>NC_059196.1:2420000-2749773 GCF_020615455.1 Coregonus clupeaformis
CTCAGTTTATCAACTAGCCATAACAAAACTATAAAGCTAAGGAGTGGAGCTGCCAAGGCTAAGATAAGTCCGATTTCTTCTCAAGATGGAGGGTGTCAGATTGTAAAATAACAGGGCCCCTTTTTCTGATTTCAAAAGAATGTAGCTTATGGCTTCTTTACAGTACTGTACATACACTACTCCTACCATCCTGTATCGTGTATAAGGACATGTGCTGTCCTGTACTGACTGAGTCCTCCCTGCATGGTCTAGGATCCCACTCTCTCTGTTCGTCAGGTCTGCAGGTCAGGGTTCATTGACTGAGAGGAATGTGTGTGACAGGCAGGCCTGCTGGGTGGGAGTCTACCTTTTATCTGGTTAAGACGAGGCTGTTTGTCTTAACTGGCACGCTGCACCACCGGGCCGGGCGGCTGCACTCAGGGCCCCCTATGCCACCACACCCATGTCACACACAGCCAGCCAGGGCCCACAACAGGCCAGGAGCCAGAGGCTGAGGCTCGACCGTCCCTCCCCGTTTAGTGCCTGTTGGCATGGTGAGGAGTGTTTTCCTTCTGGGCAGGGTGGCTTAAATGAGCGTGTGTCAGCTGAGGGCTGGTTTGACAGTGTCAGCACTCCTTCAGTAGTGCTGTATAAAATGCAAAATGTGCCTGTGTTTGAGCCCGCCTGGCTCTTGGCAGCTGTGCAAACAGCAGTGGGGCGATTCAGCCTCCTCTGATGTGGGTTGGTGCTGCTGGACCCAACAGAACAAAGACGTATGCTCAGGTCCGTTTCACTTTGCCGAGTCAAGTAATGGCCAACCAGGATGTTAGATCAAAAGCACTTTTCGGTGCCTGGTATTTGGTGCTTTGCCCATAGTAATTAGACAGTGTTTAGCTAAACAATGTCTCCATGATGCCAGGCTGCCGTTGTGCCCAGTGGGCACTGAATGCCCAGTCTCCTGAATGGGCCTCAGTCTCATCTCATGTGGGGCAGACGTTTCAAAGGCTGGGCTGTTGGTAGAATGGTTATCTATGAAGAGGAGTACTTTACTACTGGCCACAATGACCCAGTGTCTCTGCTGTGAATGGGCTGTGATGTCACCGTACAATATCATTAAATGGGTATCTCCTCCCTCCTCCTCCTCCTTCGTTCATTCATCTCTCTGACTGTAGTCTTGCCCTGTTAATCTGTGAAACTTTATCGTGCGTGGGCAATATCGAGATGTCTCTCTTGTGACTACACGCGTTAATTTAGCCTTTCAGAGCTTAGTCATATAAAAGTAGGCGTGCTACCTTGTGATACATCAGTGTGCTAAATAGTAAGCATATGTGGGGAGATAGTGCAGGAAAGTCATTTGAAGGTGTGGCACATACCATAAGATGTGCTGAAGGCATGTGTGGAATCATGTTGAAAAATCAATTTGGTTGTACTCAAAATCTTTTTGAAGTCCTATAACGGTATGTGAACTTCTTGAAAGATGATTTCTTTAGACCTTGTCAGAAACATCAGAGTAGATTCACCAATAAGCGTTCTCGAGACGCCAACCTAAACAAAGAAACAGCATGTCCCTGATTTGGGAAAGAAGAAGTAACAAGCTTGGAGGTTTTTTATAGCCTCCCCCCTCTCATTCCTCCTCTCCTACTCTGCCCCTCTCCCACTCTTTTCCATCCCCTCTGTGGGTCACATCTCTCAGTCTAACGTCACCTCAGGCCTTGATGTGGCGTCGGCCTGTCTCATCCCAGTCATCTGTCAGTCTCTACTAATCACTGAGTCACAGCATCCGCCGCACCACCGCGTGCCACCGGTTTTCTCCTGCCGCCCTTCCTCTCCCCATTGCTCCACATTACTTGGCTGACTGGGAGAGCTGACTGGTGGGCTCCATGCTGCCTCACCAAACCATGGCTGTGTCTGGAGGTGTGGCCAACCACCTCCCACGCGTCCCACCATTCCTTGTGTGTTGCACTACATGTATTTATGTCCCCATATTGCTGTTTTACAGTTCCTCATCGGGAGGTTGTTTGCCCAGAGTAAAGGATACTTTGCCTGGTATAGAAATCAATCTGGTGTCCTCTGAGGCCGGCCCGGTCTTTTGATTATGGCCAGTGGCCCAGATTTTCCTCCTTCCCTTTTGTATGCATTTTCTGTTTTCTGCAGACCACCTGTTTTTGGAATCAGCGTGCGGGCTGCGTTTGCAATCAGGCTAGTAGTGAACGTCCCATGAGCCACAGACTGTGCTTTAATGTATGTCAACCCTACTACATCAGAGGGGTATTGACAAACAGGTCTGCTCTCCTTAGCAGAGAACAATAAGGAAAGCTGTGGCGGGGGAGGAGAGCTCTATGATGTAGGTGAGACTCTGTGGCGCTCTCATGTCGAGTCTGCCCTCAGTGACGCAGGCACAGTCAAATCGGAGGCACATGTGCTCTGCTCTGGCACCCCAAGGAGGGGAGGTTGGGGCATGGGCTGGGGTTGGGGCTCAGGCTGGGGTTGTTTGGGAGTTGGGTGTTTGGAACAGCTGGATGCCTTAGCTTGGCCTGTCTCCTTCTCGCTATTTCTTCATACAGTGGGGAAAAAAAGTATTTAGTCAGCCATCAATTGTGCAAGTTCTCCAACTATGACAGACAAATTGAGAAAAAAAAATCAAGAAAATCACATTGTAGGATTTTTAATGAATTTATTTGCAAATTATGGTGGAAAATAAGTATTTGGTCACCTACAAACAAGCAAGATTTCTGGCTCTCACAGACCTGTAACTTCTTCTTTAAGAGGCTCCTCTGTCCTCCACTCGTTACCTGTATTAATGGCACCTGTTTGAACTTGTTATCAGTATAAAAGACACCTGTCCACAACCTCAAACAGTCACACTCCAAACTCCACTATGGCCAAGACCAAAGAGCTGTCAAAGGACACCAGAAACAAAATTGTAGACCTGCACCAGGCTGGGAAGACTGAATCTGCAATAGGTAAGCAGCTTGGTTTGAAGAAATCAACTGTGGGAGCAATTATTAGGAAATGGAAGACATACAAGACCACTGATAATCTCCCTCGATCTGGGGCTCCACGCAAGATCTCACCCCGTGGGGTCAAAATGATCACAAGAACAGTGAGCAAAAATCCCAGAACCACACGGGGGGACCTAGTGAATGACCTGCAGAGAGCTGGGACCAAAGTAACAAAACCAACCATCAGTAACACACTACGCCGCCAGGGACTCAAATCCTGCAGTGCCAGACGTGTCCCCCTGCTTAAGCCAGTACATGTCCAGGCCCGTCTGAAGTTTGCTAGAGTTCATTTGGATGATCCTGAAGAGGATTGGGAGAATGTCATATGGTCAGATGAAACCAAAATATAACTTTTTGGTAAAAACTCAACTCGTCGTGTTTGGAGGACAAAGAATGCTGAGTTGCATCCAAAGAACACCATACCTACTGTGAAGCATGGGGGTGGAAACATCATGCTTTGGGGCTGTTTTTCTGCAAAGGGACCAGGACGACTGATCCGTGTAAAGGAAAGAATGAATGGGGCCATGTATCGTGAGATTTTGAGTGAAAACCTCCTTCCATCAGCAAGGGCATTGAAGATGAAACGTGGCTGGGTCTTTCAGCATGACAATGATCCCAAACACACCGCCCGGGCAACGAAGGACTGGCTTCGTAAGAAGCATTTCAAGGTCCTGGAGAGGCCTAGCCCGTCTCCAGATCTCAACCCCATAGAAAATCTTTGGAGGGAGTTGAAAGTCCGTGTTGCCCAGCGACAGCCCCAAAACATCACTGCTCTAGAGGAGATCTGCATGGAGGAATGGGCCAAAATACCAGCAACAGTGTGTGAAAACCTTGTGAAGACCTACAGAAAACGTTTGACCTGTGTCATTGCCAACAAAGGGTATATAACAAAGTATTGAGAAACTTTTGTTATTGACCAAATACTTATTTTCCACCATAATTTGCAAATAAATTCATAAAAAATCCTACAATGTGATTTTCTGGATTTTTTTCCCTAATTTTGCCTGTCATAGTTGACGTGTACCTATGATGAAAATTACAGGCCTCTCTCATCTTTTTAAGTGGGAGAACTTGCACAATTGGTGGCTGACTAAATACTTTTTTTCCCCACTGTATCTGCATATTTGGGATGGAGTGAGTGGCCTGGCAATCTCCAGACTGAGTGTTGCTAACGACAATTACTGTGGGCGTCTGGAGGAGGCCCAAGGGCCCGTCCTAATGAGAACTTGTCTTTGACACCGTTCACTTCCACCACTACAGAGCTGCTGGGACGCAGTCCACTGGCAGTTTCTCATAAAACCACATTAAGAGGTCTCTCTGTGTGCTCCTGCCTCAGCCCTCAGACCTCAGACTCCAGTGTGTTTTTATGGGAACCTCTGAGGAAGAAATGACAAATAGTGAGTAAATGATGACATTCTTTTAGATAGCCTAATTGCTTGCGTCATGTTTACTCACATGTCAAGAGGAACACAATGTTAAGTCCAATAATTATTTGACAGTGTGAGTAAAATGTTTTGCCAATATGTGCTATACCTGCATTTGGATGAGTGTGTGTGTGAGTGTAAGGGTTTGCACACTTGTGTGCATATTTTCCATGAGTTGCTGATATCTGTTACACATCATTTGATCAGCACACACACAGCTATATCTCTCTGAAGGGTTGCATTGCATCAAAAACCACCTATATTGAGATAAAGAGCTAAAAAAAGTAACCAGATGTTTGATATGTTTTACACATATAAGATTGTTTGCCTAACACTAATTTAAACTCTAAAACAACACTGTTCCATCCAAAATAGAGAGTAATTCATTCAACCATTTTCTAAGGGGGCCACAGTCATTTTCGGTCACAAAAAAGGCACAGAAGAAAGCTGTGAGAAGCACATTAGTGATTGTAAAACACCAGAGGAATGTATGGCACGCAACATGAAAACAATGTGGTCTGGAGGGAATTTATTTATCCACTATCCATCTGTCGCCCATGCTTTAGAATGAGCAGAGCGCATGTATGATGTAGAATTGTATCCATGGCTTATAGGGTTTGTGTGCATAGAGTGTCACAAAGAGAACTGTTGAATGAATGAATATTCCATTAATATGACGGATTCCCCCTACTTTCAGTCGGTATCGCTTCCCGCCGTATTTCAGAATGGTGTCAGGAAACGTTGCATGTTGAATGTTGCAGTTTAAGCTGAAAAGGGGCCAGGCATTGTGGGTTTGTTAGAAGAATGCAAGCGAGCGCATAAACTGTTTGTCAGATATGTAGTGTGTTTGCTTTAACGCCTAAACAGTTCCCTCAGAGCATCCCCTGTGTGTTTACAGCAGGGTTTGGGCCGGGGAAAGCTGCTACATGCCGCTAAGCTCACACCACCTGCTCTGCTCTCTAGCATGGTACTCTAACAGCTAGCCAGAGTCCTGGTTAACTCACAAAGAACATAGAACAGACTTCTCCTGCTTTTTTCCCATGTTCCTTGCCTTGAGTAGATTCGAGTGTTGTGAAATACTGAAATGTGCTGTAGGTGTTTTTCATAGAGTGTTGGGGCATTGCATTGTGTATGTAGTTTTGCAGATTGAGACATTTTGCAAACCAGTCATCACGTCTATTTTGAAGACGCATACAACCATCTGCTCTTTCTCTATGATTGAAGTATTGAGTGTATGATCATGAGCAGCAAGACATATTGTTGGCTGGTATGGATGGTGAGCATGAGCCATTAGTAAGAGCTTTGTCTAAATTTTTCCACTTCTGCAGAAAGGAGGGAATTTCCACCAGCTTTCAAGAGAAATACACTCCACCCGGCATAGCCAGGGATCAATTGAAAAAGGCAGCTAATGTCATCACACAAGAACTGAGACTGGTAAACAGTATGGACGAGTTAATGCACTTACTACACATCAGAAGCTAATGTGATTTCAAAGATAGAGAAGAGAGAGAAAGAGAGAAGAGCAGCTATGGGACATAAGTCTCTGTTAGCCTCAGAATGGTGTTCCTGGAGAGCTGTGTGTTTTGTGTTGTGAAGAGAGACAGACAGACAGACTGTAGAGTAGCTATAGGTCTGGTCAGCAGAAGTAGTAGTTATAGGTCTGGTCAGCAGTAGTAGCTATAGGTCTGGTCAGCAGAAGTAGTAGCTATAGGTCTGGTCAGCAGTAGTAGCTATAGGTCTGGTCAGCAGTAGTAGCTATAGGTCTGGTCAGCAGTAGTAGCTATAGGTCTGGTCAGCAGAAGTAGCTATAGGTCTGGTCAGCAGTAGTAGCTATAGGTCTGGTCAGCAGAAGTAGCTATAGGTCTGGTCAGCAGAAGTAGCTATAGGTCTGGTCAGCAGTAGTAGCTATAGGTCTGGTCAGCAGTAGTAGCTATAGGTCTGGTCAGCAGTAGTAGCTATAGGTCTGGTCAGCAGTAGTAGCTATAGGTCTGGTCAGCAGTAGTAGCTATAGGTCTGGTCAGCAGAAGTAGCTATAGGTCTGGTCAGCAGTAGTAGCTATAGGTCTGGTCAGCAGTAGTAGCTATAGGTCTGGTCAGCAGTAGTAGCTATAGGTCTGGTCAGCAGTAGTAGCTATAGGTCTGGTCAGCAGAAGTAGCTATAGGTCTGGTCAGCAGTAGTAGCTATAGGTCTGGTCAGCAGAAGTAGCTATAGGTCTGGTCAGCAGAAGTAGCTATAGGTCTGGTCAGCAGTAGTAGCTATAGGTCTGGTCAGCAGTAGTAGCTATAGGTCTGGTCAGCAGAAGTAGCTATAGGTCTGGTCAGCAGTAGTAGCTATAGGTCTGGTCAGCAGTAGCAACTATAGGTCTGGTCAGCAGTAGTAGCTATAGGTCTGGTCAGCAGTAGTAGCTATAGGTCTGGTCAGCAGAAGTAGCTATAGGTCTGGTCAGCAGAAGTAGCTATAGGTCTGGTCAGCAGTAGTAGTTATAGGTCTGGTCAGCAGTAGTAGCTATAGGTCTGGTCAGCAGTAGTAGCTATAGGTCTGGTCAGCAGTAGTAACTATAGGTCTGGTCAGCAGTAGTAGCTATAGGTCTGGTCAGCAGTAGTAGTAGTTATAGGTCTGGTCAGCAGGAGTAGCTATAGGTCTGGTCAGCAGGAGTAGCTATAGGTCTGGTCAGCAGAAGTAGTAGTTATAGGTCTGGTCAGCAGTAGGAGTAGTTATAGGTCTGGTCAGCAGTAGTAGCTATAGGTCTGGTCAGCAGGAGTAGCTATAGGTCTGGTCAGCAGGAGTAGCTATAGGTCTGGTCAGCAGAAGTAGTAGTTATAGGTCTGGTCAGCAGTAGGAGTAGTTACAGGTTTGGTCTGGAGGCTGAGGCTGAGGCTGAGCACCACAGGCTTGTGAAGGGAGAGGGCGCCCAGCAGTCAGTGGTAGAGCCCTAAGAATAGCAGCAGTGTTCCAACATGGCGGAATGGATGGATAGATGGATGGTGGGATAGCCCCAGCCTGTTACCTCAGAGCAGCGCCTGGGCTGGCCCTCATCTGGCCCTGGCCCATGGTCGGTCCTGCTGTGGCACCACTACTCTACCGGCCCGGCAGCCTCCTCTAGCGAGTGCCAAGCGGCAACTTCTATTCCTGTCTCTGGCCCTCACATGAAAATCCAAATAGTGGCAGAACAAGCAGACCTCTCAGGACTTTGACTGCCCCCCCCAGCAGGGTTTATGACCCCATGCTCCCAGACTGGGACTGATAGGAATCTCTGGACAGGGGGTCCCTGAGTGGTACCCACCACCGCTGCCTAATAAACCATAAAGCCTCGAAGGCATATTTTCCGTAAAGGGGTTGACCGGGGTCGCCCTGAAATGCCCGACCCGCTCAACCCCACCACTCACCTCTCTCTCCCTCTCTGGGAAGTGACACCTTAGCCTCAGGAAGTGGACCCTCTCACATACATAAATACAGCCTTACCACCCACACACACACAGCGCTGCAGAGAGAGAAATATAAAGAGAGGTGTATTTTGTCAGCCAAGGATGTTAATAAATCAGCCCTTTATGGCTTTAAAAGCATTTCACTGCTGAAATATCTGACAGTCCACTGAATAGCCCCATAGACGTCCTCCCCTCTTTGATCGCACACCCACTCTCTTTCTCTCACACACACACTGACAGACCTGAATGGACACACACACATTCATACACACTCAATCTAGGACTATTTATAGCCACATTATAGCACAGTGCCTCTTTCTCACATTGTGTCGGTGGAAGTTTCCTGCTCCATGTATGTCGTTGCATCATCTGAAGCAGAGGCATCATCGTAGCAGGGGGTTTATGAATGAACACAGCAGTCTCAGCCAGAGGCAGGGAGATGGCACCGTTCCCACTCTGATGTCAGACACTGAGAGTGAGAGCCGAGGGAGCCTCCCATTAATTAATTAATTCATTCATTCATTCATTCATTCATTCATTCATTCATTCATTCATTCATCTCCCCCCAGTCAGTCCTGTGATCGACTCACATTACAGCTCAATGACTCATCCTTCCACTCTCCCTTCCTTCCACTCCCCTCACCCACCCTACCCCACCCCGACTTGCCCTGCCCCGCCCCAGCCCCACCACAGTTCCTTAGGGCCATGGCCCCGGCCGCAAAATCCCAATTTCACGTCCTCGCTCCGGCGCACAGGCGAAGAAGGCTGCTAATTTTGTTCAAGTGTGTCTCCCTCCTCCTCCTGTTCTCTGCTGCTAACATACCTGGGGCCAGAGGTGTGGACTGGAACCTTTGTCTGCAGGGAAGGTTAGGAGTGGGGGAAGGGGGATGGTTTTCCGGCATGCACAGCATCTATTCAGTGGGTGTCTCTGGGGTCTAATATCATTGTGGCACTCCGCACACCAACCAGTGACAATCAATATATTTTACAGTAAATCTACAGCACATCTCTCTCCCACTGTCTGTCAATGATTATATAGTCCCATTTTACGTACCACTTCTAATAAAAAATGTAATGATCCATATGTTTTCCTAATTGGCAGGCAATAAGACTATTTACCACAAGCCACATGCAGGCACTGTCCTCCCTCTCCACTGTAATCTAAGTTGTGGGTGTCATAGATCACCAACCTTACCCTTCTTCTGTCATAATCACACTCCTTATTAACCCAATCACACTGTCAGTCCACTAAATGGATGGGTCTTATCCTATGATAGACTACCACTCTGTGTGTAAGAGGCGGCTGGTGGATGCTTAACGCTCAGTGATACTGACCCTGCCCAGCCTGCCCTAATGGGACTCCCAGGCATTGAAACCATATCAGGGCCTCATAATTTAGCAGAGACTCTAGACCCAAGCCAGCCTCCCCAGTTATTAGATGTACAGTACATTAGCTATCTTACAGAGAACTGCGTGGGCCGTTTAGAGAGGGAGTGAGTACCATTCACAGTATACTGTATGAAATGTAATCATTTGTAATGTGTAAAACAGAATAAAATTCAGTTCAGTCTATAGGAGCTTCATGCACCAGAAAATATAATGTTGAAGTTAAAACATCAATGTTATGCAGTTCAAACACACTCACATTGGTTAAGTCATAAAACCGCCTGTTTCAGCTGGTGGGCATCTGGACGATATGAACCCCCACCTGTGTGTGTCTTTGATGGGGGCCCTGGTTCTTAGATAGCTTTAGGCCTGCGTAGGTGAGCGTGGGGCTGACGAGAGGGCAGACAAACTCCTCTCGATCCATCTAAAATAAAGTGCAACATTCTCTCAGTCTCTGTCTTTAATACATATCAAAGCCCAGGCACAGTCTGACTCTGAGCAAGCCCCATCTCATCTCAGCCAGAGCCCACTCTCCACTAGAGCTATCTAACACTACATAATTACTCAACAACCAGCCGCCTCGGTGGAGAAGGTCAAGACGACCGTGCAGTCAGGAACATGGTGTACGCTATACAGTCAGGTCTCGTTTTATTTTCATTTCAGAATGCTTTCAGAATCTGAGCCTGTTTTGCTCTGTGATGTCGAGGGCCTTGTCTGACAATAGCCTCTTCAGTCTTTTGCAATATGATACTAAAATAGCACGATACTGTAGAAATGTGTAACCAAGCCAATAGAGTGGTTACTCTAATATGTAGTATAATCAGGACTTCCAAATGGAGAGAGAGGGAGCATGGAGGCCTAATCGAATCACACACCGGCACAGTGTTATGGTTCGACCTTCATTTGGGCACTCTGTATAATTTGGCCTGTCAGCTTCCAGTGGTTAGGCAGAGAGAGAGAGAGAGCCTTTGGTTCCAGGCAGGCAGCGTTGGGTTACAGCTCCACAGCCCAGAGAGGAGGGACAGCTGTTGTGCATTCCAGACGAAGTCGGGAACGTTGACGAGCAGTGAAAACACGCATGAACTGTACATCGCCACGGCCTCCCCTTCGCTGGGCTGGCAGATCAAACCAGGGCAGAGATGCCAGAACATCTGAGGCGTCGAGAGAGAGCAGAGGGGTGACAAAACGTCTCCAGTCTCCCTCCAGGCCTGCTTGTGATCTGATAGTTGAGTTCACACGGCGAGGGGTGATAGAGATTGAGTGACATACAGCCTTGGTAATAATTTATGCCTTTCTTTGTTATGAAATGTGGTGATTTCTATATTCATTCACAGTAGACTGTCACAGTCATTGTCTGTCTGTCTGTCTGTCTGTCTGTCTGTCTGTCTGTCTGTCTGTCTGTCTGTCTGTCTGTATGTCTGTCTGTCTGTCTGTGTTTGTCTCTTTCTCTCTCTTTCCATGTCTTTGTTTTTTGAGACTGTTGCCATCTTGATCCGAGTAAGGTTTTAGCACTCTAGTCTAGTGCTCCTGCCCTGGGGGCTTTCCCTCTCCTCCTCCCTCCATCCACCCCTCTGTAGACTGGTAGAGTCTAATTAGATCAGTGCGAGTCATCAGGCACTGTTTAAAGCCATCAAAGAGTGCTCTGTCTCCTGCTGGGTGCCCACTGGCTGTGTGGGGAGAACAGTGGGCCTGTGTGTCCGGGACCTTAGAGACACTCACCCTCCACACACCCCCCTCGACCCCTTACCCCCACCCCCTCCAGCCTGGCAGGGCTCAGGGTGACATCATCACCTCGTCCCTGACCTCTGACCCTTGCCGTTTGACCACCGTGGTGTTGGGGTGACAGTAGACCCTCTGTGTGTCGGGGGGGGACATAGTTAAGAGGTCACAGTGGCCACTGATAGGTATCAGCCCCACTCTGTGAGTCCCACCCAGGGTGTGACTGGGTCACCAGTGAGAATGGCCTCTACCTTGTCCATATGTGAGGCATTCATGTATTATATTGCCAAACAAACAACTCAAAACACTTTGAGGCACTTGGACAACACGGACAGCGGAAGCTGGAGCATGTGTTGTTTGTGTGCACCCGTATGTGACCAATGCATTTGTGGCAGCTGCCATATAGTATAATTGATTCTCTCCCAAGTCGATACACTGTCTGTCTGGACAGGATGCAATTGTTCAGCCAAGTGCTTCATCACGGCGGCAGTGTGTGTGTGTGTGTGTGTGTGTGTGTGTGTGTGTGTGTGGCCCTGTGTTCTGTTCGCTGTGAGTCTGACTGCTAGTCTCTCTCTCTCTCTCTCCTGTGTGACTGACAGATCTGGAGTGTGGAGACGTGCCCCTGCTCACTCCAGGGAGCAAAGAGATGATGTCTCAGGCTCTGAAGGCCACGTTCAGCGGCTTCACAAAGGAACAGCAACGACTGGGCATTCCCAAAGGTAAGGCACATAAACAAGGGCTTACTTTCTCTTTCTGTGTCTTTCTCTCTCTTTCTCCCCCCTCTGTTTCTCTTCCTAGCTCTCACTTTACATGCATATTTTTAAACCTACATCCTTCCTCTCAGTATGACTAAAGATAGCTAAGTGGTGACATTATATACAAAAAGACAGATTGAGTGTATTGGTATTCAGACAGACTGTAGGAATCAGAGAAAGCCGGGGTAGAGACAGACAGAAATTATAAATAATTGTTCTTCGATTGAGGCATACCACAGAGCTCATCATTTTGGTATTATAGGATGCATCATGTCTATGTTGTGTTTCCCCAGTCCACCCCTCCCAGCCAGTCCGCAAATAGCTGGGGTTTCACTGTCAGTCTATTGTTACTATCACCACTTATCTGCACCACCTCACCTCTTACCTCTAATAGCAGCAGCAGGTCTAAAATCATGACCCACTGAAACTGCTAATGAAAATGAATGTGCTACAGAAACCGCTCTGTGGCCTGATAATAATACCTCATCTCCATTCTAGTTCAGGGGAGTGTAGATTAAATCAGAGTGGAGTGGAGGTATCTTGTTACCATGTATATGACTGTGACCTCAGGTAGCCCTTCAGTGACATGTCCCTCCCTCTCCCCCCATGTCCCTCTCAGACCCCAGGCAGTGGACAGAGAGCCACGTGGGAGAGTGGCTGACGTGGACGGTGAACGAGTTCAGCCTGAAGAGTGTGGACTTCCACAAGTTCTGTATGAACGGGGCCAGTCTGTGTGCCCTGGGGAAGGAACGCTTCCTGGATTTAGCACCTGACTTTGTGGGCGACATCCTCTGGGAACATCTAGAGATGCTTCAGAAAGGTAGGCCCAGGCTCTAGCATGATGTACTACAGTACCCATAATGCTCTGTACAACATATCAATCAGGGTTGGGCTCAATTCTAATTAAGGCAGTCAATTCAGGAAGTGATTTGAATTTAAAATTCAGACATTTCAAAACCTTTGATATAAATAGCTTCTACTTTAGTAATTTAAAATAAATGCACTTTCTTAGATTATTGAATTGCAATTTTTGTTTACTTCCTGAATTGACAACCTTCAATTCAAAATTGAGCCCAACCCTGGTATCAATCACAAGCCTCAGAAATGCCTACTGAACCTATCACATTAGCTGTAGTGTGTATTGAAGCACAGCATTGCCGCTGTAGTCTAATGGTGCCAAACGGTTTCAAATGTTATTATTTGCATGGTAATCTGAGACGAAGAGGAAGACCTCCCTTTCCTCCTGGTCATTAATATTTAATCAGCCAGGCCCAACCATACTGGATGCAGTGTATTTACGACCGTTATAGGATACATTAAATCAATGACAGGGTCAGTGACTGTTGGTATCTATTTTTCATGAAGAAGACACAAAGCATTTCCCTGTCAACGGCCTGACCTCCACCTTCCAGGA
Source organism: Coregonus clupeaformis (assembly GCF_020615455.1). Taxonomy (NCBI): domain Eukaryota; kingdom Metazoa; phylum Chordata; class Actinopteri; order Salmoniformes; family Salmonidae; genus Coregonus; species Coregonus clupeaformis. Next base: position 2,433,105 of record NC_059196.1, read on the forward strand.
ATCCCACTGTACCTCAGACTACTTTGTCAGTAAGTATCACCAAGGAGACAACATCCTATGTACATAGTCTGGCTCTAATGTACTAATGGCTTGTTAATATGTAATATGTTACATCAATCAATGTCTAAACATAAAGAATGAGGAGATGGCTCAGCACAGCAGGTCCAGTATTTTGTTGTTGTTGCAGTTACACAACTGAGCTCTCTCTCTCTCTCTCTCTCTCTCTCTCTCTCTCTCTCTCTCTCTCTCTCTCTCTCTCTCTCTCTCTCTCTCTCTCTCTCTCTCTCTCCCTCCCTCTCCCCCCCTCTCTCTCTCTCCCTCCCCCCCTCTCTCTCTCCCCCGCCTCTCTCTCTCCTCCTCCTCCTGTGTTTCTCCAGGCTATGGCATTGAGCATGCCCAGTGCGTTCCTCCCTCTGAATACTCAGAGCCGGGCTTCATCACAGAGTCCTACCAGACCCTTCACCCAATCAGCTCCGAGGACCTGCTGTCACTCAAGTACGAGAGCGAATACCCAAACGTCATCCTCAGGGACATGCCCCTCAACCCACTGCAGGGGGACTACTTCTCAGTCAAGCAGGAGGTGGTCTCCCCCGACAACATGTGTGTGGGCCGCATCAGCAGAGGTGAGGGGTCACAAACAAGATAGTAAAGGAATTGGTTGGAAATCAAGATTTAGTGTAGTGTGGGGGAGTGTGGCTGTTACAGCTGCTGTATTTTAGGTGCCCTATCTCAAAGAGGAACAAGTTAACTTGGGTAACTTGGGGCCATTACGTGAGTAGGCCTATAGTCCATGTCTCATTTGTGCACAAGACTGAGACTCTGATTCAGTCCATACAGTATGAAACTATGATAAGTAATTCCACGGTGTAGACTGTAACTCCTTGTGTGAGTCTTGAGGTCTAGCTAATTGTGCTGCGTTTGTGAAGATCACTGTGTGTGTGTGATTTCACTGACACCCTCCAATCTTTCCCTGCCACATCAGTACATGTACCACGATAGAAGAAAGGAGGCCCTATAGCTGGCTTGTGGTTAAAGCAAACCCGCCTTGAGGAGAAAATAAGTCAATTGTTTATGTCAGAGTGAGATGAGAACAAAGCCACATGGTGTGTTAGAGCTGTCTGTCCCTATAGCCCCAAGTAAGGTAACCTTCAAGAACAACCACATTTGTTCTCTCTCAACTTTCTCATCTCTGTTTTTCACATCTCAACCTTGAGGTGGTTCTCAGCAAGGACAGAGAGTGTCAGAGAGCGTGGGTTTTCTTTCTCATGAACCGCTCTGTTTACTTGCCACATGCACCACTGTTTGGTTTCCCGCTGATAGTTTGGAGAATAATTAACAGCGTAGTTTACATTGATACCAATAAAGTTGGGATTTTCTTCTCAAATCCCCCAGTTGAACAAATTAATAGGGGGTATCAGGGAGTTTACAGTACACAGGCCCATCCAGTGGACTGACTGGGCATTTGCCTGCAAGGTATGTTCAGGCCTCGAACATAATACATCTCAGGGTTTTTGGCAGTGCATTGTGCTTTCTCAATGTGGGAAAGTATTTGTGGCACCACTGAAAACCACATGTGGCTTCAATTTGTGCAATTGAAGATTTCAGTATCAGTTGAGGCACTGGATTATCTTTCATTCTTTAATAGCTCTCAGTTGAAATGCTCCTCGTATCTTTGCCGAGGCCAGAAATAGCAAGGCAATTTGTATTGATCTTCTTCCAATTAGACGAAACCAAATGGCAATTGCACATGCTAAACTGAGTGTGAAATGAAGGGTCCAGGACCATACATTGTTATACAGAACAAAGAAGCTCAGTGAGAGTGTAATTTACTGCCAATGTCTAATGTGTATTACTGCCATAAATACTGTCCTCTGTCAAATCGTAATGTCACTGCTCAAAACTATTTACTTTCAGACAATTCTATTTTCATTCCCTCTCACACTATGAGCAATAAAACTAACAGCTTCTGCTCTCCCCCTCTCTGTCTCTCAGGTAAACTGGGAGGCCAGGACTCGTTTGAGAGCATCGAGAGCTTTGAAAGCTGTGACCGTCTGACCCAGTCCTGGAGCAGCCAGTCCTCCTTCAGCAGTCTGCAGCGCGTCCCATCCTACGACAGCTTCGACTCCGAGGACTACCCCAGCGCCCTGCACGGACACAAGCCCAAGGGAACCTTCAAGGACTACGTCAGGGAGCGCTCAGACCTCAGCAAAGACAAACCTGTCATCCCCGCCGCAGCGCTCGCAGGATACACAGGTTAGTCAAAATTAATGAATAAAATACAGGTTACAGTTTGAAAAATGTGCGATCAACTACAATAGGTATGGCCAAACGATAATCCCTCTTATTTCTTAGAGGCATTTTTACGCCACCCAACTGAGCCCTTTGTTACATATTTGCCAGGCAGTTGCAGCAGATGTACATACTGTAGGTGTGCCTCAGTGTAACTGGGTCTCTGTAACTGGCAGCACAGCTTCTGGCTGAGAGCGTTTATATACACTCTATAACAGCCTACGGCACTGCAGCACCAGAGTCATGCATTTACAGGAAACAAAGACATGTTGCTTCACTTTCATCTCTCCATCTCGCCTCGTCTTGACTCTGTCTTTCTCATCTGCACCGTTTTATCTGTGGCCGCATCTCAACCTATTTTCCAGGTCGTCTTGGCAACCTGGGTGCAAACACAAAACGATACCTGCTCTGTGCGCTTGACACTAGAGTAGATGTATCTGTTCATCTTTAAGGCCCCTTTCTATCTACAGTACCTGATGAAAAAAGCTATTCTATCCTCTATTCAAACACAAAGAAACACATCTTAGAAGTTTTTAAAAAGATCAAAGGTCTGGCATATTCTATTTTCATATTATTTTTATGTCAAGGTTTTCAGTTTGTTTTGTAAAAACGTTGTGAAAAAGTTAACATTTTTGCTACTTAAATCCCTATACACCGTTTGACATTTTGGTACCTATAGCCATTACAGAAATGTGTTTATGGAACACTTCACATGTGATCGCATGTAAAATTCATGTGTTTTTTCCGTAAGGGAGTTGAATTCTCCATGTTTCAAAGTAGAGCACAAGTATATACAGTGCATTCGGAAAGTATTCAGACCCCTTGACTTTTTCCACAATTTGTTACGTTACAGCCTTATTCTAAAATGGATTACATTCAGATTGCATTACTCATTGCCTTCTATTGGCATCTCATGGTAATTTCTGATGTTCTGAAGTTTTCTGTACTAATCAATTATGTCAACTACTTCATTCATGCATTCATCTTTTGATCATAATTGCATACCTACAGAAATGTACATTAGATTGACAGTACCAGTCAAAAGTTTGGACACGCCTACTAATTCCAGGTGTTGTACATTGTAGAATAATAGTGAAGACATCAAAACTGTGAAATAACACATATGGAATCATGTAGTAACCAAAAAAGTGTTAAACAAATCAAAATATATTTGAGATTTGAGATTCTTCAAAGTAGCCACACTTTGCCTTGATGACAGCTTTGCACACTCTTGGCATTCTCTCAACCGGCTTCATGTGGAATGCTTTTCCAACAGTCTTGAAGTAGTTCCCACATATGATGAGCACTTGTTGGCTGCTTTTCCTTCGCTCTGCGGTCCAACTGATCTCAAACCATCTCAATTCGGTTGCATTCGGGTAATTGTGGAGGCCAGGTCATCTGATGCAGCACTCCATCACTCTCCTTCTTGGTCAAATAGCCCTTACACAGCTTGGAGGTGTGTTTTGGGTCATTGTCCTGTTGAAAAACAAATGATAGTCCCACTAAGCGCAAACCAGATGGGATGGCGTATTGCTGCAGAATGCTGTTGTAGCCATGCTGGTTAAGTGTGCCTTGAATTATAAATAAATCATTGACGGTGTCACCAGCAAAGCATCCCCACACCATCACACCTCCTCCTCCATGCTTCACGGTGGGAACCACACATGTGGAGATCATCCGTTCACCTACTCTGCATCTCACAAAGACACGGCGGTTGGAACCAAAAATCTCAAATTTGGACTCATTAGACCAAAGGACAGATTTCCACCGGTCTAATGTCTATTGCTCGTGTTTCTTGACCCAAGGAAGTCTCTTCTTATTATTGGTGTCCTTTAGTAGTGGTTTCTTTGCAGCAATTCGACCATGAAGGCCTGATTCACGCAGTCTCCTCTGAACAGTTGATGATGAGATGTGTCTGTTACTTGAACTCTGTGAAGCATTTATTTGGGCTGAAATCTGAGGTGCAGTTAACGCTAATGTACTTATCCTCTGCAGCAGAGGTAACTCTGGGTCTTCCTTTCCTGTGGCGGTCCTCATGAGAGCCAGTTTCATCATAGCGCTTGATGGTTTTTGCGACTGCACTTGAAGAAATGTTCCGGATTGACTGACCTTCATGTCTTAAAGTATTGATGGACTGTCATTTCTCTTTGCTTATTTGAGCTGTTTTTGCCATTATATGGACTTGGTCTTTCACCAAATAGGGCTATCTTCTGTATACCAGGGGCGGCAGGTAGCTTAGTGGTTAAGAGCGTTGTGCCAGTAACTGAAAGGTCACTGGTTCTAATCCCCGAGCCGACTAGGTGAAAAATCTGTCGATGTGCCCTTGAGCAAGGCACTTTACCCTAATTGCTCATGTAAGTCGCTCTGGATAAGAGCGTCTGCTAAATGACAAAAACATTTTTTTAAAACACCCCTATCTTGTCACAACCCAACCGATGGGCTCAAATGCATTAAGAAGGAAAGATTTCCACAAATTCACTTTTAACAAGGCACACCTGTTACTTGAAATGCATTCCAGGTGACTACCTCATGATGCTGGTTGAGAGAATGCCAAGAGTGTGCAAAGCTGTCATCAATGCAAAGGGTGGTTACTTTGAAGAATCTCAACTATAAAATATATTTTGATTTGTTTAACACTTGTTTGGTTACTACATTATTCCATATGTGTTATTTAATAGATTTGATGTCTTCACTATTACTCTACAATGTAGAAAATAGTAAAACTAAAGAAAAACCCTGGAATGAATAGGTGTGTCCAAACTTTTGACTGGTACTGTACATTAGACATTTAAGGTAAAATGAAAGACAGATATAAACAATTGGCATGCCCTAATTGAAGACTTTTACATGGCTAGAATATGCATTCGTAATATAATGCCAGCTAGTGGTACAGATGTAGAATCTTAATTTGATCCACCCTGTTGCAGGCAAACTTTTGGTTTAAAAAGGCTTTTGAAGTTTATAATTTCCACATTGACATTTCAGACTTGATTTTCCCTTACGAAAAATGTATCAACCCCTACAAAAATGTCCATGAATTATAATCCACATGATAAATCACGTTTCCTGTTGCTGCAGGATTATTTTCCTGCTGTAGCAAACTGGCTCAAATGAAGTTCCTACATCTGTAGGCTATTTGCTGCATGTCATCATTCATGCATTTCTGGAAAGTAATTCACTTCCCTACTGTAGGTGTTTAATGATGTAGCATTAGTTATAAAGCTACCATAGACTCATGTTCAAAGCCTAATGCATGTTCCCATGTTTTCATTGGAGTCAGAATACTTTCTTAGAGCTTTTAGAGTCATGCAGAACTAAAGAGAAGAAAATAAACATAAGTGGGAAAAATATTTCAATATGCTTCAGAAATAAAGTGTCTAGCTGGCAACAACCATTGTTATTAACTGTTATTACCCTGTATGCTGTCCTGCAGCCAAGAGAAAGATCACCCCCATAATGCCCCCAAACAACTAATGCATCTTATCACTATGTGAAAAACAGAGAGAATCTCCCAAAAAATAGTAAGACATTTATGTAATATCTCAAATAGCTTTTGATGAAAACGTGTGTTTTGGCTTCCTGTCCCAGTACCTGTGCACTGACAGGCACACACATGGTTCTCAGTGATGAGTTGGTGTGATAAAGAAGGTGTGGATAAGTGAGGCTTAGTCAGTCGTCAGCTCTCTCTGAGGTTTCTCATCTCCAATCACACTTCTGTCACCTCTGGGGAAGCAGCAGGCAGTCAGTCACAGCACCTTGGGGTCAACTACAGCCCCCCCTCTCTCTCTCTCTCTCTCTCTCTCTCTCTCTCTCTCTCTCTCTCTCTCTCTCTCTCTCTCTCTCTCTCTCTCTCTCTCTCTCTCTCTCTCTCTCTCCACCCTGCATAGGCTACAGTCTCATCTGTAAAGCCTAAGGGCAGATCCTAAACAGTACTATGAATGCCAGCCCCCCACCCTTTCTCCACAGTATATGCTTTTTCAATGAGGCCCATTGTGCATGGGGGCTTTTAACATATTTTTGAGAAAACATTTTAGGGTCACCAACATTCTCGTGTGAGAGAGCTTGAGGGGGCTGGAAAGGGGCACTGTTGTATCACCCTTATGTGGGCCCATGGTTACAGTAGCAGGCTTTTTGGAATGTGACTTCATCTGGAGGAGTGCTACTGTACAGTAGTCAGTTGAATATAGCTGGTTATTATTTGCTGAAATGTGGGTATTGCATCTTTGCATTCATGTTCATAACTGAATGAAGCGAGTAGAAGCCTTGGATTGAAAACAACTTATTTTGCTTTCAAGTGTTCAACCCACACTCCCATTTCTCTGAAAGCTTTGGTTTGTGTCGTATAAGGGTGCTTTTATGAGGCAGGTCTGAGAGGTAACAGCTCCGCTCTGCTGCAGCTTTGCTAAGCGAGCGCTGCATAGGCAGGTGTGATTTAGAACCGGGTGGATGTTTCTGTCTGTACAGAAAACCACAAGATCAAAGAGTACGGAAGATAATAGAGTGCAGCACAAACCAAACATCGTTTTTCTCACCTGCTACTCTTTTTCTTATCAACACGATTGTAATAACCCCTGCAGTTCAGGTCGTCACATTGGGTCCATTTGTTTAGTCTACAAATATATGTAAAAAATATGTCAATGAAATTGTACATGACAGAAAATCAAGCGACATTTGTTTACCAATTAGATGAAATGTAATGTTTCTAATGGCTGATCTCTGGGAGTCTACACTACACACACACACACATACACACACACACACACACACACAAACACACACAGCCAAGGCCTCATGAAGACCCCCTCTTATTTAAACCACTGTGATTTCATCGCCATGATATTCATACAGACAGACAACAACACGCTGTGAACTCCAGCTCCACGTACTGCAGAGGGCAAAGGGTAGACAAAGGGATTCATGATGAATGGGAACCTTGTCTGTGAAAACACTGTTTTCTCTCCATTATCGTGCCTTTTACACGTCTGATTCAGAGTGGAATATTTGTATTTTTATAGCTGGAGATGAATGACCCCAAGACAAGTAGTTAATGAGAAACATGAGAAGAACAGTCAGTCACAGATATGCTGTGTTTACATGCGGCTGATGATGACATGTTCCGTAATACTGATCTGTATTGTACTGAAAACAAGGCTCCTCTCTCTCAGTGTTCTAACCTTGTTCTCCTCTCTCTCCCTTCTCCTGGTTCTGCTCTGCAGGCAGCGGCCCCATCCAGCTGTGGCAGTTTCTGCTGGAGCTTCTGACGGACAAGTCCTGTCAGTCCTTCATCAGCTGGACGGGAGATGGCTGGGAGTTCAAGCTGTCCGACCCTGACGAGGTGAGAGGTCATGACCCCATCACCACTGACCTCACATGGCATGGGGGCCCTAAACAGTTAGACAGATGAGCTTGATGTTTTTTTAATGTGACGCCAACAACAGTGTTATTTGTCTCACTTAGACTCAGAGGAACCTTAGCGGTATCAGGTACATTTAGCTACATTAAATATTCATCCATGTCAAGAGAAGACATATACACGAAAACATTGTAATGTGAGGTTAGTGCAGAGCTCTGTCTCATGGTTGATACATGGTGTAACAAGGTGCCTTTTCCCTCTGTGACTCAGGTGGCTCGGAGGTGGGGGAAGAGGAAAAATAAGCCCAAGATGAACTACGAAAAGCTGAGCCGAGGCTTGCGCTACTACTACGACAAGAACATCATCCACAAGACATCAGGGAAGCGCTACGTCTACCGCTTTGTCTGTGACTTAAAAAGCCTGCTGGGATACACCCCTGAGGAGCTCCACGCCATGCTGGACGTTAAGCCTGATGCAGACGAGTGAAAACAGAGGGATGAGAGAACAGAAGAAGAAGAAGTGGAGAGTAAAGGAGCCGAGGGGACTGGGGCTCAGAGATTGATGCCGTCCGGTAATAGGGGGGCGTCCATTTTGGGACCAAACCTAAGCTGTGGTCTGTATCATTTTGAGCTGTTGTCAGATGACGTTCAAAAAGGAAGCACATGCCAAACGTGCAAATTCATAATATGTTGCATTTGAGATAGTGTGTGTGATAGCTATATGTATATACAGGGATTACTTAGTAGCTCAAGGCACATGGAAAGCTATCAGTTAGAATAGAGTGGCCATTTAGCCTAAGTAGCACAAGAAACTGACATTGAGGAAGGGGGCCAAGAGACAGTGAAATATTCATTGTAGGGAAGAACATTGCATGGATGGAGAGTTCCTGCAATGAAATCTGTTGCCAAATAAAAAAAGGAAAGTAGTGGAAATAGTTCACTGTGTCTCTGCCTCACTCCACACAATAGGCATGGGTAGAGTTCTCAGCTTGGACCAAAAAAGTGTTGTTGTTTTTTACTATTGTTTCAGAAGCATAATGTTTGTGCCAGTATTATCGTTGAGATTGAACTCCTGGTGTACTGTTTAGTCTCAGTCCGACCAGGGTTCCCCCGTTTTTTTAATGTTTTATGTTGATGAAGGTATTATGAAACCAAAACGTTGCACCATTTAAGGTTAAGTTAGTCCTGTCTCCTCTCTGTGAAAGCCCAATAACTGAAACATGCTGATTTGACTATCAGACGACACTAGACACTGGCCTTTTTACTCATTTTCATAGGTTGGATGGAGAGTTACTTACTCATACCAAGAGCGGTTGATAGACGCCTGAAAGTAACCGTTGCTTTAAAACTGACGCTTTCACCTTTGCACATTTGCCACATCGCTATAGAAATATACTGTCTGCCACCAGGACTTTGCATTTTGCATACATTACTGTCCTACCACCAGTAATAAATGTCCTTAGACACCCTTTCTGTGGTGAGTTTTGAAAGTATTTGGACATGAAAGAGTAAAACGTCTCCATGCACAATCTGTACATTGAGTGGTTTTCCAAGCCCCCATTTTAGCATTGCTTTAGAAGAGAACAGAGAGGGAGGGACCTATTGTCAACAGATTGAATTGCGAGGCATGTACATGAGGGATGGTTTTTGTAGTCAAAAGAAAAAGCTTAGGAATGTGGAGTGTACTGTATTTGTGTGTGTTACGTGGTGTTCAGTGAATGAAGGGAATCTGCCATAGGTAGGTAAGGTATATCAAGGTGCATGATGGTAGTAAGGTGAAAAGACAAGGTTTCGAAGCAAGGAGTGTAGACTTTGGATGATTGTTTGAAGAAGAGAGGGATGTGAGGAGGACTGGGTGGTTTTTGGAGGGAATTGTGGAGTTGTGAAGTTAATCAGTATTGGCTGAAAGAGAATTATCATTATGGCATGAGGATGAGATGAATGCTTGTGCTGTTGCACAGCTTGGAGGCTTTGTTAACTGAAGTGTTTGTATAGATGCTCCCTTTCACCACTGTCTGAGGAGGTAAAGATCTATAGGAAACAGGACTACCATAAAGAGATGGGCTAAAGGACTACTGGGAGAGACGTGGCATTGTATGCTATTTTCTTACCATGTTTTGTACATGCTTTTCTACTATTTCTAAGACAAAGGGACACCCAATTCAGTATATGGAATGGATCAATGAAATTATATGCCCTGAATACTGTATGTACTTGTGCAGCTTGCTCAAGAGCCACAGTAGTTGTGCTGGTTGGGTTTTGAGTAATGTCGTCAGTGGGAACATGACTATACGCAGGCCTTATGGGAAAAGCCAAAGTCAAGAAATATCATCTTAAAATACAAATGTTATTGTTTACAGTGGCAGAATGTTACCCATTCTGATGAAAATAGGTTTTGAAATGTCTATTTGTACAGATTGTATTTCATAACGCTTTATTAAGACCCAGATTAAACAAATAAGCAAGAGACAAAGCAGGAATAATAACCAAACCCATGTGAGGTCTGGGCGATAGATAGTGCTTTGGGTATGTCCACCATCTTGGAGGACAGGGACTGTTATTCCCTCACATTCAAAGTGTTGTTTCTGCTTTGATCTTTTGATTTGTTGGAAAGCACTCAGTGTCAGGACTCAGCGAAGAGATTTGGCTGGACTAACTGTAGTTCCCTCTTGAGATTATAGGAAAGTGATTTCTGTCCATATTAGTTACTTTTTAGTTGGGCAACTGACCACAGGGGGGTTGGTTCTTCCAGTGTCAGCACACACACACACACACACACACACACACACCACCCACACCACCCACACACACACCACACACACCACACACACATAATCTTGTGTAGAGAAGATCCACCCAATCTCTGTGGTTCCATCCTTTATGCACGCTACATTTCCAGGAATCACATCACTGTTTGATTATTACTGTTCAGATTTTTTCACTCCAAATAATGTTTTATGTTAGGTCAACTGTTTAGATATTTAAATATATGCTTAACTTGTTGTTGACGATGCCTTCCATCTCCAAGCCAGTCACAGTTTTGAGTAGATCAGAATATAATATCTTTGTCTGTTTAAATGGAACATATACTGTGTCTGTTTGGACTTCAAAGTCAAGTTTGTTTCAGTAAATGTCATATACAGTGAGGGAAAAAAGTATTTGATCCCCTGCTGATTTTGTACGTTTACCCACTGACAAAGAAATGATCAGTCTATAATTTTAATGGTAGGTTTATTTGAACAGTGAAAGACAGAATAACAACAAAACAATCCAGAAAAACGCATGTCAAAAATGTTATAAATTGATTTGCATTTTAATGAGGGAAATAAGTATTTGACCCCTCTCAATCAGAAAGATTTCTGGCTCCCCGGTGTCTTTTATACAGGTAACGAGCTGAGATTAGGAGCACACTCTTAAAGGGAGTGCTCCTAATCTCAGTTTGTTACCTGTATAAAAGACACCTGTCCACAGAAGCAATCAATCAATCAGATTCCAAACTCTCCACCATGGCCAAGACCAAAGAGCTCTCCAAGGATGTCAGGGACAAGATTGTAGACCTACACAAGGCTGGAATGGGCTACAAGACCATCGCCAAGCAGCTTGGTGAGAAGGTGACAACAGTTGGTACGATTATTCGCAAATGGAAGAAACACAAAATAACTATCAATCTCCCTCAGCCTGGGGCTCCATGCAAGATCTCACCTCGTGGAGTTGCAATGATCATGAGAGCAGTGAGGAATCAGCCCAGAACTACACGGGAGGATCTTGTCAATGATCTCAAGGCAGCTGGGACCATAGTCACCAAGAAAACAATTGGTAACACACTACGCCGTAAAGGACTGAAATCCTGCAGCGCCCGCAAGGTCCCCCTGCTCAAGAAAGCACATATACATGCTCGTCTGAAGTTTGCCAATGAACATCTGAATGATTCAGAGGAGAACTGGGTGAAAGTGTTGTGGTCAGATGAGATCAAAATCGAGCTCTTTGGCATCAACTCAACTCGCCGTGTTTGGAGGAGGAGGAATGCTGCCTATGACCCCAAGAACACCATCCCCACCGTCAAACATGGAGGTGGAAACATTATACTTTGAGGGTGTTTTTCTGCTAAGGGGACCTGACAACTTCACCGCATCAAAGGGACGATGGACAGGGCCATGTACCGTCAAATCTTGGGTGAGAACCTCCTTCCCTCAGCCAAGGCATTGAAAATGGGTCGTGGATGGGTATTCCAGCATGACAATGACCCAAAACACATGGCCAAGGCAACAAAGGAGTGGCTCAAGAAGAGCACATTAAGGTCCTGGAGTGGCCTAGCCAGTCTCCAGACCTTAATCCCATAGAAAATCTGTAGAGGGAGCTGAAGGTTCGAGTTGCCAAACGTCAGCCTCGAAACCTTAATGACTTGGAGAAGATCTGCAAAGAGGAGTGGGACAAAATCCCTCCTGAGATGTGTGCAAACCTGGTGGCCAACTACAAGAAACGTCTGACCTCTGTGATTGCCAACAAGGGTTTTGCCACCAAGTACTAAGTCATGTTTTGCAGAGGGGTCAGATACTTATTTCCCTCATTAAAATGTAAATCAATTCATAACATTTTTGACATGCATTTTTCTGGATTTTATTGTTGTTATTCTGTCTCTCACTGTTCAAATAAACCTACCATTAAAATTATAGACTGATCATTTCTTTGTCAGTGGGCAAACGTACAAAATCAGCAGCGGATCAAATATTTTTTTCCCTCACTGTAAGTATTGCACAGATCTTTCTAAATTGACTAAATACATAAATACACAGATACCTTGCGATATTAGCGTATTTCAGACTGATCCATTAGGAAACCTGTTTTGTTATGATGGTGTTTTTTTTTGTTGTATATTTTATAGTGTTTCAAGTATTTTTGTTAATGAGATAATTTTTTATGTATTTAGTTCATAAACATTTGAATATTTTTCAATAATTTATATTTTATAAAAGAAAATGACGCAGACAGCTGGTGCTTTCATGGGAAATAAAGGTAGCACAGGAAAAAATGTAGCGATTTTCTTTTGATATAGTGAATAGACCTGTCTGTTAAAGAAAAAGGCTGATGCTGGCCCATCATTGATTTCTGCTGGAAAGTTTTATAAACTGTTGCTTCTATTTCTTAATGTACTTCAAAAATGTTATGTTTAAAAAAAAAAAAATATGTGAACAAATATTTCATACTTTGTGTGTATTGTGTGGTTATTTCTTCTAATATTACCAGAGCAAAAAAGGCTTTTGAAACATTACATCTATACCGTTACTTACAGTACATTGGAATAAGTTAAATATCTCTTAAAGAAAGCAGATTCACAGATTGCAGTCTTACTTGGCTTCCTGGCCTTGACTACATGCCAAAAGAAAGGTTATTCAGTGAATCTAGCTTTTTGTAAACACAATAGAAGTAGATACACAATATCCTCAAAAGATTTCTATGTACTCATGTTAATAACCACCTGGGCATGTACTGGATGAACACATCTAGGCCTATTCACCTCACACATTGCATATGAATAACTCACATCCAAAACCTGCCTGAGCAAGTCCGTATCTCACTCAATCATGATAACACTAAGACTGTGTTTACACAGGCAGCCCAATTCTGATACTTTTCCCCACTAACTGAACTTTTGAACAATAAAATCAGAGCTGATCTTTGGTCAAAAGACCAATTAGTGGCAAAAATATCAGAATTGGGCTGCCTGTGTAAACGCAGCCCAAATACATCTACAATGTACAGATCAACAGTATGTATTGGTCTCACAGTCTCAGAACCCAGTTTGGGCCTGGTGGCAGATCCAGGTCCCCTCTGAAAGGCATGCTGGGATGTCGCTGGTGTGTACCTGGTTAACGAGCGTGTCACTTCCACGGTGATGGGTGACGTCAAAGCAGAAACAGGCACACTGGGCCCATTCATGTGTTTGTAACCCTAGGGTCCTAGAAATTCCAGTTTAGATAAAAAACATACATGCCGTGTCCGCTCCCCAGCCACTGCCCTGGCCAACACAGCACAGCTGTCTGGCTCCTCTAGAACAGCACACTGGACAAAAGGCCAAGGACCAGTCCCAATACAGACTAGTGTCTTCATCCCACAGTCACAGAATGGTCTGTACCAAACTAAGCTTTATCAGTTATTGGCATAAAGATGAAATATTTTATATTCCTTTACTGGGATGAAACTGTATAATGGCTTGGTTTGATATGTCACATCAGGACGGAGGCTAGTCCTTGAAATCCGTACCATATTTACATCAAAGACCATGTAGGAAGATCCTTGCAGAGATGTTGAATAGCGTGCAATATGCTCTTGGTTCAAATAAGCTGTAGTAAAGAAGCTCAGGATAGAACTTAGAAGAACGTTGAATGAGACATTAATAGAAGATTTGTAGGAAGTATTAAAACTATAGTCTCAGACTCCTTAACAATAAATAGTATTATTTTTACTGGGACTTGGATGCAACTTGACTAAAACTTTTCGCAGACAGGATGCAGATGCTGACACACGTACGCATACACACATACACGCATAAACGCATATGCGCATACAGGCACATACTTACTGTATCTCTGGCTAATTTTCTCCTGGACTGGATGAGTATGTACTTAGTAGACGGTGGCTTAGGTTATGCAGGTGGTTCTTCTAACATTCAGCATTCCACAACCCTGGGCCTGTGATCCAGACCAGACACTATAACCAGGCAACATAAACACTTCACTGGAAGCTCTGTGAGCCCCTCGTGCCAAAGAACCTGGAACACAACCCAATACATAATGATACCATTCACACCTGCTGGTTTCACATCCAAAGAGAAAGACACTCAGACGAGCTGGGGATTTCACATGGTTATTTTTTGTAACTCACTCAACTCACAGACTGCTAAAATCACTGCTGTAAAGAGAAAAGAGAGAGAGAACAGAACAGAACAGCAGAATAGAAAATATAACCGTAATGCCTGGCGGTGGCACCGAGATGTCAGGAGACCTGTCTGAGACCCCATGTCGCTCACAGCTTACTCTGCTCCAGAAACGGAGAGAGAAGCATTTGTCAGACTTCATCTCAAATATTTATCTGAAGGGCTCGCTTGCAAAGCTTCATCTGTCTCCTACGCCTAGTCTTCTTAACAGGAGTGAGAAAGGAGGATGAGGAGGAGGAGGAGGAGCACACTAAGGTTCAGATAGATAGCTGTGCTACAGGGGTTGGTGAATTGTGTTGTTCAACAAAGTTCAAGATGACATGTTCTGTTAACCTGAAAAGACTGAGATGCAGAGGAAGAATAGAGTAGGACGGGGATAGGAGGTGTGACTGGCTGTGTGGCCATGAGATTCCCCTAACCACCTGACGTTAATAGGAAAACTCCTAGCCCTACTTAGTAAGTATGTTGTGTAGGCCTATTGCATAGTTGGTTAAGCAATTTGTCTAGGGTGCTGGTAGGACCAATGATGCCTCCCTGATCTCTGCCTCTCTCAGTACTTAATCACAGCTCCTCTGTAGGGAGAGAGGGAGAGTGTGACACAGACAGATACAGCTCACTGCTTCCATTATGCAGAGAAGGCATGAAATACGACCAACATCCCCCTCGGCCCTGCCATTGGCGGTAACACAACAGTTGGTTCTATTCTGGTCTTATTGTTCTTCATGGTAGAGTCTGCTTGGTTGGGTCAATATGAACCCAGGGTAGGAGTGGTATCTGGGGCACACATAAACACATTGGCCCGTGCCCGTTACAAGAGACAGTATCTTTTCCAACGGTCTGACCCTTCTCATGGTTCCTGGTGTGACCAAACATCATCCAGAGATGGAGGATTTACACAATCACCACAGTGGTCAGAGACTGAGTAAGCACCCATAAAGCAGTGACACTTTTAAGATGTTTGACATTTATGGAACGTACATGTAATTAACAAACTTGATTGACATACAAAAGAAGACATTTGATTTACTCTGACTTCACACTCAGGGTAAAGGAGGTAGTCAATCTCCTGCTTTTTCCTTTTGTTTCTCATTCATCTGTGTGTATTGTGGTGTAAGAGATGGGTTGACCCACATGTCATTGCAGGTGGAGGACTGTATTATATACAGGTTTATGAAGGTCACGGCTGGGGCATCCTCAGCTTGGGCTGCAATTTGCATTTTTATTGCTGTTGTCGCATCCCCAGTTAATATGCTATTGACTCTCAGAGGCACCCCTGGTCCTCCTGGTAGCCCTGCTGAAATGAGAGCCAGTCTTGGGGCTGGTCGGCCACCCGCCCTGCATTCATGAGGGCCTGGGTACCAGGGACCTGGCATTCTGGGCGGAAATGGACTGGCTTCACATGGTAATGTGGACTTTCCATTAGTATTGCTGATTACTACAGCACCTGTCAGATACAGGGCCACAATGAGGGGGGAGGCTTCTTTGTGAGGAGGTGAATGAGGAGATGTGTGTCTGAGGAGTGAGTGGAGTGGTCTTGCCCGGTTAAGGGGAGAGTGAGGAGGGTTGGTGGGGTGAAGCGGTGGTCGTGAAGGTGTGGAGCCACTCTCCTGCATTCATTACAAAATGTCTTCTCCAGATCAAAACAAAAAAGAGAAAGGTAATACGCCATCATTTATTTTCCTGAATAAAAGTAATTTTCAATTTTGGTTCTTAAGAGGCCAATTTATTACTTAACTTAAACACTGAATTTGATATTTTACATTTACATAATTTAGCAGATGCTCTTATCCAGAGTGCATTGGTGCATTCAACATATGATAGCCAGTGGGACAACCACCTTTTGTTTTTCTTTTTATGGGGGGGTAGAAGGATTGCTTTATACTATTCCAGGTATTCCTTAAAGAGGTAGGGTTTCAAGTGTCTCCGGAAGGTGGTCAGTGACTCCGCTGTCCTGGCGTTGTGAGGGATCTTGTTCCACCATTGGGGTGCCAGAGCAGCGAACAGTTTTGACTGGGCTGAGTGGGAACTGTGCTTCCGTAGAGGTAGGGGAGCTAGCAGGCCAGAGGTGGATGAACGTAGTGCCCTCATTTTGGTGTAGGATCTGATCAGAGCCTGAAGGTAAGGAGGTGCCGTTCCCCTCACAGCTCCGTAGGCAAGCACCATGGTCTTGTAGTAGATGCGAGCCTCAACTGGAAGCCAGTGGAGTGTGCGGAGGAGCGGGGTGACATGAGAGAACTTGGGAAGGTCGAACACCAGACGGGCTGCGGCGTTCTGGATAAGTTGTAGGGGTTTAATGGCACAGGCAGGGAGCCTAGCCAACAGCGCGTTGCAGTAATCCAGACGGGAGATGACAAGTGCCTGGATTAGGACCTGTGCCGCTTTCTCTGTAAGTAGGGTCGTACTCTGCGAATGTTGTAGAGCATGAACCTGCAGGATCGGGTTACTGCTTTGATGTTAGCGGAGAACGACAGGGTGTTGTCCAGGGTCACGCCAAGGTTCTTTGCACTCTGGGAGGAGGACACAATGGAGTTGTCAACCGTGATGGCGAGATCATGGAGCGGGCAGTCCTTCCCCGGGAGGAAGTACAGCTCCGTCTTGCCGAGGTTCAGCTTGAGGTGGTGATCCGGCATCCACACTGATATGTCTGCCAGACATGCAGAGATGCGATTCGCCACCTGGTTATCAGAAGGGGGAAAGGAGAAAATTAATTGTGTGTCGTCTGCGTATTTATAGGTCTAGAAGCGTTTCAGTTGGAAATAGGAATGTGATTCCATGCATGTGTTCCTCTGTTTGTACAAGTGGATTGTGTGTGTGTGTGAGCATGCATGTGTGTTTGTGTGTGTTTGTGTGTGTGTGTGTGTGTGTGTGTGTGTGTGTGTGTGTGTGTGTGTGTGTGTGTGTGTGTGTGTGTGTGTGTGTGTGTGTGTGTGTGCAGCTGGATTAGAACAGGTTTTGGTCACTGTCCAGTTGCAGGACCTAATGTTTTCACTTCTCTTTTACTGCGGGTCGGCTGGGATTCAGCAACTTTCCCAGGACATCTGCTCAGAGCGCCCACGTTAGAGCCCTTGGCCAATCAGACGGCTTTGAATGCCCCTCAGACCAGCGTGTGCCGTGCTGTGATTGGCCTCTGGAGCCAGGGCCCAGAAAGGGAAGGCCTGAGAATTTTCAGAAATTTTTTCTTCTCTGCCTTGGCTCTCTCCAACATCTGCTTCCAATCACAGTCAGAGAGCAGGCCCCCTTCTCTCCCTCCCCCCGTCTGGTTTATTCACACACACACCAGTCCCATGCAGGCCACCCCCTCAACTCCTGCCACTGCTGCCCACCCCTCAAAGGCCCACAGTCCTCTCTCTCTCCGCTAACCTCCATTCCCTCTCCCTCTCTATTCCCTCCTCACTTGTAACGACTCCTTGCATTACATTCATGAGGAGTAGGATTTTTTCCATGATTTTGATTTGAAACCTTTTAAACAAACTTCAACAAATAAGGGAAGGGTTAATGGTCTAACTTTGTCTGAGGGACATTGAGTCTGTCAGCAAATTAAGTTGATTTCATTAAATGTTATAAAGTCATTATTACAATAAATCAAAACAATATTATTCTCTAATTCCCTTGGTTAGAAATATAACTGGCTTGAGAGTTGAGATGTTTTCCATTGTGGGTGTGAGAGTTGTGGGTGGGTAAAGAGAGAGTGGATCAAATGTGAATGTCTTAAATGAAGGTATGAAGTGAAGTGAACACACACACACACACACACAGCTCGATCCTGGAACTGCTGCTCTCAGCACCCCACTCCCACCCTCTCCCTGAGAAAACAGGGTCAACCCTCTTCACCAAAGCCCCTTGGCTTCTTCTCTCTCTCTTTTCTCTTTCTTCTTATGTAGCTTGGCCTTTCCCCCTTAATTCAATTACTTCAGCCTCATGTGTGGTTAGTTGTAGCTCTTCTTGCGTGACTTTCAACCATGCAAATCGAATCAATAAACAGTGAAAACCCTGCTTATAATAGCAGGTACTTTCCATACATATTCAGAAATAAGCATGGCGAATCACTGTAGGCGAACAAAAACACATAAGCTAAGGAGCTCTTACTGGAGTTCTCAGCAGCGTTCGGCAGGAGGCTGTCTTAATCTATTATTTCTGCCAGATAACCACTCTGAGGCTTCAAGGCTAAACATGGAAAACAAGTTTCCTGGAGAGAAATTTTAGTCAGAGAAAGGTTAAGGATTTTTCCAACTCCCACTAACATGTGCTGTACAACTTGTAACATGTGCTGTACAACATCAATAAATCAAGGACAACGAACACTGTAGCTGTGATGCCAGGAGTGGACCACACACTACCATCATTTGCTGAACAGCCACTGATATGTTAGCTCTAAGGCACAAACACATGTCATGGTTTTCTAGTGAGTAACAGAGAGTAACCTCAGACGTAGATAAAGACTGTGCTTGAGCTTCCTTCCAATTGACCTTTGACCCTTAACATCATTGGCTCTCTGGCCTGCTCCTGCTGAAGCTCCTGCTGAAGCTGTTGTGATTTAGTGCCCAGTAGTGCTGACTGCTCTTCCTGGGTAATCCCGGGCCTGGCCTGGCATTAAATCTACTATCTCTGTCTAGGGAGCTAGGGTCAAACTGCCTACAGGGTTCTTAGGTTGTAGCCTTTGCCTAAGACATTTTCTGGTCAATCGCATTGATCCGACCTGGACTGAATGCAAGTAAAACATTACGACATAAAGTATTTTAATTGACCGTCTTCTTGTTTGTATTTGCTGCACAGGCACTTCTGAAAGTAGAAGAGTTGAGTGTCCCTTAGGTTACCTCTGACTGTGGGAATTGGGGTCTCCTTCGCTTGGCAGAGAGCAGAGCTGAGGAGGCAGTAGACTGCCAGGTCGTTTTTTGGTCTATGGTCACTGGTTACAGTGGTTTCTCACCCCTCCACCTCTCACCACTCCACCAGCCTACTCTCACCCTCCACCAGCCTCTCAGAGGTGGCTGACCAGGACGCCAGAGTGCAAGCGCTGCCATAAATAAAAATAAAAACATGGACACAGAATAAACATGGCTGAATGTGTGTGACTGCAGCCTGTGCTAACTAAGCAGAAGAGGGGAAAAATAAATGAAAGTGATATTCAGCACCTGCTATCCCACACTCCTTTGTGACTCATGGGGAATTGGTGACCTGCTTCTTGTCTCGCTTCACAGAAAGGGCTATATTCAGTTGGCTCAATCGGAAATTACCTTTACATTTCTATCGCGAAATCTCTAATGCTTCAGCGATAGGGATTGAACAGAGCCCTAAGTATTTTTCTATATTTTTAAGGCTGATTAATTATGTTGTCAACTTATAATACACCTCTACAGCTGCCATACAAATGGTTTGTCAACTGAAGCTAAAATACTTCAGTCCAACCAAACTGGGTGACACTTTAAACTATAAGCAGTTTAGAAGAAAAACGCAGAATGTTCACAAAGTCTTACTTTGATTGAAAACACTAGAGAGTTACAGCAGATACTGTCCTCGTGAGGAATTCAACCCTCCCTCTCTCTTCCAATGGCCACACTGAGTAAAGTAATCTGTGACAACTTTGGCATCTCAGAGGTTAAAGGTTTGTGGGAAAGGACAAGAGCGTTTAGAGTTTGTGTGAACATAGACATACACAACATGAATTAACTCACACAACATGAATTAACTCATTTTCTTGCAATAACACATTCAAATACCTCCCGTCTGCCTTGAGCCATAAACTAGGCGGGCGAAAACCTACACAAGAAAACATTCCTGAATTGATCGCTCTGCTGGCTGGTGGCTTTGCCAGTGGTCAGAGCAGCCAGGGCGCAAGGGGAGAAGGCCAATGGGACTTGGGGGGTCCTCTGAGTGGTTTTCTACCCATGAGTGGGCATCTAGACGAACGTCTATGAGCCCTCTACTGGCAGAAGTTGGTCACAGGTTGAGTTGCATATCAATGCTCTTTGGTGCTGCAGTTGCTAATGGAAATGCAATGTTCTTCAAGGAAACTGTCAAGAGCTCCTAAAGATCAGAAATCATAGTCACCCTTACGTTTTCATTTATTCGTTTTCTGTGTTTAAAATGTCACAACCTTACTGTTGTAATATGGAAACATCTGAAGGAGTTGCTAGACAGGTGATTATGGCTAGATAAGGTTTCGATTTGGCAAGAACATGGAAACATGTTCTCTTTTCACTGTAGTTCAAAGGTTAACACTATCTATATTTGGAAACAGAAGTTTCTTGAAGTCATTCCTGGAGTCGCTCTAAAGTTAGTCAGTGGCATATCTTTGCTTGTTCATGACCACACAACAAATTAATCTTCTCCCCTGGTTATTTTCAGTGGATGGCAACATTCCACACACCCACAGTGTACAATACCTATAATTTAGCTTGGTAAGTACCACTGCTTCTCTCCATGGAAGCTGAAATCATGCAATCAACTGAGCCATGTTGCCAGTAGTATTTTTCCACACAATTTTTCTGTATGACTAAGTAGACACATCAGCCTTCTCTCACTGTGTGATAGAGTGTGACGTCACAAGACACTGTCCAAGATGACACTGTCCAAACTCCCTCCTACGACCTAGCAGCTGCTGCCAGATCCCTCCCCCCCATACACCCCCAAGGCACTTAGGCCTACATTGCGTGTATCTCACAAAAGCCAGTGAGAGAAAGCCAAAAAAAGAGTGAGGAAAAGTTCCCTGGGCCTGCTTCCCAAGCATGCATTGCTCAGACTCAGGCAGCAATATAAACAGGGCCCTCCAAGTGACTAAGGCTTACTATAAACAACAGTCAGGCGTCTGTCTGTGCCAGCTGGGTACCACCCCACTGAGTCAATTAAACTTTAAAAGACAAGAGAGAAGATACAATTTAACACATACCATCAATAGTGAGGGAACGTGAGGGGGAGGGAGGAAAACAGTTTTTCACACGCTGCGTAGCAGACAAACTCTCCTCAGGTCACCGACTTTCCGATACAAGGATCCCAGTAACATATGGACATCGAGTTAGTGTTGGAAGAACAGAACTTCCCATAACTTTGTGTGAGTGCATGTGTGTCTGTGTATATGTGTGTGGGTGTGTGTATTATGCCTGTGTGTCTGTGTGTGTGTCTGTGTGTGTCTGTGTGTGTGTACAGTGCCTTGCAAAAGTATTCATCCCCCTTGCCGTTTTTTCCTATTTTATTGCATTACAACCTGTAATTTAAATGGATTTTTATTTGGATTTCATGTAATGGACATACACAAAATAGTCCAAATTGGTGAAGTGAAATGAAAAAATTAACTTGTTTCAAATAATTCTAAAAAATAAATAACGGAAAAGTGGTGCGTGCATATGTATTCACCCCCTTTGCTATGAAGCCCCTAAATAAGATCTGGTGCAACCAATATTCTTCAGAAGTCACATAATTAGTTAAATAAAGTCCACCTTTGTGCAATCTAAGTGTCACATCATCTGTCACATGATCTCAGTATATATACACCTGTTCTGAAAGGCCCCAGAGTCTGCAACACCACCTAGCAAGGGGCACCACCAAGCAAGCGGCACCATGAAGACCAAGGAGCTCACCAAACAGGTCAGGGACAAAGTTGTGGAGAAGTACAGAGTTGGGTTGGGTTATAAAAAAATATCAGAAACTTTGAACATCCCACGGAGCACCATTGAATCCATTATTAAAAAATTGAAAGAATATGGCACCACAACAAACCTGCCAAGAGAGGGCCGCCCACCAAAACTCATGGACCAGGCAAGGAGGGCATTAATCAGAGAGGCAACAAAGAGACCAAAGATAACCCTGAATGAGCTACAAAGCTCCACAGCGGAGATTGGAGTATCTGTCCATATGACCACTTTAAGCCGTACACTCCACAGAGCTGGGCTTTACGGAAGAGTGGCCAGCAAAAAGCCATTGCTTAAAGATAAAAAACAAGCAAACACATTTGGTGTTCACCAAAAGGCATGTGGGAAACTCCCCAAACATACAGTGAGGGAAAAAAGTATTTGATACCCCTGCTGATTTTGTACATTTGCCCACTGACAAAGAAATTATCAGTCTATAATTTTAATGGTAGGTTTATTTGAACAGTGAGAGACAGAATAACAACAAAAAAATCCAGAAAAACGCATGTCAAAAATGTTAGAAATTGATTTGCATTTTAATGAGGGAAATAACTATTTGACCCCTCTGCAAAACATGACTTAGTACTTGGAGGCAAAACCCTTGTTGGCAATCACAGAGGTCAGACGTTTCTTGTAGTTGGCCACCAGGTTTGCACACATCTCAGGAGGGATTTTGTCCCACTCCTCTTTGCAGATCTTCTCCAAATCATTAAGGTTTCAAGGCTGACGTTTGGCAACTCGAACCTACAGCTCCCTCCACAGATTTTCTATGGGATTAAGGTCTGGAGACTGGCTAGGCCACTCCAGGACCTTAATGTGCTTCTTCTTGAGCCACTCCTTTGTTGCCTTGGCCATGTGTTTTGGGTCATTATCATGCTGGAATACCCATCCACGACCCATTTTCAATGCCTTGGCTGAGGGAAGGAGGTTCTCACCCAAGATTTGACGGTACATGGCCCCGTCCATCGTCCCTTTGATGCGGTGAAGTTGTACTGTCCCCTTAGCAGAAAAACACCCCCAAAGAATAATGTTTCCACCTCCATGTTTGACGGTGGGGATGGTGTTCTTGGGGTCATAGGCAGCATTCCTCCTCCTCCAAACAAGGAGAGTCGAGTTGATGCCAAAGAGCTCCATTTTGGTCTCATCTGACTACAACACTTTCACCCAGTTCTCCTCTGAATCATTCAGATGTTCATTGGCAAACTTCAGACGGGCATGTATATGTGCTTTCTTGAGCAGGGGGACCTTGCGGGCGCTGCAGGATTTCAGTCCTTCACGGCGTAGTGTGTTACCAATTGTTTTCTTGGTGACTATGGTCCCAGCTGCCTTGAGATCATTGACAAGATCCTCCCATGTAGTTCTGGACTGATTCCTCACTGTTCTCATGATCATTGCAACTCCATGAGGTGAGATCTTGCATGGAGCCCCAGGCCGAGGGAGATTGACAGTTCTTTTGTGTTTCTTCCATTTGCGAATAATCGCACCAACTGTTGTCACCTTCTCACCAAGCTGCTTGGCGATGGTCTTGTAGCCCATTCCAGCCTTGTAGGTCTACAATCTTGTCCCTGACATCCTTGGAGAGCACTTTGGTCTTGGCCATGGTGGAGAGTTTGGAATCTGATTGATTGATTGCTTCTGTGGACAGGTGTCTTTTATACAGGTAACAAGCTGAGATTAGGAGCACTCCCTTTAAGAGTGTGCTCCTAATCTCAGCTCATTACCTGTATAAAAGACACCTGGGAGCCAGAAATCTTTCTTATTGAGAGGGGGTCAAATACTTATTTCCCTCATTAAAATGCAAATTAATTTATAACATTTTTGACATGCGTTTTTCTGGATGTTTTTGTTGTTATTCTGTCTCTCACTGTTCAAATAAACCTACCATTAAAATTATAGACTGATCATTTCTTTGTCAGTGGGCAAACGTACAACATCAGCAGGGGATCAAATACTTTTTTCCCTCACTCTATGGAAGAAGGTTCTCTGTTCAGATGAGACTAAAATTGAGCTTTTTGGCCATCAAGGAAAACGCTATGTCTGGCGCAAACCCAACACCTCTCATCACCGCGAGAATACCATCCCCACAGTGAAGCATGGTGGTGGCAGCATCATGCTGTGGGGATGTTTTTCATCGGCAGGGACTGGGAAACTGGTCAGAATTGAAGGAATGATGGATGGCGCTAAATACAGGGAAATTCTTGAGGGAAACCTGTTTCAGCCTTCCAGAGATTTGAGACTGGGACGGAGGTTCACCTTCCAGCAGGACAATGACCCTAAGCATACTGCTAAAGCAACACTCGAGTGGTGTAAGGGGAAACATTTAAATGTCTTGGAATGGCCTAGTCAAAGCCCAGACCTCAATCCAATTGAGAATCTATGGTATGACTTAAAGATTGCTGTACACCAGCGGAACCCATCCAACTTGAAGGAGCTGGAACAGTTTTGCCTTGAAGAGTGGGCAAAAATCCCAGTGGCTAGATGTGCCAAGCTTATAGAGACATTCCCCAAGACACTTGCAAAAGGTGGCTCTACAAAGTATTGACTTTGGGGGGGTGAATAGTTATGCACGCTCAAGTTTTCAGTTTTTTTGTGTTATTTCTTGTTTTTTTTCACCCCGAAAAATATTTTGCATCTTCAAAGTGGTAGGCATGTTGTGTAAATCAAATGATACAAACCCCCCAAAAATCAATTTTAATTCCAGGTTGTAAGGCAACAAAATAGGAAAAATGCCAAGGGGGGTGAATAATTTGCAAGCCACTGTATGTGTGTGTGATTGTGTGTGACTGCCAAAAAGCTGTTATTTTCCAGTCAGAACTGGTATGCTTCTAGGAATGACAACTTTATGACAAAGGAGGTGTAGTCAACGGAGGGAGTCCTCCTGATTATCATAGCATGGATACATACTATAGACTGAACAGGGATGTTGAAACCCCTCACTAAGCCCAGATGAAGGTTGCGGGTCTAAGTTTGGCCCTTAGGTTGCCCCCAGTGTTCTCTGTGGGGGTGTGGTGTGTAGCAGAGAGGTGTTGGGAGGGGAAGAGGGGAGAAAGGGGGGTCTGGTTCTCAGGTCTGAACCAGAGAAGACACTCCTGCTCTTTATCAGTGTAACATGGTGGGGCTAGACTAGAGATTACTCACCAAACCACCCTGTAGTCTCTTCAGTTATGATAGTTGTTGTGTAATATATAACACATACTAACAGTCTGTTGAGGTAGCTGGATCTGAGTCATAACACACACTAACAGTCTGTTGAGTTAGCTGGATCTGAGTCATAACACAATGTAAGTGTTTTTGATACTAGTAATAATTCTGACAGTTGTTTGTAGTAAGAACAAGAGCGGTGATAGCTGAATAAAGAGAAACTATAGCAACAAGTTGAAAAAGGACAAAGGGCAGAAAGTTTAATAAGCTAGAAAAACAACTGAGGAACACAAGGGGGAATAGCATTAATTAGTAACCCTGGTGTGACCATTTTCTGCAACAATGCAAACACGTTTACACACTGCTCTTAAATGAAGTCACAAAGAGGTCATAACCCCTGGAGCCACTCGGCCGCGGAGACTCCAGTCCCGACCACTGTTGTTTGGTCTCTGAGGCAAGGCGAAACAACAGAAAAGAAAACACACACGGAGCTAACTAGCTTTAACTGTCCGGGCCGGGTGACTCAGTCCACTCTGTGGGACCACAACCTCCCTCCCTCCCTCCCAGACGATTCCCATTCCCACATCACAGGGTTGAGCAAGGCGAGGCAAGGCGGACTCGCTCCATGGCAATCTCCTGGGCCGTGGCTGTTGGCTGGGAAAGGCCAGGGCCCACCGTTCTCACATTCTCCCCCTGCAGCACAGCAAGGAGGCTCGGAGCAGCCCAGAGGCAGATGTGTGCTTGGGGACTTGGCCAGTGGTCCAGCCTCCAGCCCCAGTGCAGAGGAGAGAGGCAGGGAAGCCAACCAATGCAGCAGGGGTGTGAGTAGTGTTAGGTGAAACGGAGACTGACATACAACAGGACAGTCACTGACCGCAGCATAAAGACTAGTGAGAGAAGTTTTCTCTTGTTACAGAGGCTTGCATGGACAAGAACAAACTCCTCCCGAAATGTTCATGCTGATTAATACGTGCAATTCTATACTCTTTCCAAACTAAGACACTGCACTGACAAAACACTGACAAAGGACAGACGTGCACCCAAAAAGAGTGCTACTCTAGCACGAACACCCCTTCCCCCCTTCCCCCCCACACTGCACAGTAGATAAGGGGGGAGAAAGGGAGGGAGGGAGGGACAAGAGAGAAAAGGTCTGTTTTTGGGTAATTGATCTGGCAGCCATTAGTGTGTTGTGGAGCTGTAAACAGGGGCTGTTAGAATCGACACTCCTTCCCTGGGCTGGCCAGAGGATGTGCTCCGCTGATCAGACACACACACAAGCACGCACGCACACACACACACACACACACACACACGCATGCACGCACGCACGCACGCACGCACACACACACACACACACACACACACACACACACACACACACACACACACACACACAAGCACGCACGCACACACGCATGCACACACACACACACACACACACACAAGCACACATACACACATGCAGGTGCACACACACACACACACACACACACACACACACTGGATCTTCCCTTTCAGCAGTGATTGCACTTTTCACTATCTTTCCCAGCTAAGTGGAGCAGTGACAGGAAACCACCTTTATCAGGCACACATCGCAGCGCGACAACACCCCAGAAGACATCTCTGCAGCTCACCACAACACAGAACGCTGTGCTATCACTGGGTTTGAACTAAAATAACACCACTCTCTGGGACCTGCAACCCAATGCTAATCTTAAGTATTTTTGGACCGTGAGAAGCTTCAAGAAATCTTAATGCATGTCACGCCCTGATATAGAGATCTCTAGTTGGTTTGGTCAGGGTGTGAATATCTATGTGTAGATTCTAGTTTATCTAGTTCTATGTTGGCCGGGTGTGGTTCCCAATCAGAGGCAGCTGTCTATCGTTGTCTCTGATTGGGTATCATACTTAGGCAGCCATTTTGCCTACCTTTAGTTGTGGGATCTTGTTTCTGTTTGGCTTGTTGGATGTTTAGCCTTTTGAACTTCACGTACTGTTGGATTTGTTATTTTGTCGGTGTTTATATAATAAACTACTATGTATGCATATCATGCTGCACCTTGGTCCGATCCTTTACACAACGAACGTGACAGAAGATCCCACCACCAACGGACCAAGCAGCGTGAACAGGAGGAGCAGACACCCTGGACACAGGTGGGGAAGACATTTTGGACATGGGAGGAGATATTGGCTGGAAAAGGACACTGGGTGAAGGAATAAGCCCAGGCAGGAGAGTATCAACGGCGAAATCGGAGTTCGAGACCGCGAAGGAAGCCCGAGAGGCAACCCCAATAATTTTTTTTGGGGGGGAACACGGGGAGGTTGGCTAAGCAGCAGCAAGCCCGGAAAGACCTGCAGATTAGCCCTCTGACAGAAGAGACAACCACCTTACAGGGGCTGATAGCGAAGAAGGAGCAGGAGATCTCCCTTCAGAAGGAGACGCTGCAGGAGGCCCTCAGAGAGAGGGAGTCAGTGGTTGCACGGAGAAAGGAGCTGGCCAGACAACTGGAGGAGCTGAGAGTGGCGATAACCCTCCAGCAGCAGAGAACTCAGTCCTTAGAGCAGAGGCTGGCGGAGCCAGGTTTAGCAGAGCCAACTCCCGCACTCGCTTTGAGGAGCGTGTGACCATACAGGCACCAGCTATGCGCCGGCTTTACGCACTGTGCCGTCAGTGCGCCTTCACAGACCGGTAAGGCCCGTGCCTGCTCCTCGCACCAAACCAGTGGTGCGTGTCTCCAGTGGTGCGTGTCTCCAGTCCGGCACGGCCCGTGCCTGCTCCTCACACCAAACCAGTGGTGCGTGTCTCCAGTCTGGCATGGCCCGTGCCTGCTCCTCGCACCAAACCAGTGGTGCATGTCTCCAGTCCGGCACGGCCCGTGCCTGCACATCGCACCAAACCAGTGGTGCGTGTTTCCAGTCCGGCACAGCCCATGCCTGCTCCTCGCACCAAACCAGTGGTGCGTGTCGCCAGCCCGGTGCGCCCCGTACCTACTCCTCGCACCAAACCAGTGGTGCTTGTCCCCTGCCCGGTATGGCCCGTGTCTGCTCCTTGCACCAGACTAGTGGTGCGTGTCCCCAGCCCAGTATGGTCCAGTCCAGGGTCAGAGCAGTCCGCTCCACCGGTGCCCAGTCCAGCTCCGGTTAGCTGCTCCAGTCCAATGCCAGAGCAGTCCGCTCCACCGGTGCCTAGTCCCGGTCAGCTGCTCCAGTCCAGAGCCAGAGCAGTCCGCTCCACCGGTGTCCAGTCTGGGTCCGGTCGTCTACGCTCCCACACCAGGGTCCAGACAGGACTTGGTGCATCGCGGGAGGACTGCAGAGCCAGAATCAGACGTCAACCTCTCTCCAGGGTCGGGGCCTCCCACACCAGGGTCCTGACAGGGCTTGGGGTGCATCGTGGGAGGACTTAGAGGGGAAGCATCGCGCCGGGGTCCAGACCGGACCAGGTGTGCAACGGGGAGCCAGAAAAGGAGAGGACAGTAGGGTTGACTTCGCGCCCGGAGCCAGAGCCGCCACCGAGGCTAAATGCCCACCCGGACCCTCCCCTAATGAGTCAGGTTGGTGCGGTCGGAGTACGCACCTTTGGGGGTGGGGGTACTGTCACGCCCTGATATAGAGATCTCTAGTTGGTTTGGTCAGGGTGTGAATATCTATGTGTAGATTCTAGTTTATCTAGTTCTATGTTGGCCGGGTGTGGTTCCCAATCAGAGGCAGCTGTCTATCGTTGTCTCTGATTGGGGATCATACTTAGGCAGCCATTTTGCCTACCTTTAGTTGTGGGATCTTGTTTCTGTTTGGCTTGTTGGATGTTTAGCCTTTTGAACTTCACGTTCTGTTGGATTTGTTATTTTGTCTGTGTTTATATAATAAACTACTATGTACGCATATCACGCTGCACCTTGGTCCGATCCTTTACACAACAAACGTGACAATGCAACTGTAAACAAAAGTGTCTTACACACAAATTAATTTACAGACACCCATCTGCATCTCATAACTAAATCTCATATAATTTGAAAACTCACCCTGACTAACACCAGCATGGTACATTGGTTGTGTAAACACATTGTCTCAACCCAAACTGTTCTCACCCTAAAGACATTAGTTTATAGCACAGACTCTCTCCAACAATGGCAGCTGCTTTGAAAGTAAACTCTGGGGCTTGAGGAGCTCCAATGAGACAAGAGTGTGTTGTAATTACTATACTGTAATTGATGACTGTCAGCATGCTACCAGACCAGAGCCAGAGATCCATATCTCCCAACACTGCATTGCTTAGAGAGAACATCTGGAAGGTCAAAGAGTGTGTGCAGGTGGGGTACTAAACAGCATGCCTTGCTCATAAGAAAAATATTCAAAACCCACTTGGGCATTTCAATGAACTGACTTAATACAGCTCTCTTGGATTGTTGAATATTTCAGACCTGGTTAAATAAGTAATTAGGAATGCCTGAAAGGGACTCACACAAAAACACATTAATTACAACCCACACCAAGTGTTGGATTTACCCAACCAGGGCTGGATCGTTTATGAAGTATATTTACTAGCAAGGCTTATAGAAGCAGTTTATCAGAAAGAAACACCTACTTTAAAAAAATTCAATACAGGATCTTTTCATTGACTAAAACTATTTCTGTGTACTATCAACTCACTAGCCCACTGGGGTCAATCTGAATAGCTTCTATAGTTGCAACTCTGCTGTAACAGATGTGCATACAGTACCCACACCTGTGCTCACACACACACACACACACACACACACACACGCACACACACACACACACACTAGCTTTGTTGTGTGAGACATTTTGCTGTTGTTGAACATTGCATTGGTTTAATGGTCTGCAGAGCTCTGTGCTATTGTGGAGATAAAACACGTCTGTATGTAAAAACAGTTTATAAATTACAGAACTACTTCGAGGAAGGCCAGGAAGACATTAATTTGGAGCATCTGTGGCACGTCAGACAGAGGATCCATGTATTTTTAACCAGGGACATATTTTTTTATTTACCTGCGGATGCATATAGAAATGATTTATCGATCCACCGTTTGGCTCCCCCTCTCCACATAAGAATGTATTAGCTGTCAGACACATGGCCCAGGCAGACAGGGAGGCAGACAGAGGGAGGAAGGGAGGAGAAGGGAAATAGGGGAGACAGGAGGAGAGGTGGGGGAGAAGGAGGGTGGCATGAGTCAAATTGGAAACATATCCTTTCAACATGTCTAATCTACGCATCTTATCTTTGAAACGGGCAAGGAGAGGCTGATCACCATGGTTCAAAGCCAAGCTCAATTTGGAGATGAGACCATGCAGACACTCCAGCCCAGCTGAGATGAGCGTTGATGCACACGGCAGCCTACTGCCGCCCCAACCAACCCCAGCCCTCGTCCATCGCCCCAGCTCTGTACCTAGTCTCAAGGGCTTTGATGTGCGGCTGGTGTGTCTTAGCTATGGCCCATCACCCTGCAGCCTCTATTTTTATCTGCATGGGTCCAGGTGGGATTGGATCCAGATGGGCACCTGATCTCCTCCCCTGGGGTGGGCGGGGTCTCCTGCTGACGGACTAAGTTAACCCCTTCATCACTAGGCTGCAGTCCCCAGAGAGCAGAGGATCATGGGAATTAAATCATGACCACATAATGTGCCCAGTTTAAGTGTGGGGGTCAAACGTGAGGATCCAGTGGCAGGTCTAAAGTACCCTGGGCCCAGGGTTCCAGGGTTAGCCTAACAGGAAGCCTGGAGGATACACCTTATTAGGCCTCCACTTCCTGCTACTTTGAAGCATCCAGAATTTATGGCACTGGGGTTGGGTGCTGTGCTGCGGATCGGATGGATTTCATCTCCTTCTCCAAAAGACTCACCTGATTCTTTTCATGAAAAAGTACATAGAGGGAGAGAGAGAAAAAAAAGAAGAGAGAGAAGAAGGTGGATAAAAGAACCATCTGCTGGGCCTGGCCACTCCCCAAAGCCCAGCCAAGCAGTCTGGAAAGAATCACACATCTTGGCAGTACTATAAATATCCTGTTATCCTTCTAACTCAAATGAAACGTAGGAGGATATTAAATAGATCCCATTGCCTGAAAGCCCCTGTTTATCATAGCCAGTAGGTACAGTTCCTCACTAGAAATTAATGCTCACTGGAAATATCTCTCTCTGAATCCATCACTGATTCACATCTAGCAGCACCTCAAACAGTCTTCAGTTCCTCCAAGCCAGTACAATTAAAAAACGGTTCAGAAAATGCCCTGGCTGAACTAGTGACACTGTAGAAGCCTGAAAGCATGCACACTGGGCCAGTATGTCAGCCATTGTCTTGTCAACCGTCATCTACCAAACTTGACGCATTGCCATCAAAGTGCAGGAACATTTGGCTGATCATTTGATTATTTATTTCAGATCTCATATGCAAATAAGTGTAATCAAGCAATGCATATTTGAGCTACCTGAAAAATGTGATGTGGTGAGTGAAATTCAAGCTATAAATGATATTGAGCCTGGGGTGATACAGGCACAAAACCCCTATAGAACATCAAACTTTAGAGTCAACAACCGCGTCTAAATCTATCATGGCTGTCTGCCAACATCAGAACAGGTTAACAACCTCAGAGTCACATTCATAACAGTCATTCTTCAGAAACCTGTCTACACCAAAAATGAAAATGAACCAATGAAAATCCAGACTATGGGAGCCTGTGAGTTCTATTTTTTTTAACGTGTGGGCGAGGAGAGGAGAGATGTCGGCTACGTTTCTACATAATCTGCAAGCAAAAAAAAAAAAAACAGCAAGATGTATCACTATGTCTCTCTCTGATATCTGTATAGATATAGAACCCCTCAGAAACCATCTGATGATGTCATCATGCATGGTGCCCGCAGGTTGCAGACTAGCATGACAGGCACCTCACGCTGCTCTGTGCACTCAGCCACATGTTCATTTCCACTACGAGCAAACAAGTGGATGGTGTTTAACATACAAAGAAACCATTAGCCAAAGAACCATTAGCAATGGAAATGTGATCAAACCACACGTTGAGGTTGTTTGTACATTAATGGATGGGATTATCAAACTGTATATATTATCAGATGTATATAAACAAGATCTATATACGGGTACATGACCCACACAGCTATATACAACCAGGTTGTTACAGCCTGAAATAAATGTACAACCATCGAACAATACTGGCAGGATTTGGGGTATGTAGGCTATAGTTAGACATTGCCAGAGAGGCACACCAAAGACTCACTGTGACAAGTCCCATGTGTCTGAACCTCTCTGGGGATTCATGTGGTTCTAGCCACTGTGTACTGTATGGAATCATGGCTCCCTCTGGGCTCCAGACACTGTTATCTGTCCCCCTCCATCATAGATAGCTCCCCCTCATCCAGCCCCCCAGACTGGGGAGAGACTAGAGAGGAGGGAGGCAGGCAGGCTCCAGGCCTGACACAGATGATAGAGTGACTCTCCCTGTCGTAAGAGCACTGTCTCCTACTATCAGACTGTGGTAACTGTAAAGTCTACACTCACTTCAGAAGGAGACAATTTGCTTAACAGTTGTGGAAATGACTTCAACGTTCAAAGCCCTGGACCAGTTATCCAAAGACTGTACCTATATAATTTAGCCTGAATGACAGCTACCCACCAGGCTGGATAAAGTGTTGGTGTGCACAGTGAAAGAAAAGGATGAGAGCAGAACTAATTAATTAGTTCATTAGATGAATTCATTAGAAAACACGATTTCCATATTCATTAGATTATAAAAATGAAACTACAATCAAGCCACATAAAAACATGTTAAACCTCAAATACATAAATGTCTATAATAATAAATAAATAAATAAATAAATAAATAAATAAATAAATAAATAATAATAATAATAATAATAATAATAATAATAATAATAATAATAACTATAATTTCTATTGCAGTAGCTTTATCAGTGGCTGGGAGGATGGGTGGATGAATGTCCACACCTACTTTTCTATAAATGTACCCAAGGTAAGTTGAATAAAAACACATTTTATGACATAATGACTAATTCTAATAATGGTAGTGTGTACGTGTCTAAACTCCTGTTAATACCACAGGTTGAAGAGCAGATAGTCATCTCTGTCTGAGCATATTAAATATAATGGCTGAATGATCGCTTACCTTCCAGTCTGGAAGGGTACTTAGAGCAAAGGTGACTTTGGCGCTTCTCCAAGTTATGTCCATGAAACAAAACAAAGGCCTTCATAAAGGAGAGAGCGGTGTGGAGGTTGTCACGTAGGTGTACACTGATACACAGTACCTGCCAGATTAACAATCCTAATTCTTGATTAATCTTATTTTAGCTAAACCTTTGCGGTGTGTTTGACAACTTGACACGCTGGTTCCTAGTACAATTACATAATGTATCTGGATAAGAACGCTTCACAATGAAAAATGACATCACTCCTGTTTGTCCTCATGGAAGAGCCGACATGCTGGTCATATTGACTACAAAAATAACAACGTCCTACAACGCATGATGATATTTTGGAATTGTTTGGTCAAGATGCCAAGTTACTATCAGCATGAAAGGCCTTAAATAAACACATTTGATTGGACCTGCAGGTCTAGTTCCCACTCTGGGCCAGGAGTACAGGAGAGTGAGCAGACTTCGGCCCAGTGCTCCAGTACCACCACTACCATACACCAGCAGCCCAGCCGGGAAGGAAACATCTGGGAGACTCAAAGCAACAGATGTCTGTGTGAGATAACAGCAGAGTGAGAGTTTAACCCCCCGTCTGTCTGACTGGGCGTATATACATCCAGGTGGGCCGTAACCTTGGCTCAAACAAACACAAGGTCCAAGTAATCAAACCACACACGTTTTCTCACTCCGTCCGGCCAGCCCAGCATCTGGATCTGGACAAGGCCGGGAATGTTGTCAGTGACTTGGGGGTCCATTGTCTGGGGTCTCATTTTGATCCATTGTCAGACAGCCTCTCCTGGGGCCCTTCTTCACAATGTTTTTACCTCTGCAGGTCGCCATTTGCATCATTTCCTGTCATAGTTTAGTTGATGGGGAGGCAGAAAAGAACAAAATATGTATCAATGATCCACCATTCATGCATTATCGCCATTTTCCAGCTCTTTGTTGAGTTTTAATTAATTTGTTGAATTTCTTTATTGAATTATTGTATCTACTTTGCATTCTTCATATTCAATCGTTGATTTAAACACTTTGTCCATTGTTTGAGGAAAACACTGCACATTCCAGCACGTGATGTTTACATGAAACTTCCTTTTTTGAATTAAGGCACTAAAACATTTCTACATTCCACTTTCACACCTTTAGACGCCGTCGTTTCCTTAACAAAAATATACATATTTTCAAATTTGGCTCAGATTAGCTGTCGATCACTTCACAAATGGAAGGCATCAAAACAATGGATGAAAAAGCAGAGACTAAATATGAAGAAAGTGTGTCATGCCCACAGACGAAGCAAAGCCCACAGCGGAAAGTAGGTTCCTGTTTGACTATAAAAAGGCTTCTCTAGGGACCTGAGATCTTAAGTGAGACTGCCAGAAATCTCTGTAATCAGAGACAACTCTGCTGCTAGTGCTAGTTCTTTATAGATTGATAAATAAAGGTCTCCTGACGACTGAAGAAAGTTGCTCACTTTTATAAGACTTCTTTGTTTGCTTTATCTCTGTATGGAGGGGAATTACATGGTATAAGCCTATCCTATATACGGATACACTAAATCATGTAATTAAAAAATATATATTTTTCAACTATGCAACTGAGAAAGCTCTGTTTTTCTGCCCCACCAACCAAAAAACTCAAATTTAGTAAACTATGACGAATTTAGATATTCATTTTAGAAAATAATTAGACCTATTTATAGTACATTCAAAGAACATATTTTTCAACACACATTAAGGAAGAGACAACAATATAATAAAAAAATAATATTCAAAAATAAGTGGAGGCCACATTCAATACAAAGCATAACCTTCAAGCGGAGGAATGGCTAAATTAATGGAATGAGTAGCATGACTAATCCAGTGGATGTTGACTGGAGTAAAAAACTTTCCATTGATGTGTGTGTACATAGGCCTACTCCATCCCAACTCGTTGTGATCCAGCCAGGAAGATGAGTATAGGATGTAACTGGTCCAGACATGACTCGGTGGTCCAGTGGCAGTCTGTGCTCTCCTCTCTCTCTCTCCACCACACCCTGCCTTTAGCCCTGGATAATTAGGAGAGACGACCAAACAGCCCCACAGATGACCGCCCGCCGGCCCGGCAGCCAGCCACGGGACTAGCTCACAAACAGGAAGTGGAGGAAAGGACCACAAATGAAAAGAGGAAGGGGGGCCGTGGAAAGAGGAGTATGGGATGATGACAACAGAATAGGAGGAAACCCACCATTATAAATAGGAACCAGAACCCCCCCACAGTGGGTACCATGCATGGAGTCATGGTCGGAGGCTGAGAGACAATAGGAGAGACTGAGGATGGGAGAGGGCCAGTGGAGGTGTTGGAGATGTGGGGGTGGGCTAGAGATGAGGGGGCAGAAGCCCCCGGCTCAGCTACTCACCTTGGGGGGCTTTTTACCTCAGACAGGACCCCAGCCAGCCCTCCACTGAATCATCATCACACCCTTTCCTGCCAGAGACTTCCAGGAGGAAATCCTCGCCCTGCAAATGGCCAGACGTAACATGTGATCATCACTATGCAATGTCTGACTCCATAATGTCAAACTCAATGACACAAACTGGAAGCATCGCCTCACATTTGTGCGTTGGTAGTGGTTTGTAAGCAAAGATACTGCCTACACATTGCTGAAGTAGATTGCTTTAGCCTGTATCAAGTTGTTCTGCAATATGGGCACATTATCTAGTCAGTCAGTCTTTTCGAATGATGTCAGTTTATTTAAAACAAAGTTTACTTAACTTCCAGTCAATGAATGAGAAGCTTCTGAGGGTGCAGAATGTGAATGGTTGCCGTTGAGCACCTGATGTCAAGCACTCCCTCTCTTTATTGTTGAATACGTTTGAGATTAAATTATCACTGTGAATGAACTTGAGATCACACACAAAATATTCCCATGGCCAACGCACAACCGTTAACTTGAAAGACATATTCATAGATAAAAAATGACAGGTGTAATTTTGACAAAAATAGCAAAAGGTCTTTGGCCATTTTTCGGATGAAGCTTCAATTACAGCATTTCTCATTGGCTCTGACAAGTTCAACTGTGGTACATAAGAAGATAATAGTCTGGGAGATAATCGACATTTCTAACTGGGTTGAAAACTGCCACTCTGTCAAAAAGACAAATGGCCAGGTCAGAACAGGGGTCAAAACTAAAACGGAATATTCAGTTGAAAACTAGGCTATGCATTTAGCATATATTTGAATAATCAAGACTACATTTTCTCCTCTCAAACTACCTGGGCAAACATCTTATTCTAAGTGTGAAATCTAAGTACATTTCAATTTATTTTAACTGTATGGTAGCCTTAATATCATTTTTTACTCAGCATTGCACATATCTGATGAAATAAAGATACAATACTATAAATCAGTGGTTGGCCATAACATAATCTTCACTGTCTGACCTGTACCATGTGTGGGGTTTAGTGGCTTAAGAGTTTGGGATATGCAGAGCAAATATTTCCTCATCCTATTTGGCCAACCCCCATCTCAGTGGCCTGGTCTAAGAAGCAAACACTGTAGGTCTACAAGGGGGTTCCTATACTGAGAGGGAGGCAACACACCTCATGGGACTACGTTAGCCACAGGAGGGGATTGTTAACATGGGGAGAGTCTAGGGCAGAATGTAGAGGGTCTTTCCTCTTGTAGCTGTTAACAGCCAGGGTCGTGATCTCCAGGACGTTAAAGACCCCCTTGGGTTTAGGACTGCAACCAGAGAGTTGGAATAACAGAGCAGGGAACACCGGTGATGCCTCACGCAGCGTGGGCAGAACCCAACTCCCTGCTCTTCCTGCAGAGGTTCATGGGGAAGGGGTCTCTAGGGGGGCTGGGTTAGGGCCAGAGGAGTCCCCCTCCCTGGAAGCGTATATCACAGAGAGACTTGAGATGGTCCAGGAGACCAGTGCGAGAGGTGAGAGAGTTACAGCCCCAGACTTTTTGAGTTACAGCCCCAAACCGTGTCAGGCTTTAGCCGGGAGATCAGCGGTTCAAAGGTGGACACGCCGACTGTCTTAACTACCTGGGCAGGGCCATGCCCAGAGCAGAGCAGACCAGAGCAGCACGCACGCATGCAGGCCAGACCAGGCCATAAATATTCTAGCCCTCATACCAACACACTACTCCCCTTCTACCCACTTATATGGGACCACAGACACCAGGCCTTAGCTCATCTCCACATTGTGAATCAGCAGCTAGATTTCAAAAGATGAGTCTGGGTAGACCCCATTCCCTTAAAAGAAGAAAGCTGTGGTACTTCTGAAGACCAATTAGAACTGATATGTGCTTCCATGTTAGAGACTTAAAGGAGAAGTTAGCTTTTTTACAACCAAATCTCTATTTCTGATGTAAATGGCATGTCTTTAGATGTTGTACACATGACATTATGTCATTCTGAGCTTTATCCACAATGTAATATTCCAATTTGTGCGACTCAATCTGTTTCCCCTATCCAGTGGTTCCATTCTCCTTGTAGTCTGCTGCTAGAATGAATGGAGAAGTATCGCTCGAATCGCAACAAAATGGAATATAACATTGCGGATAAAGTTTTACTGAGGAGTGGCGTCCGTCTGGCCACTCTACCTTTAAAGGCCTAATTGGTGGAGTGCTGCAGAGATGGTTGTCCTTTAGGAAGGTTCTCCCATCTCTTGGTTTTTGCTCTGACATGCATTGTGGGACCTTATACAGACATGTGTGTGCCCTTCCAAATGATGTTTAATCAATTTAATTTATCACAGGTGGACTCCAATCAAGTTGTAAAAACATCTCAAGAATGATCAATGGAAACAGGATGCACCTGAGCTCAATTTTGAGTCTCATAGCAAAGGGTCTGAATACATGTAAATAAGGCAGGGTTCTTCAATTCTGGTCCTGGAGGGCCGTAACACCTCTGTTTTTCATCCTCTCCTTCTAATCATGGGCTAAATCAGACCTGGGACACCAGGTGAGTGCTATTATCTACCAGGTAGAAATAAGAAAACAGAAGTGTTTCGGCCCTCCAGGACCGGAATTGAAGAACCCTGAAATAAGGTATTTCCTTTTTTTTTTTTTTTTTTTAAATAAATTTGCAAAACATTCTAAAAACCTTTATTTTTTCGCTTAGTCATTATGGGGTATTGTGTGTAGATTGCTGAGGAAATTGTTTTATTTAATCCATTATAGAATAAGGCCGTAACGTGACAAAATGTGGAAAAAGTCAAGGGGTCTGAATACTTTCCGAAGGCACTGTAAGATGGAAAGATGGAAGGCAGGCAGGAGGAGGTGAGATCAGGTGGGACCATTCTAGCCCATGAGAGGGTAGATACGAATGTGAACAACAGGCCATAGAGACAGATAAAGGACTCATCTTTTTATCTGTGCCATTATAGCATCTCTGACAGCATGGGCAGAGCCATTGAGGATATCTCCATTAAAGTAATCCTTCTTCATTGTCTGAATGCTCCCAACTCATAGGAATCCACACCCAGTCGACTGTTTTAAAATGGTGGAAGCCCTCAATGGCAAGGTCGATGCTAAAACAGGTTATATCCATGATGAGTCCTCTGTATAGCTCTATGACAACAGGCACAATTTGCCGAAATGCCATGTGCGTCCATCAGTGTATTAGTAACAACCTAACCATTACAAAACGTATATTTAATCAAATAACCTCACTTAGCAAATTAGCAATTACATATTTTTGTGGAGAGATTTTGGCCGGAGTAAAATCTCTCGCTTCTTCCTCTCTGGCCTAAGCCATCTCTTTCCTGGCAGCATGGCCCTGTAACTCACATCTGCCATGGAACACCCTGCCAATCTGTTCCAGGTGATGGCAATTACTGTCAATGCAGATGGTATCATATTGAGCGGTCACACAACTAGCTACAGCAAGCACACAATTGGCAAAAGAGACAGTTGTCAAAGAATCAGTCTGATATTCCAAAAATGCAAATTTGCAGTATTTGTAAAGCACTAATTGCTGAATATATCCATGACATCCGACCAGGTGGGGGAGACTGAAATAAGCATGTCCTCTGTAAAAGCCCAGTGCAGAGCAGTGTGTCTCACTCAAATCAAGATAACTAAAATCTGTGCTATAACCAGTGTAGAGACTAACACCCTGTCACCTTCATAATCTCTGATGTAATTTAGCATGCACCTTGCCCGAGCAGTGTAATGGAAACATTGAAAGGTCAAGCTGGGTGGCAGTTGGTAGCTTTATTCAGATCGTGAATAGGAGAGAGGTAGAAAAGGGACTATGAGTATGTGCAGTGTGTTTGTGCTTATTGAGGTCTAAGCACACACACACTCTTTTTTTCTTGCCTAACACCTTCACAGGGAGCCGGTAAACAAATGCTGTGGATCCCTTGGGTGCGGCGCGTGGCAAACCGCAGAGTCTTCATTTGCTCCCTCTTGTCTCAGCCTGCGTGCGTGTATTTCAGTCCCTCTGAAGACACAAATGTACGCACGCACGCACGCACACACACGCACACACACACACACACACGCACCCCCCCGCACCCACCACACACACACACACACACACACACACATGCACACACACACACACACACACAGCACCATGCATTTAGAGGACCAAAATAACGGGCACCTGTTGCTCTAACCACAATGTCTACAACAAGGGCCAAATTAGAGCGTCGCCGTACCAACAGCAAATTGAATCACTGTGTGCAACGCTGGCCTTGGAAAATGACTTTACTTTAAACATGAACACAAACCTATGATGTGCTTCATGCAAAAAGCAGCGCCTGTATGAACACCGAATGATGTTGAGAGAAAAAGAAGCCTTGTTTTCATCCGAGACATCTTCTCTTGTGATGCTGCATGCACTCAATGTTTGAATTGAGTTAACCTATCACCAGGGGTTATTGAAAATGTTAGCAATGCAGTCTGACTTTTACATTATCCAACTGATTTCAGACACAAGGATTTATCAATCCACCCCTATGTTTAGATGGTCAGTGGACATACCATACCCATGGAGTCTCATCCACCAAGTATGCAGAGAGACCTGCCTATGGGTTAGTAAGGGCTATTCTTTAGTTGCAGGCAAACTACAAGGCCTGCAATACAATGACCACTGTAGCTACAGTATGATAAACATCTTGGCAAGCTCATTATATCAGAGAGAGATGTAGATGTGAAGCATGTGTGGCCCTTGAGATTAGCCTAGTGTTCCAGCTAAGCTGTTAACGCTGAGGTAAGCATTACACGAAAAATATAGGCTGTTCTGTTTTTACCTTCAGTCATTTATGACTCATTGTAAACAAACAGATATGCAGAAAACATGCCTGTAGGTAGTCAGGCACTACACCACTATTATCATGGGGTAAAGAAAAATCATTTTGACTCATCATTGCCTGTTCAAAATTAACACGTTTGTTTTAAAACATGGCTCTTACTTCC
The DNA here is from genome assembly GCF_020615455.1 of Coregonus clupeaformis. Classification (NCBI taxonomy): domain Eukaryota; kingdom Metazoa; phylum Chordata; class Actinopteri; order Salmoniformes; family Salmonidae; genus Coregonus; species Coregonus clupeaformis. Next base: position 2,474,040 of record NC_059196.1, read on the forward strand.
ATAGTAAAGCTACGCTATCACATATTAGGTAGGCCTAACCATGTCGCGTTTGCAAGGAGTTTTTAAAACCCATAGAGCAAGTAGCAAAACCTATCAGTTGAAGTTGTAGCCTAGTTGAAGTCGTATATTACCTGTGTAAAAGGTGATTTACTGTAAATGTCTCCTCGCCAGGAAAGGGTATGTAAACTTAACCTGGGAAAAGGACAAAACAAATGAATCAGAACAACTCTTCTGATTATGTGATTCAGTTGTTCATCATCAGTCGATCAGAAAATCTTGAAAACAATATCACATAGTGGCCACTGCCTTTGTGTTCAAACTACTGTTTTTGTCATGGAAAGCTAAAAGTTAGATTCATCATCGATGAGAGAAGTTGTTTGTCTCGTCTTTTTATCCACGCATTACATAGTTGGTGGCAACCTTTCAATTTCTGTTTGAATTTAGGACGTTTTCCCGACATCTTAGCTCCTGCTTACAACAACACCATCTTGGCCCCTGCTTACAACGACGCCATCTTAGCTCCTGCTTACAACGACGCCATCTAAGCTCCTGCTTACAACGACACCATCTCAAATCAAATCAAATTCTATTGGTCACATACACGTGTTTAGCAGATGTTATTGCGGGTGTAGCGAAATGCTTCTGCTTCTAGCTCTGACAGTGCAGTAATATCTGACAAGTTCACAACATACAATACCATTCAAAAGTTTGGACACACCTACTGATTCAATGGTTTTTCTTTATTTTTACTATTTTTTACATTGTAGAATAATAGTGAAGACATCAAAACTATGAAATAACACATATGGAATCTGTAGTAACCAAAAAAGTGTTACAAAAATCAAAATATATTTTATATTTGAGGATCTTCAAATAGCCACCCTTTGCCTTAATGACAGCTTTGCAGACTCTTGGCATTCTCTCAACCAGCTTCACTTGCAATGCTTTTCCAACAGTCTTGAAGGAGTTCCCTCATATGCTGAGCACTTGTTGGCTGCTTTTCATTCACTCTGCAGTCCGACTCATCAAAAACCATCTCAATTGGGTTGAGGTCGGGGGATTGTGGAGGCCAGGTCATCTGATGCAGCACTCCATCACTCTCCTTCTTGGTAAAATAGCCCTTACACAGCCTGGAGATGTGTTGGGTTATTGTCCTGTTGAAAAACAAAACCAGATGGGATGGCGTATCACTGCAGAATGCTGTGGTAGACATGCTGGTTAAGTTCCTTGAATTCTAAGTAACAGACAGTGTCACCAGCAAAGCACCCTCACACCATAACACCTCCTCCTCCATGCCTTACGGTGGGAAATACACATGCAGAGATCATACACTCACCCACACTGCGTCTCACAAAGACACGGCGGTTGAAACCAAAAATCTCAAATTTGGACTCCAGACCAAAGGACACATTTCCACCGGTCTGATGTCCATTGCTCGGATTTCTTGACCCAAGCAGGTCTCTTCATCTTATTGGTGTCCATTAGTAGTAGTTTCTTTGCAGCAATTCAACCATGAACGCCTGATTCACAAAGTTCTTGACATTTTCCGTATTGACTGACCTTCATGTCTTAAAGTAATGATGGATCGTTTCTCTTTGCTTATTTGAGCTTTTCTTGCCATAATATGGACTTGGTATTTTACCAAATAGGGCTGTCTTCTGTATACCCCCCCCACCTTGTCACAACACAACTGATTGGCTCAAACACATTAAGAAGGAAAGTAATCCCACAAATTAACTTTTAAGAAGGGACACCTGTTAATTGAAATGCATTCCAGTTGACTACCCCATCAAATAAAATAAAATAAAAATAAAAGAGTCACAAATAGTGATGGCTGTTTAACAGTCTGATGGCCTTGAGATAGAAGCTGTTTTTCATTCTCTCGGTCCCAGCTTTGATGCACCTGTACTGACCTCGCCTTCTGGATGATAGCGGGGTGAACAGGCAGTGGCTCGGGTGGTTGATGTCCTTGATGATCTTTTTGGCCTTCCTGTGACATCCAGCACCGTAGGAGTCCTGGAGGGCGGGTAGTTTGCCCCCGGTAATGCGTTGTGCAGACCACACCACCCTCTGGAGAGCCTTGTGGTTTCGGGCGGTGCAGTTGCCATACCAGGCGGTGATACAGCCCGACAGGACGCTCTCAATTGTGCATCTGTAAAAGTTTGTGAGGGTTTTACGTGCCAAGCCAAATTTCTTTAGCCTCCTGAGGTTGAAGAGGCTCTGTTGCGCCTTCTTCACCACACTGTCTGTGTAGGTGTTCCATTTCAGTTTGTCAGTGATGTGTACGGCAATAAAATTGAAGCTTTCCACCTTCTCCACTGCGGTCCCATCGATGTGGAAGGGGGATGCACCCTCTGCTGTTTCCTGAAGTCCACGATCATCTCCTTTGTTTTGTTGACGTTGAGTGAGAGGTTATTTTCCCCTCACCTCATCCCTGTAGGCTGTCTCGTCATTGTTGGTAATCAAGCCTACTACTGTTGTGTCGTCTGCAAACTTGATGATTGAGTTGGAGGCGTGCTTGGCCATGCAGTCATGGGTGAACAGGGAGTACAGGAGTGGGCTGAGCACGCACCCTTGTGGGGCCCCAGTGTTGAGGATCAGTGAAGTGGGGGTGTTTTTTCCTACCTTCCCCACCTGGGGGCAGCCTGTCAGGAAGTCCAGGACCCAGTTGCACAGGGCAGGGTTCAGACCCAGGGCCTCAAGCTTAATGAAGTGCTTGGAGGGCACTATGGTGTTGAATGCTGAGCTATAGTCAATGAACAGCATTCTTACATAGGTATTCCTCTTGTCCAGATGGGATAGGGCAGTGTACAGAGTGATGGCGATTGCATCGTCTGTGGATATATTGGGGCGGTAAGCAAATTGAAGTGGGTCTAGAGTGGCAGGTAAGGTAGAGGTGATATGATCCTTGACTAGTCTCTCAAAGCACTTCACGATGACAGAGGTGAGTGCTACGGGGCGATGGTGGCTATCTTGAAGCATGTGGGGACAGTAGACTGGGATAGGGAGAGATTGAATATGTCCGTAAACACACCAGCCAGCTGGTCTGCGCATGCTCTGAGGACGTGCCTAGGGATGCCGTCTGGGCCGGCAGCCTTGCGAGGGTTAACACGTTTAAATGTTTTACTCACGTCGGCCAAGGAGAAGGCTAGCCCACAGTCATTGGTAGAGGGCCGCGTCTGTGGCACTGTGTTATCCTCAAAGCGGGTGAAGAAGGTGTTTAGCTTGTCCGTAAGCAAGACGTTGGTCTCGGCGATGTGGCTGGTTTTCTTTTTGTAGTCCGTGATTGTCTGTAGACCCTGCCACATACGTCTCGTGTCTGAGCCATTGCACTGCGACTCCACTTTGTCTCTATACTGACGTTTTGCTTGTTTGATTGCCTTGCGGAGGGAATAACTACACTGTTTGTATTCTGCCATATTCCTAGTCACCTTCCCATGGTTAAATGCGGTGGTTCGCGCTTTCTGTTTCACGCGAATGCTGCCATCTATCCACGGTTTCTGGTTAGGGTAGGTTTTAATAGTCACAGTGGGTACGACATCTCCTATACCCTTCCTGATATAGTCAATTACCATATCTGTGTTTTCATCTAAATAATTTTCACAAGCTACCAGGAACATATCCCAGTCCGCGTGATCAAAACAATCCTGAAGCGTGGATTCCAATTGGTCAGACCAGCGTTGAATAGTCCATAGCACGGGTACTTCCTGTTTGAGTTTCTGCCTATAGGATGGGAGAAGCAAAATGGAATCGTGGTCAGATTTGCTGAAAGGAGGGCGGGGGAGGGCCTTGTAAGCATCGCGGAAGTTTGAACAACATGTTGATAGAACTTTGGCAGCCTAGTCCTCAAATTTGCTTTGTTAAAATCCCCAGCTACATTAAATGCAGCCTCAGGATATGTGGTTTCCAGTTTGCATAAAGTCCAGTGAAGTTCTTTGAGGGGCGTCGAGGTATCGGCTTGAGGGGGGATATAAACGCCCGTGGCTATAACGGAGGAACATTTTCATGTGAGATAATTCGGTCGACATTTGATTGTGAGGTATTCTAGGTCGGGTGAACAAAAGGACTTGAGTTCCTGTGTGTTACTACAATTACACCATAAGTCGTTAATCATGAAATACACACCTCCGCCCTTCTGCTTCCCGGAGAGATATTTATTCCTATCTGCACGATGAACTGAGAATCCCTCTGGCTGGACCGATTCCGACACAGTAGAGAGCCATGTTTCCGTGAAACAAAGTATGTTACAGGCCCTGATGTCTCTCTGGAAAGAAATCCTTGCCCTAAGCTCATGAACTTTGTTATCCAAAGACTGAACATTAGCGAGTAATATACTCGGAAGCGGTGGGTGGTGTGCACGCCTCCTAAGTCAAACCCGCAGGCTGCCTCGAGTGCCTCTCCTCCGCCGGCGATGTTTTGGGTCGGACTCTGGAATTAGTTCAATTGATCTGGGGAGAGCAAACAAAGGATCTGCTTCGGGGAAGTATTCCTGGTCGTAATGCTGATAGTTCTGGTGAGTTACCGCCGCTCTGATATCCAATAGTTCTTCCCGGCTGTATGTAATGATACAAAATATTTCCTGAGCTAATAATGTAAAAAATAATACATACATAATATAAAAAAGCTAGTCGTGAGGCCGCCATCTCCGTCGGCGCCATCATCTTGGCCCCTGCTTACAACGACATAATCTTGGCCTCAGGACGTTTTGCCGCAGACGGGACCAGAGAGGTGAGATGACGCCAGTGAGCTGTTGCTGGCCTAGTGCACCTTCACTCTTCATGTATGACTAGTCATTCTAAACAATTATACAAATAACGTAGCCTACCTGTTGGTAGTTATCCATTACACCACTATTGTCATGGGGTAGGTAAGTAAGTTCTGACTCATCATTAGCCTACCTGTTAGAAAGTAACACATTTATTTCACAGGGCTCTGACATTACATACACAATGCAGCAATCTAATTGAGAAAATCTTAGATAAAATAGCCTATTACCGTATCATGTCGTGTGTCTGTGAGTGAAGTTTCAGAAACTTCTTCTTACAAGTAGTTAACAATATCACTAAGTCATGTAGTTGAAATTATTATTATTTTTTTTTTACATTTTAGTCATTTAGCAGACGCTCTTATCCAGAGCGACTTACAGTTAGTGAGTGCATTCATTATTATTATTTTTTTATATATTTTTTTTCATACTGGCCCCCCGTGGGAATCGAACCCACAACCCTGGCGTTGCAAACGCCATGCTCTACCAACTGAGCTACCTCCCTGCCGGCCATTCCCTCCCCTACCCTGGACGACGCTGGGCCAATTGTGCGCCGTCACATGGGTCTCCCGGTCGCGGCCGGCTACGACAGAGCCTGGATTTGAACCAGGATCTCTAGTGGCACAGCTAGCACTGCGATGCAGTGCCTTAGACCACTGCGCCACTCGGGAGACAAATTATGTTACCTGCTTGTACAATGCCTTGTGCTTTTCACCACAAAAACTGGTAGTGGTTGTCTGAACTTGTCTAGTGAGGTAGGGGCTCCTCTAGTGTTGTGTATGATAATTGCACCATGAGGCAGGGGGCCCTCTGTCAGATTCCCACTGTTAGGTCCCTTTGGCCATTTTTTTTTAACATTACATCTCCAGGGGCAAATCTCAATGACATCCTATGAATCAATTTAGAAAATAAATATATATTTCTTGAGTGAGCATTTTATGTGTGTGTGTGTCTGTATCTGTGAACGAGACAGGGTGGGGTCTCCAGGACCCTCAGTTATAACAAATGAAAGCTAATTGGAAGCATATGTTCTGCATTGAGCTGTGCTGTGCAGGGGGTGGAGAGAGAGTGAGCTGTTATTGTGAATGAGCATGTTGCTGATGAGAGAAAGACAAAAAGCATGGTTGGAGGGGGGTTGCTGGTGGCTGGGAGGGCATGGGAATGTAAACCCCTACGTAAGTCAAGTGATTTACTAAATCCATGGGAACGCAGGAGGGGGAAGGGGGAAGGTGTTTTTGAGTGGGCTCAATCTAAACCACATTTTCCAATAAACAATAGAGTAACATCAAACCATAAATGTGGACATGATCTCTGCCCCACTATGACCACAACGATCTGCTATCCAGTGTCAGTCACCCAGTGCTTTCTGACACTCATAAACACATGCAGATGCTCTGACTATGGACTGTAACTGTGGTGGTGGTGTGTAGGGTTGTTACATGATGGTTCCCATTTAGGTTATTTGTGGTGAAGTACATTCATGGCTTTTCTCCCCATCAATCTGAAGGGAAATATAAGACCTAAAAAGTATTTTACTAATCTGAGATTTGCTGGATAGTCTAATCTACCCATAAACCCAAACATATATCAAATTAAAGCTCTCCTTCTTTGTTGTGAGATAACGTGACATTATATTTATTTTCTTTGTTTCATTGCTCCCCAACCCCCCACTGTCTGCTGCAGGAGAACACATGTGAACACATGAGAACATAAGGACAGAGGATTTAGCATCTACCTCTCTACTACCACTCAGATTTATACACTTTCATAAAACTGGCCCAAACAGTTTGGCAGGCTCAAATCTCCTATTCTCACTTTTGGGCAACTGCCAGGAAAGTAATGGTTACGGCTCACCAAAAAAGGACAACACTTTTCATTTATTACCATAAATTAGAGGAACATCAGGTGAAAAAAAGAGGGGCAGAAAAAGCAATAAAATGGATGAGTGAAAAAGGGAGATATTAGGCTAGGATGGACACATTAGTTCCGGAAGTGAAGCCCCCCCCCCCCTTCTGCCTCCCCCTCCTCCTCCTCCCCTCTCCTCCTCGCACCCTCCTCCTCCTCCTATTCCCTCTCCCCGTCCTCCTCCCCCCTTCCTCCTCCTCTGCCTGCCTCCCCCCCTCCTCCTCCTCCTCCTCCTCCTCCTCCTACTCATCAGAGCACTGAACTCTGGGCCTCATCAGAGCAGAGCTACCTGCCTGCCTGCCAGGGATTAGAGCTGGGACTCTCTCTCTCTATCTATCTCTCTATCTCTCTCGCTCTCTGTAATGTGAAGCAGCTGGAGCTTCAAGGGTGTAGGAGAACCAGACAGGCCCATTCATAACCCTCCAGTGGGTTTTAATGAAGGCTGTTCATTACTAGGCCAGGAGAGTGTGGGAGGAGGATGGAGAGATGGTCAACTCCCCCACCACTATTCCACCTCACCCCCCGTCCGATGAATATCATACCTGAGCCAAATCTCAGACAAGTGACTTCAACTTTAACTTAATTTCTTCTCATTTGTTTTTAGCTTCCTCCAATCTTGTCCCTGACTGAGTCTGTAATACCAACATGTTTCAAGCAGACCACCATAGTCCCCGTGCCCAAGGACTCTAAGATAACCTGCCTAAATGACTACCGACCCGTAGCACTGACGTCTGTAGCCATGAAGTGCTTCGAAAGGCTGGTCATGGCTCACATCAACAGCATTATCCCAGAAACCCTAGACCCACTCCAATTTGCATACCGCCCCAACAGATCCACAGATGATGCAATCTCTATTGCACTCCACACTGCCCTTTCCCACCTGGACAAGAGGAACACCTACGTGAGAATGCTATTCATTGACTACAGCTCAGCATTCAACACCATAGTGCCCTCAAAGCTCATCACTAAGCTAAGGATCCTGAGACTAAACACCTCCCTCTGCAACTGGATCCTGGACTTCCTGACAGGCCGCCCCCAAGTGGTAAGGGTAGGTAACAACACATCTGCCACACTGATCCTCAACACGGGGGCCCCTCAGGGGTGCGTGCTCAGTCCCCTCCTGTACTCCCTGTTCACCCATGACTGCATGGCCAGGCACGACTCCAACACCATTATTAAGTTTGCCGACGACACAACAGTGGTAGGCCTGATCACCGACAACGATGAGACAGCCTATAGGGAGGAGGTCAGAGACCTGGCCGTGTGGTGCCAGGACAACAACCTCTCCCTCAATGTGACCAAGACAAAGGAGATGATTGTGGACTACAGGAAAAAAAAGAGGACTGAGCACGCCCCCCATTCTCATCGACGGGGCTGTAGTGGAACAGGTTGAGAGCTTCAAGTTCCTTGGTGTCCACATCACCAACGAACTATCATGGTCCAAACACACCAAGACAGTCGTGAAGAGGGCACGACAAAGCCTATTCCCCCTCAGGAGACTGAAAAGATTTGGCATGGGCCCTCAGATCCTCAAAAAATTATACAGCTGCACCATCGAGAGCATCCTGACTGGTTGCATCACCGCCTGGTATGGCAACTGCTTGGCCTCCGACCGCAAGGCACTACAGAGGGTAGTGCATACGGCCCAGTACATCACTGGGGCCAAGCTTCCTGCCATCCAGGACCTCTATATCAGGCGGTGTCAGAGGAAAGTCCTCAAAATCGTCAGAGACTCCAGCCACCCTAGTCATAGACTGTTCTCTCTGCTACCGCACGGCAAGCGGTACCTGAGTGCCAAGTCTAGGTCCAAAAGACTTCTCAACAGCTTCTACCCCCAAGCCATAAGACTCCTGAACAGCTAATCATGGCTACCCAGACTATTTGCACTGCCCCCCCACCCCATCCTTTTACGCTGCTGCTACTCTGTTAATTATTTATGCATAGTCACTTTAACTCTGCCCACATGTACATATTACTTCAACTACCTCAACTAGCCGGTGCCCCCGCACATTGACTCTGCACCGGCACCCCCCTGTATATATAGCCTCCCTACTGTTATTTTATTTTACTTCTACTCTTTTTTTCTCAACACTTTTCTTGTTGTTGTTTAATTTTTAATTTTTTGTTAAAAATAAATGCACTGTTGGTTAAGGGCTGTAAGTAAGCATTTCACTGTAATGTCTGCACCTGTTGTATTCGGCGCATGTGGCCAATAAAATTTGATTTGATTTGATTTGATTTGATCTTGTCATATTCCCTTTCCAGACATACAATTATATTACAAAGAAGGTAAATGCCATGAGTAGAGTAATGGTTTGAGAGTAACAAACCAGACCGATAAATACTATGAAATGCCTGCTGTGTCAGTAACATTCATAGACCCTGAAAACACCTACTGCATTTCATTATTCTGAACTGAAACCCTCATAGAGTTATTCTGAAATGCCCCCCCATGTATGTGTCATAGTTATAGTGAGCCAGCTGATCTGAAGTGTCGCCTCAGCCTTCCCAAATGGCCCCTGCTGTTCACTTGCAGCCATCATGGGCCCTGTAGCATTTCATTTACTGGCTGCTGGAGCCTCAGCGAGGAGTGGGGTTGTAGAAAATTGAAATAAACGTTTATGTGGCCCTACCTAACAGGGTTAATGGATCCCATATGTTATGATGTGTTGTGGCGCACTGACAGGGCATGACAGAGAGAGGGAGAGGGAGAAGGAGGAGTCTCAGGGTAGGGTTCTCCATCTTGTTTTCTCTCAGGGTGGACAGTGTAACCTGAGCTGCTGAAGTGTAACGTGAGCTGCTGAAGTGTAACCTGAGATGCTGAAGTTGCTCTGGAGAAACAAACTCTACACCCTGAGGTCAGATCAATGGGAATGTCAATAAATTACTACTTTGGCGACACAGACACAAACACGTACAGTACCAGTCAAAAGTTTGGACAGACCCACTCATTCCAGGGTTTTTCTTTATTTTTACTATTTTCTACATTGTAGAATAATATTGAAGACATCAAAACTATGAAATAACACATATGGAATCATGTAGTAAAGTAAAGTGTTAAACAAATCAAAATATATTTTATATTTGAGATTCTTCAAATTGCCACCCTTTGCCTTGATGACATCTTTGCACACTCTTGGTATTCTCTCAACCAGCTTCACTTGGAATGCTTTTCCAACAGTCTTGAAGGAGTTCCCACATATGATGAGCACTTGTTGGCTGCTTTTCCTTCACTCTGCCGTCCGACTCATCCCAAACCATCTCAATTGGGTTGAGGTCGGGGGATTGTGGAGGCTAAAGAAAAACTTTGAAATTAGTTGACTGGTACTGTATATTCACACACACGTGCACACACACTCACACACACACGCACGCACACACACATGCACGTACGCACGTACGCACACACACACACACACACACACACATTTTCAGGGTGAATGGGTTGGGATCAGGGTTTGTCGTAAACCTCCCACATTCTCTGCTAAAGCAGTGGTGTGTGCTAGGCCTTTGATATTTCCCACGTGGTAACTCTGTGGTTCCTAACCCAGCCTCAGGAATGCCTTCACCAAAAAAATATCACAACATGTCACTGCTTTGCCATGTGGTGATCTGATTAATGTCAAATTCTATTAACTTTCACTCGATCACTTACAGAACCATAGGAATCACCTAAAAATGTTTTCTCAAACCACAACACACTTGATCTCTCCATGTACACACTGTAAACCCCAATGTGCTGTTATTACTCAAAACTTTTGAGGAAACCTGTTGCACTTAATCTGAGTACAGTTACTTAAAGTAATTTTGCAGTCATTCCTCAAACCGATAGAGTCACTGTGACCCTGTAGGGGGTCCAGATTTAAATTGAATCAGCTTGAACATTTTGATTAACACCACCACAAAGCTACGCCAGTGTGCTTTGACTTTGAGTGAATTGTAGAGTTACCACCCATAACTGTATTTGTTAGTGACAGAGCTACAGTGGGGAAAAAATGTATTTAGTCAGCCACCAATTGTGCAAGTTCTCCCACTTAAAAAGATGAGAGAGGCCTGTAATTTTCATCATAGGTACACGTCAACTATGACAGACAAATTGAGATTTTCTTTTCCAGAAAATCACATTGTAGGATTTTTAATGAATTTATTTGCAAATTATGGTGGAAAACAAGTATTTGGTCACCTACAAACAAGCAAGATTTCTGGCTCTCACAGACCTGTAACTTCTTCTTTAAGAGGCTCCTCTGTCCTCCACTCGTTACCTGTATTAATGGCACCTGTTTGAACTTGTTATCAGTATAAAAGACACCTTCCACAACCTCAAACAGTCACACTCCAAACTCCACTATGGCCAAGACCAAAGAGCTGTCAAAGGACACCAGAAACAAAATTGTAGACCTGCACCAGGCTGGGAAGACTGAATCTGCAATAGCTGAAACATGGCTGGGTCTTTCAGCATGACAATGATCCCAAACACACCGCCCGGGCAACGAAGGAGTGGCTTCGTAAGAAGCATTTCAAGGTCCTGGAGTGGCCTAGCCAGTCTCCAGATCTCAACCCCATAGAAAATCTTTGGAGGGAGTTGAAAGTCCGTGTTGCCCAGCGACAGCCCCAAAACATCACTGCTCTAGAGGAGATCTGCATGGAGGAATGAGCCAAAATACCAGCAACAGTGTGTGTGAAAACCTTTTGAAGACTTACAGAAAACGTTTGACCTGTGTCATTGCCAACAAAGGGTATATAACAAAGTATTGAGAAACTTTTGTTATTGACCAAATACTTATTTTCCACCATCATTTGCAAATAAATTCATTAAAAATCATACAATGTGATTTTCTGGATTTTTTTTTCTCATTTTGTCTGTAATAGTTGACGTGTACCTATGATGAAAATTACAGGCCTCTCTCATCTTTTGAAGTGGGAGAACTTGCACAATTGGTGGCTGACTAAATACTTTTTCCCCCCCACTGTACTTGTTGAATTAATTCATTTTCAGTCCTGTGGCCTTCACCAAGTGAGTTCCTAGGTGAATTTGATCATTATCATTACTCGTTATGACATTACGTATCTCATAAGGCCTTATTTTGATGCCTTGCAAAATTTGGGTAACTTTCCAAAAATTCCCAGATTTAACAAAGATTTGCAGGAATCTTACAACCAGGATTTCTGGAAAACAACAGAATTTTGCAGCCATACCTGCAAGTCACATTATTCGGGCTTGCAAATTGATGTGTAATTCCTATTGGAATCCAGCCAGAGTTAGGATATCCAACAGTTTGAAATGTTAATTCACCCGCAACCTGCATTCATAATGACTGCCAGGGTTAGGAACAGCATGAGAAGGCTACCTAAGCCATTTAAACTGGAACAACCATTTTAGTAAAGGGTGAAAAAAATGATTGGATTAGTTTAGAAAAATGTATGTTATTTATCTTTGTGTACAGTCAATCACTCAATGTCCATGCAAAAACACAGATATTAAAAACATTTCAAAAAAATCTACCTGCAGTAGAGAAAATAGTTAATTTGTTATCATAACTTAAATGTAGTTGATGTGACTTCTCATTTAGTTTTCAGTCAGTACAAAGTAAACATTTTAAGTAATAATGACTTTTCATTGACTTTGAGTTCAACTTACTAGAAGTAGTTGAGTTAAAAATGCCTTGGGGTTTACAGTGCATGTACAACCATATGTAGTAGAGGGCTGAGGGTATTGAGAACAGTTCAGCTAGAGTTGAAGATGACATAGGCCTCTTCTCTTGGTTTTCGGGCTGTTCTCTTCCTGTACTGTCCAGCCCTGGAGCGAGCCAGCCCCACCTTGGCTCTGTGCCAAGAATGCTGGAGCTGCTGGATGTCGTGCTGGGTGATTTCCTGTCCGAGGGGTCTTCTCATAGTCGTAACATGACCCCCCCCCCCAGTCCAAAAATAACGCTGTCACCGCAGGAGCTGATGCTGTGAAGCCAGAGAGGCACAACACAGCCCTTCCTGAGAGGATGCTCTCGTACCGATAGCGACTTGACGTAGGCAAGCCATTCTGGTAGAGCCGCTGGTGCCTGCAGTATTGGCTAAAGGTTGTGCACTGTCTGAATGTGTGCTGAAACCCACTGTATGTTTGTGATTCTTGTCATTATTGATCACAAACACAATCAATTGATGACACTGGAGAGCACTCTGCTGCCATTTGAGGCATTTTTATATTGCTTCTCTGGCCAAGATATTGGACACATCTTGCTGCCTATTTGGATAATTCGACTAGATCCCGTTCTTCACTCAATGAGAATAAAATGTATAAACTAATGAAATATTTACTGTGTTATACTCTCCAGATTTTGTTCAGTGTGATTCTCTGAATAAATATCTTGCTGTTTGTTTCTGTTAGGTTGGTAGATTGGGCTCTATGGTTTCACAGTTTCTCTGTACTTTGACCTCGACTCAGCAGCTATATCAAGATAGAATTATATTCAATCAACACTTTCATCAATGTGCTATGACTTGAGAGAGGGCGAGAGTCAGCCCTTGGATTTGATCACAATAGCTTGCAGGGGACTGGGGCCTTGGGGGTGTGTATCAGAACAATATGCGAGGGGAGTGGGGGAGGTAGCACACTTAATAGGCTGATTATATCCACAGGCCCTTCCTTCTTGATCTGCGGAGAGAGACGTATTTATGCAGGCTTTGTCAGTGTTTTTTCAGGGAGTTGAGGCGCTCCAGATAGGGGACATTTCACAGCCATTACAGGGTCATTTGGGTGGCTTGCCAGTGTTTTTCAGACCACTCCAAAACCACAGAGTCAAGATAGCACGCAGGTGGAGACGCTAAACCAATAAACGGCTGCCCCCTCTAGAGGTTCACTTGTGAGAGAAAGGAGAAAGAAAACGGTGAAGTCGTGGCTCAGAATAAGAAAGGTCCAATAATTAAATAAATCTGCCTACAGCTTTTGTGTAATGAATGTGGATCTGATTTATTTTCTTCATGGCTCTGTAGTTCTGTCTGGGTGCAGAACAGTGCAGGCTCTGTTCAGTGCCACACTCAGAGGCCAGGTGTGGGACTAAGCGGCTAAAACAGTTAAAGGTAAATGGAGACCGGTGGAAATGGATCCCCCTCTAAATTACGTGGCCTAGGTTTTTTTTAACAGGTTTTCCAGGGGAACAGAGCTGGTGCTTTCTGTCTGGTCAGAGCACAGCCGCAGCATCTACAATGGTTTGGTCAAATCTTTGAACTTTTTGTCCGAACTAAGTGCTATTCAGCATCATTAGATAATAGACATGGCATAAACACAAAAATGCATCTGTTTTCACTTTGTGTGTTTATAATTTCACTTCTAGTGTATAAAACACTAACGTAGACTGAAACATGTGGATTTTTTTAAAATAGCATATTTTATGACCTTTATAATATATGATCATCTATTATAGATAAAATAATTAACAAGAAGAAAAAACTCATCAAACAACATCAACTCCAAATCAGGCCATGGCAATCCTCGCTGTAGGTCCTTATATGAGGCTAGAGTAAAAAGAACTAAAAACAATCAAAGAGGGAGAAATATCATAAACAGATCTACTGAGATTATCAAGGAATGTAAATATGATAAATGCCAAGCTCAAGTTCATGATCTCTCGCTTGGACCCTTTGGCCCAATGTAACCTCTGTTTACAGACCTAAATAGGAGAGTACACTAGATGGGGGTTGCCAGTTAGAATGGCCAGTTCCCTCTACCTTATAATGAGCTGCCTCCCTCTCTTACCCCCTGGACCTGGCAACACAGCATCCATCTTGGTTGTCTGCCTCTGAGGGGAGTGAGGGATAGGGAGGGATAGGAAGGCCAACACTGCAACATTACAACACTGAGGAGATCCGGTCAGTCTCATAACGACCCACATTCCAGACTATTGGAGCTGTTGATGATCAGGAAAGATCATCCTACTGCTTTTATATTATTTTTACTGGGAGGATGACATTTGCCTTTATTTCATGGATAAGTCCCACGATGTAGAATAAAATAGTCAGGAACCTGGTAGTGTTTCTACCTATGGTTATTACACTGTTGTAAAGGATTTAACTGTATGAACAGAAGTACACTTTTTGAACGTCACCTAAATCTAAGTGGAGTTCAGGCATAGACCTTGGAGACGTGTAACCTGCACCACCACAGAAGGCCAGTGCAGTGGGATAAAGCCAGGGAAATAAAAGCAGAAAGCTGTGAGCGTTCCTGTCTTTACTACCTGTCACAGAGGGTATCACCTTTCACAGTCTGTGTCTTTGTAAATTCTGCAGGTGGCTCTGTGGGCACATAAAGCCTGTGAGCTGAGAGCTTGTCTCTTCAACATGGAAAAGGCCTGCTGATAAAATGGCCTCGACGACCTGCACAACAATCTGAACAATGTTAAGGAGAAAGTTAACGTATAGAGAAAATAATGTGTTTCATTCAACCCATCTTCAGCACTATAGTCCACTTGTCAACAACAGGGAACAATTGCGCAATACTGGAATGCGTAGAGCTATGAGCCTTTTTGTATCTCAAATTACGCTATGTTCCAAAGTGACAAATTGCCCCTCTTGGTCAATTGAGTGCAACCCAGAAAGTGCGGCAGACGCTCAAAAATGTTTAAAGATGTAGCAAAAGATGTAACAGTTTGTCTTTTGCTTGGGGAGACGTTCTAAAGCTGAGACAATCAAACGGAGACAAAATGTGACAAACTAGGAAGTGTGATCTACTTAAGTTCATGACTTCATGTCCTCAGTGTGTGGCTGTCTGACTGGCTGGAAATCCATTTAAACCACATCGTCCTCTCAGCAGCTTATTGCTGCCCCCTGTCAAATAATGTGCCTCACTGCAGGTTAGGGGTCCTTCTAATGGGTTAAACACACTTATCAGGCTTTTCAATAATGCAAAGTAAATAAAACTCAGAATGCAGGATTAACTGTTCAGCTTTGTGTTGGACTACCAGCCCAGAGTACTCAATTATTATTTGTGACCAGCCAAGCCTGTTTCCACAGTCACTCACCTGCTGGCTGGAACACAGTCTGTTTCTGTTGGAGCAGTGGGACACATATTTTGGGCCACGTGTATTTGAGCAGAGTGGACCCAAATGAAAGTCACATTGGGTTTCAGAAATTATGCGTCACTGGCACTTGTCTCAGAAACCCTAAACTAAGTCAGACAGGACCACATGTTCTGAACTCTTGACACACCACTTCTGTCATGGCCTCATGGTGACACAGAGTATCCAGTTCAACAGAGACCAGTGTGTTGAAGAGACAGTCACCCTGAACTGAATCTGAACTAGCAGCCAGGTTACTCACTATCCCTCCCTAACCATCAGTTTATAATGATCCCCATGTTTGTCTTTATCCATCTCTCCATTGAAGACAGACCCTACTAACCCACGCACAACAGGGTAGGCACTGTGTGAGGAAGCTAGCAGAAAGGTTGCCAGGGGAAAAGGAGAGGATAAGAAGAGAGTTGGTGAGGACAGACAGCTACTGTACCTATCTGTTGTCCTGTAGTGAGAAATGACTGGGCCAGGACGTCTGTACTGTACAGGCTACACTACAGCAGTCTGAGCCACAAGCAGACAGACTGATAATGGAGCAGGGAGTGGCAGCCTCAGCCCAGGTGAATCTCTCTCTGCCAGACCCAGACGTTCTGAGGATCCAGTGGAAATCTCCCTGGCGAGACTCAGCAGACAGTGTGTAAATATTAGCCCCCAGTTTAGCATGGTAGGCGGCACACATCAAAAGGGAGTGCAAATCAGGCTAGGGTAGCATTATTAGGAGGAGGAGGCGGTGTGTGTGTCTGTGTGTGGTGGGTGGGTGGGTTTTGCTGTGTACGTAATAATAATATAATAAATAATATGCCATTTAGCAGACGCTTTTATCCAAAGCGACTTACAGTCACGTTTGTGTGTATGTCTGTGTGTATGTGTCACGCCCTGACTCAGGGGACGCTTATTTGTTGAGTCAGGGTGTGTATATTCTATGTTGTGTAGTTCTATGTTATAGGATCTAGTATGTCTAGATATATGTTGGCCGGTGTGGTTCCCAATCAGAGGCAGCTGTCGCTCGTTGTCTCTGATTGGGGACCATACTTAGGCAGCCTATTGGCACTAGTGGGTTGTGGGATCTTGTTCCGTGTGAGGTTTGTTGTGTGTACCTTAGGACGTCACGTATTGTTGGTTTACTGTTTTGTCGTTGTGTTTATTCGTTTAATAAACATGTATGCATATCACGCTGCGCCTTGGTCTGACCCGTCTATGAACGAAAGTGACAGAAGATCCCACCAGACCTGGACCAAGCAGTGTGCCGAGGAGGAGCAGAGAGGATGGACTTGGCAGGAGATAAGAGAGGATCTGGCAAGAAAGATGGAGGCCCTGATCAGGATGGAGAGGCAACCCCAAGAAAATGTTGGGGGGGGGGGGGCACACGGTGTGGACGACGAGGCAGCAGGAGGACACGATAGGGCTAATCTGTAGGTTAGGAGAGGAGGCCACCATGTTACGGGGGCTATTGGTTCAGAGGGAGCAGGAGTTATTCGGTCAGAGGGAGGCGCTACAGGAGTAAAGGAAAGGAAAGGAAAGTGTAGAGGCACGGCGAGAGGAGCTGGTTAGGCAGCAGAGGAGGTTAATAAAGGAACCCAGTCCCGCTCCTCGCACCAAGCAAGTGGTGTATGTCGCCAGACCGGTCCGGCCCGTTCCTGCTCCCCGCATTAAGCCAGTGGTGCGTGTTCCCAGTACGGCCCGGCCCGTTCCTGCTCCTCGCACCAAGCCAGTGGTGCGCGTCTCCAGCCCGGCCAGGCCCGTTCCTGCTCCTCGCACCAAGCCAGTGTTGCGCGTCGCCAGCCCGGCCCGGCCTGTTCCTGCGCCTCGCACCAAGCCAGTGGTGCGCGTCGCCAGCCAGCCCGGCCGGCCTGTTCCTGCTCCTCGCACCAAGCCAGTGATGCGCGTCGCCAGCCCGGCCCGGCCTGTTCCTGCTCCTCGCACCAAGCCAGTGGTGCGCTTCGCCAGCCAGGCCCGGCCTGTTCCTGCTCCTCGCACCAAGCCAGTGGTGCGCGTCGCCAGCCCGGCCCGGCCTGTTCCTGCTCCTCGCACCAAACCAGTGGTGCGCGTCGCCAGTCCGGTCCGGCCCGTGCCTGCTCCTCGCACCAGACCAGTGGCCACCAGCCAGAGCAGTCCGCTCCGCCGGTGCCTGATCCAGCTCCGGTCAGCTGCTCCACTCCGGAGCCAGAGCAGTCCGCTCCACCGGTGCCTGATCCAGCTGTTGTGGGATCTTGTTCCGTGTGAGGTTTGGTGTGTGTACCTTAGGACGTCACGTATCGTTGGTTTATTGTTTTGTCATTGTGTTTATTCGTTTAATAAACATGTATGCATATCACGCTGCGCCTTGGTCTGACCCGTCTATGAACGAACGTGACAGAATGTCTATATGTGACCATGGAAACAGCTTTTACATGTTTGTCTATGCGTCCTTGTTTATAACACAAGGGATGAGAAAATCAAGTCAGAAAAATGGACAGCCTCTGTTTTAGGAATGCAATCCAACATATCGTGAGAGACAAGTCTGCAGACAGATCTGAACCTTTGCACTGACTGTGATTTATTATAGGGACATAAATATGACTTTAGACTGGGCACTTAATGATGGGATTTTAATAAGGAAAACATCAGAACAGACTTAGCTTGTATATACTGTATATATATATTTGGGGGGATTTTTGTTTTGGGTAAAAATAAGACTGTAAAATTGCCAGAAATTCAGCTAAAAACGTGTTTATTCAGGAAATCTGTTCCCAAGTATTCCCACCAATACAAAATTGACATATATGATCGTGTCTCAATGTAATCAAGGTTATTATTATTATTATTATTATTAATAATAATAATTTCAAATACAATTTCTTTTTGGGCTTAGTTGTGCTCAATTTGTAGTGTACAAATCATTATAATTATGTTCCGCAACCATCCGCTCTGACAAAAATCGTCCCGAGGCTGAATCTAGTTGCCTACCCCTGCTCTAGGTTTTACTGGACTGAGACAGAAGACACAAAGGCAAGAAGACAATGTGAAAGTGTACAGATATATTAGATGTTAGTCACTGCATTTGCGGACGTAGCACTGTTGCATCATGACTTGTGATATTAGGCCTAGCTGTTATGGCACTTTAGGATCAGTAGTTCATATTCTAATCTGTTTAACCTCTTAATGATCGGACCGTTTTTTTTCTTCAATTTCCGCCTAAAATGACATCCCCAAATCTAACTGCCTGTAGCTCAGGACCTGAACCAAGGATATGCATATTACTGATACCATTTGAAAGGAAACACTTTGAAGTTTGTGGTAATGTGAAATTAATGTAGGAGAATATAACACATTAGATCTGGTAAAATATCTTTTTTCATCATCTTTGAAATGCAAGAGAAAGGCCACAATATAATATTGCAGCGTAGGCGCCATTCTGGCCATTAGATGGCAGCGGTGTGTGTGCAAAGTTTCAGATTAATCCAGTGAAGCGTTGTAATACTGGACTATTTTGTATCAAGACTGCTCAAATGTGCCGAATTGGTCAAATGATACATTTTCAAGTACATTACTATAGAGAACATACAAAAATGATATGGTAATACGAAATGTAAGTTTACACACTCCCAGGAATGTCATATATGATGGATCATTAGCTTATACACTAACTTTCACACATCTAGATGGCCGGGTGGGGTGGGTGTGGATCCAGAGACAGCAGAGGATCAAACTGTAGAACCCAGTTCCTACATTTGAATGTAAAAATTGATTTTATCAAACAAAACTATGCCACATTTTATCTCTGGGACCCTTAGGATGACAAATCAGAGCAAGATTACTTAATGTAAGTACATTATTTACCTTCAGAGATTAATGTATCAAACCATTTGCCGTGATACATTTTGTTGTTGTTGTGCACTCTCCTCAAACAATAGCATGGTATTTCTTTACTGTAATAGCTATTGTAAATTGGACAGTGCAGTTAGATTAACAAGAATGTAAGCTTTCTGCCCATATAAGACATGTCTATGTCCTGGAAAGTTTGCTGTTACTTACAACAGTCATGCTAATCACATAAGCGCACGTTAGCTCAACCGTCCCGTATAAGGGACACCGATCCCGTAGAGGTTAACATAGTAGCATACCTTAATTTGACCGACACTTCATTTATCCAGGTTGATTTTACAAGTGAAGAAAAAGGCTTGGTGCAACAACAACTGCACTGCGATTATTACCAGACCTCACTTTGTTTCTTTAGAAGCCTAGCAGTGCAACGTTGCTATTTTAGTATCCACCCAAAAATAGACTTTTTTTTTGCATTTCAAAATGAACAACAAAGAGAGCAGAACAAGAGAAAGAGAGAGTGCGGAAGAGAGAGACCAAGAAAGAGGAGAGAGGCTGCATCCAAGGCAGATCAATCCGGTTGCCAGATGTGCTCTCTGCAGCTGGGTGACAGATTCAATGAAATGGAATATCATTTTATAAATTCCAAAACCAGCTGCTTCTAATTAATTTCCGACGATTATTCAAATGTACCACAGATTACGCCGTGCTTATTGAGCATTTTGCAATTAATAACCTTTCTCAGGTCAAGGGGGTGAGGGCAGAGTGAGGCTGGGAGGGGTCGGCAGTAACGTATGTGTGTTTTAAATGGAACTGACTGGGAATGGATTTTGAGGTATTTTGCCTTGGCGGCTCAAGGACTCCCCCGGGACAGGCTTTTGTTTTTGTGGAGTCTGTCTTATTGCCCTGGTTTATGTAGAGTTTTAGGAGGAAGAACACGCTGAGGTCATGGATGTGGAGCTGACAGCATCTTTCACTGGGGCACCCAGGGTTCCCCAATAACCCTAACCCTATCCCTGAGGGCCTTCTCTTCTTACCTGCTCAGCCTCCCCTCAGTTACAGCACAGCCAGGGTTCAACACAACTGACATGTCTGGTCACACACACACACACACGCACACACAAGTACACACACATAAACACACACACAGGCACACAATATAAACGTTGCATTTTGTCACATTGTGATGTGTTGTTAATAACCAGATGGCATAGCTGTAGATAGGCCGGCTGGTAAAAAGCCTCAGAGAAGCAACCCACCCATTTGACCTGCTTGTGGTGATATGGGTGGCTCAGTGGCATGGTTGACTGGGAAAGTCTTCATGACCCACTTTGAACCCCACGTGAATTCAAAAGAGTTTTGTGGTTCGCAAACACATCTCTTGCACACAATGGGATTATTAGGTCCATAACTTTACCTCTTAACTCAATCAAACCTGTACTTTAAAAAACAATCATGCAAACTATGCTTGTCTGAGAACGCCTGGATGGCTTTAATTCCATGATACCTGCTCCCCAAGGTGTGAGTAGGCTATTGTTCTGTTCTGAGACAGTGACAGAATGTGTTTGTGTAAATGTGCTAACATGCTGCGGTTAAATATAGCGGAGGTCTGGCCTGACTTTGTGCTTTTGATTGATGTTCACTCAAACTGTAGAAAGCCAACGGTTGTCTGGAGACTGTTGCCCCTAGCTGCCTCCTTTATCCAGCTGTTTCCTTCCTCCAAACTGCTGAAACAGTGGCGTAGCTAGGCCCTGGGTTAGGCCAACACAAACAACCCCCCTCCACTCGCCCCCCCTCCTGAATTGGCCTGCTACTGGTCACCTTGCAGCACTTCCTCTTCGGGTTGGGTCATTTCCTGTTCTCCCCATGCAGGGGGGTTTGTTGGTTTTCGTGAAGCTTCACTGTGGCTGAAGAACAGAGAGAACGAGTGATAGACTATGCCACAGTTTCCCCGTTCTGACCCCCCCCTTTGTGAAACACTCCCTACTCTCGAACTCTCTCTCAAACTCTCCCTCGCTCTCTCTCGCTCGTTCTTGCTCTCTCCTACTCTCTCTACCTCTGTCTCCCTCTCTTTCTCTCTACCTCTCCCTTAACGCTGTCTCTCCTTCCCTCACAACATAATGTGGAGACCAAACCGCTGTCTGGGGTTTCCCTCAGTCCAAGCATCTGTTCACCAGTGACACACTGAGAAAACCACACATGTCACATGTAGCATGTTTCAAACTGCTGCACATGTGGCTTGAATGGAACAGTGTGAGAGTGAAAGGGAGAAAACATAGGCTCTGTGAATAACACAGC
This sequence comes from Coregonus clupeaformis, assembly GCF_020615455.1. Taxonomy (NCBI): domain Eukaryota; kingdom Metazoa; phylum Chordata; class Actinopteri; order Salmoniformes; family Salmonidae; genus Coregonus; species Coregonus clupeaformis. The sequence goes on from NC_059196.1 coordinate 2,495,868, forward strand.
CACAGTTATCACTGAAGATACACAACATTGAGTTAAAGGAAAACAGATTGAAACATTAAAATGTGCTATCGGTGTCTTGGGAAAATGACATCAAACGTTAAGTGTGTGTCATGCTCTTAGCATATTCTCTCCATTTCCGATGACAAATCAAAAACAACTTCCAAATGACTGTTTATCGTCTGACTCAAAGTTTAAAAAATAATCCCAGAAGGCAGCTAGGCTGTTTAAAAAAAATGGTTTAAAAACGCTGGGCGCTGACTTCAAAGTGCTCCCAAATGAGCTGGCTCATAAACAGTTTGCCCCTGTAGTACGCACTATACAATCACAGCAGAGGGGAGGGTAAAGAAAACTGGGCAGATTGTTTGTAACAATTAGGCTGATGCCAGATAATGCCCGTTCGGCCTCCACAATCGGCCGTCCCCATCACCCACTCTGTTTATCTGTAATTGCAATTTGTAAAGAACTCTGTGGTGATTAGACCCAGAGAGTGGTCTGAGAGAACACACCCTACCCTGAACAAGAGACCAGTGTTTGGGTTGTGTTTGCACAAGGCCCACTGAGAGAGAGAGAAAGAGGGAGGAAGGAGGAGAGGAATGAAGGGAGGAATGGAGAAAGAAATGAGAGAGGGGTCATCACCTTGTCCTAGAAAGGAAAATATTTTTTACATGATGCAATGTCATTGATGCTTTCTAAGAATGAAACGAACAAGGACCTTCAAGAATGATGTTCAAATAAGACCAATATTTCGGTATCTTAGTTTATCTTAGTATCTAAGAGGGTATCCTTTACAAAGTACAATACATGTATTGAAAAAGCAGAAACAATGCAAGCGAAGAGGTTGGATAGTGCTTCTGCCCCAAGTGACACCCTGGTGACATCATGGAACATGCAGGTGCACTGAGGGACTCCATGTTCTCATCTCTAGACGAGCATCATCCCGTGGGGCTCCCTCCCTCCTCTCTTCTGATCAGAGCAATAACGACATCAGACTCGATGGGAATTGGTAGCCTGTTATATATCTGATTCAGCCTTTGATATCTCTGGAAGATGGCTCTGCAAATACAATCTGGCAGAGCAAGAGAGACTGAGACAGGCATCTGGAGAAGTCATTGAGAAATCATGTGCACATACTTTGCCTACATTAACCATCTGCATATTCCATCAAAGAAAAAAAGCAAGCCTAAAGAGAATGCTTCACAAATCCTAACCCTAATCATATGCATCCCCAAGTAGAAATGTGAGGGGCTTGCCTGCCATCTAGTGGTAGGTGGTGGTACTCATATGTCATCCCCACTGGGTATACACATACAGGGGAATGCTAATTGCAATTTCCCAGGCTTCACACAGCATGTGCAGAGGGGTTGTGGTGCATTAGCAAACCTGCTGGTGTGAAATGCAGTGGATTAAGGTGCTCATCCTGTTAACCTGACAATGTTTAAGACACCCTTAAATCCCTCCACACTCTCTCTCTTTGTATATTTCACTCATTCTCACTATAACATCAAACCATGCACAGCTTCATCTGTTCCAGTGGAGGCTGATGGGAGGAGCTATAGTATGACGGGCTCATTGTAATGGCTGGAATGGAATCAATGGAACGGAGTCAAACGTTTGGTTTCCAAATTGTTTGATGTGTTTGATACGTTCCATTTAATTCATTTCAGCCAATACAATGAGCCCGTCCTCCTAAAGTGCCTCCCACCAGCCTCCTCTGATCTGTTCTGTATATAGTCTCCCCTTGGAACATCTAAACACCTCTTCTTCAACATTGTACAGTAGAATGTTGAATGCTGCTCATATTCATTGAGAAATTGGCACTTTGTTTGTTTGTTTTTCTGTTTTCAGGTGATCATAAAGAACACCACCTGCTGGAGGCATTACATACAGTGCAAGTGCTTTCCAAACATAGATTAAAATAAATACACATATATTTCCAAAAGGTGTTGATGCTCCAAGGCCATTCCAAAGCCTACCTGTCTTTTTATTTGAGACATGGTTGGTTGTCTTTATGTCATCATGTGGGCAAAGGGGACAGGCTGTTTGTGGACACAGAGAGACTCAGGCCTAAACACATGCCTGCTGCCCTGCTGGGACTCTCCTACTGTAAGAGGCTGGGCTATGTGCTAAAGAGAGAGTAAGGCTGTGTGTTTGTGTGTTTGTATGTGTGTGTGTGTGTGTTTGCATGTGCGTGTGCACATCTAGTTAATCAGAAAGGCTTCTTACAGTGGAGCTGTGTGTGTGTGTGTGTGTAGAAACAGCAGGATGCAACGGAGCAGCCAGGGGTTAGTATATCTCACCCCTCCAACCCACCACTCCAACCTTCCCCTCCCTGCTCCTTCTTCTACAGAAACAAATAGAATGTGGAAGTAAGCTACCCTGCCTGCACGGCTAAACAAGAGAGAGGTAGAGAGGGAAACAAGATTTAAAAGCGTACAAAAAGGAGAGGAAAGACAGAAATGCTGGCAGGTCTCTCGTCTTTAATTGGTTCCAAGTGTCCCAGATTCGCTGGTAAAGTAAACTCCCCTGGCTATCCTGTGCTACACCGTCCTTCCAAAATGCACGCCTGCCTGCCAGCTGCAACAAAAGCAATTTCCTGGGGAGTTGCTTCACGTCGGTCCAGAGGCAGGTGATATACACGATTTGGATATAGAATGAGGACCTACTGTGAAGGGGTTGAATGTCTCACTCTCAAGGCCTCTTTTTGTGTGCTACCTCTCGGCTCAAAGTATAGTTAGTCAGCAACACCAAGGTCTGAATCAGCCCCTGATTACATAAAAAGCAAGAACAATTTATGCACCTTTGTAATAAACATACTGAGGTTAAGGATTGACGTCAATTATATTTATTTGAAGCCGTAACTGTAATTATGGGGAATTTTCACCAAAGTAGGGCAACCTAGATCATCGCATGTGCTTCAAAGTAGAGAGAATAGGATCTTTTTTTTATTTTAATTTTTTACTGATGGACAAAGTGCGTTATTTAGTGTTTGTCGCAGCTGAGTAATAAGGAAAATATTATAATTTCTGGTTCTTTCACCTCCTTTGTTGTAATGCACTGATTGTAAATCGCTCTGGATAAGTGTCTCTTACTAAAACGTAAAACGTAAATATAATGAGTAAAGCAGATTGTTTTTATGCACATAACATCTGAAATTATACATGATATAAATATACCTGGAAATGGTAAATGACTGATTGCACCTAAAACAGATAATGCAGAAAAATTCATGAACCAAGTAATGGTTAAAACATCATCTTGAAGATAGCTCACATATTTTCATCCTGAAGTCTAAGCCCATGGGCTCAGGAGACTGTGCATTTTCACTGCTTCTGATTCAACATGTGCCAAGCCTCTTTCACTTTGACTGCTCATCCCCAAACCCTCTACAAATCCCCTATCCCTGCCTTTCTCTTTCTGGGCTTTCATTGTGACTTGATAGCTTCACACAGAACATCAAATTAACTAGATGTCGAAGCGACAGAGTGAACTTTGAACAGTAGGTCTACATCTCATTCACTCATCATATCGATTTCATATCAAAGTGAGAAGTGAGAACCAAAACGTAAACAAAAACAACAATGACTGGGCCTTGAAAAGAGACAATGTATCAGTCCAAAACAGGGGGAGGTGTTGATCCATCTCACAGACAAACAAACAACAGCACAGTGTTTATTATGTCCCTTTAATTAGACGGCTGCCTTGTAAAGACCTGTGTTTGGCTCCTGTGTGTTTGGCTAGCTGGTGTGTCTGGCCTGGGATCAGTCCAAACTAGTGAACCTCTCCCTACAGGACTGAGGGCTACAGCTGGCTGAGGATGAGCTGAGATCTCACTCATTCATCACGTTAGAGAGAGAGCGAGGCTTGTGAATGGACACCACAGACCTCTCTGAACCCCAACCCCCCCCCAGTGTTAAAGGGCAGACCACCATCAGACCACCATGCCTCTCTCCTGTAGCCTTATCCCCTCCAGCCCCCTATCCCCATACAGTCAGCCCCTCTGTCCTCTCCCATCCTGTTTTCAGGCTGCCAGGTCCAGATAAGGTGTCTTGGCAGGGAGTCGGAGCGCCGGCCTTCGCCTCGCTGAGCAGGAATCCAGGAAGCTGCGTCCACGCCACAGCGCATGAACAATAGGCAGAGAGTAATAAATAAATAAAGGAATGCGAGGACAGGAGAGCAGCGAGGCTTTAGTTAATACCGGAGCCAGACGCTTTTCTAATCCACTGGCCCTCAAATCATTCCCAAAATACAACTTATTGTCTATATCCTCGCTGTTATCTCCACATGCCAAGTGAAAATAAGTTATCAGATAACAGGTTCCGTTTGAACATGCAGTCATCAACACAACCATTGAGAAGGACTGCCTGTTCTGAATGTCTCTAGGAGGGTGGATGCTGCTTCAGTTCTAGATGTATCTGTGATGTGTACAGTTGTACAGTATGGCCGTTACTGTGTAGAGCAGGTGCTGGGTCGAACTTGTGTAGCCACAGTGACAGCCCAGCCACTGCGCGTTCCACTCCCTCTCTGATTTACTGTCTGACGTTTATCAGACAGGCTCAGACACAAAGCCTGCGGTCCACCTCTCTCCTTTCCCACCCCACAAACATACATCCCCCTCCCAACCCCAAACACCTCAACTTTGCTCAGAGTCTAGCTCCAGTTCCTCATCCGACCTCCAGTGTCCAGTTCAGTAGAGGTATCTTCTCTCTGGACTTCCTGACTTCGTCAGTCTGAACAACCACCTATTCACAGCCTATCTCTCTCTCTGTTTAACATCTGTACCAGGGTCTCTAGTGAGCCAGGCCTAATGTAAATATATGGTCACTCTGTTTTCTGGCAACCCTATTCTACCACCCCGGCCCACACTCCTCTCCTCTGCCCAGACAAGGCATCTCTCCTAGGACCAGACTGGGCTTCTCTCTCCCTCCCTCCCTCCCAGGTTCACCTCTCTCCCACCCCCGCCACACCATGCCACTGACATAATGTCTGTATTTATAATCTGAGTCTAAGGGGAGCAGATCTCGCACCCTGCCTTCACTTTCCCACTGTTGATGGAAACACGTCCAAGACCAACACTGGGTTGTATGGAGGTGATAGTTTTGGCCTACAAATCCCTGGTCCCACAGACCCTTCAGGTTTGGTAAGGCAGTGTGTCTACAGTATGTGCTGCAACCCCAAACAGCATGTTGGGAGCGGGAACACCATGGTCTACTCGGAGGGGTTGAGACCGCAGAGACAAGGCTGGTCAGCTGTGGGGGAGATGTGAGGAAGCCACAAATTCGGGGTTAGAGCAGGGAAACCACAACAAGTAAACAATATGTAATTCAAAACGTTCATGAGCATGAATGAATGAGAGTGGCTACACAGACCGTCCCAGTGGAGATCCAGTCAAATTGAGAGGACATAATATCATTACATTTTCTGCAACTCTTTCTAGCTGAAACCATTGCAATGTGTTCAAAGTGTTGTCTTACCCTAAAAACCTGAGCTGTTATATTATTGGAGACCCAATGACTACTATTCTATTCACTGATTATAAAACAACCCACATAACCTTTTTGTGGTTCTTCTTTCCTTTTCTTAGTATTGTCAGTATTATGAGAGCCAGTGGATGCTACTGAGGGGAGGATGGTTCATAATAATGACTGGAACAGAGCAAACGGAATGGCATCAAACACATGGAGACCATGTGTTTGATGTATTTTATACCATTCCACTTATGCTGCTCCAGCCATTACCACAAACCAGTCCTCCCCAATTAAGGTGCCACCAACCTCCTGTGATGAGAGCATATATTCACATTGATAGTATTATGTTTTTAAATCACATTCTCTATTTGATTTCCCCCTAATATGATGTCCCTATCAATTACATTCTAATACGAAAAAAGTATAAAAGCACGATCCACACATTTGGAATAAGAGGTCGTGATTCTTTGCATACATGTTCAGTGAATTGTGTTGTTCAGAGTATTGACAGCTCCCAGTATTGCTGTTTTATTGAGAGAGGCCCGGCTGAGTAGGGAGGGGGCTGTGACTGTCCCTTCCCAACCCACCTCCATGGAGCCTCACCAGGGATAGAGTCAGCTAGGCTTAATCCCTAAACCGTACCTGAATTTAGCAACACACCTGTCAAAACTCATTTAAGATCAAAGGCTAAAGGTCCAACAATTTAGTATCAGCTATCCCCCCTTTTCTCCAATGCTTTTCTTTCAAGACAGAAATAAATAAATAAACGAAAGCCATATACACTGGGATAATCCTCCCTCTTTCCAAAAAGGAAATGATTATATTTGAAGTTGTGGCAGCAGAGCTTCCTGAAGTGGGAGAATAGCACTAGATTTTTATGCTTGTGTCCTGATCTAAAAAAAAACACAGAGCATCCTGGCAGACAGGCAAATATATCCCCCTCCGCCCCACTGCCACCCATTCAGCCCCCACCCGCTACCTCAGTCCTACTATGTGCATTGCAATTTTTATCTCAGAGGAGGAAAAAAAGGCTGGAAAACTCCAAAGCTTCCTCTGGCCAGAGAAGTGAGGGGAGGAAATTGCATTGATTTAAGCTCAGCTTCTTTTGGCATCTGTCCGCCTTTCTGTTTTCTTTCTCTAAGTGAGAACGTTTGTTCCAGGCCATTTGGTTTAGATACAGAAGTGAAGCATGTTATTTTTTTCTTTTTATATATCCATGACAATGCTAAGTGGATGTGACAGAGGCTTCCTGCTTTAAAACAGCTAGCGTTCTTTAACCTGAACTGGTACCATATGGAAAAAGCTGAACAGTCTTACAGAAATACACAAATGTACTAGTTGGTTCATTCATGAGTGTAAGACTCTAAATGCACAAAGGCTTATACAAAGGATTCAATTGTAATAGTATCGTTTTGTTTGTTATATTATTTGTATATCATTGTATGTTACATTTCTGTGACTGTCCTTGTCTATCAGTGTATAAGTGTTTTGTTACATGTCATGTTTTGTATGGACTCCAGGAAGAGTAGCTGCTGCTTCTGCAAAAGTTAATGGGGATCCAAATAAACAAATAAAATGTTATGTTGATGAAAAAAGTTAACCTGTCCATTCAGTGGCACTGAGTAGATAATGGACACTACTCTCCAGTAACCTTTGACCCCAGTTTATGTGCTACCACTGTGTATGCTTCCTAAAATTATTAACCTTCTCTAGTTAGTGATACTTTCTCGAGTTAGCCTTCTCAAGCTAGAGATTTGTGAGACTTCATGTCAGTAACTCAGACACTATGACAGTAAATCTGAGTCCATCTATAAGTTTGAGGTTTCTTTCCTACCTTTTTCTATTCGTGCCATGGGAATGTAGCGCAGGATAAGAGAGTGGACCAGCAGAACAGTGGACAGAGGCCAGGGCTTCACGTGAGGACGATTGATGGTCCCTACCCCGCTGAGTTCACAGCCCATAGCCCATTCCCTGCACCCTCCTGGGTAATCGCCTCATTTCCTTGTGGAATAAATCCTGCAGTTCGCCGCACTCACCACAAACTACAAATAGGGGACACCCACAGGGCCGGTTTCAGCATGCCCATCCATTTCCTGCGATTAAAAACAAAAAAAAAAACTGTTTTGCACCATTGTGGTACACACTGCTTCTTATAAATGACATTACACAATGGCAATGTGAAAGAAAACAGTACATACAGGTTGCCTTGGAGATAAAACAAAGAAACAATGGAAGCAAGATGATATTTGACCATCTTTTGCATTATGCTACTGTATGTCATTCTTGTAATGCATGATTTGTCATGTACATTCAAATCATTTCCTTGACCAATGTGTCACACCAAACCTCACTCACGGCCTTAACAGAGGATCATTATAGGCTTTCAACATGTTTCACTGACTTCACTTTGTTCTAAGCCGCCCCCCCGATCTCCCTTTTCTTACTAGCAGCTTTCCTGGGTGAAACCCTAGCCTGCTGTTACAACCTGACGGACACGGCTTGACATCTCCCAACACATTGGAATGGTTAGGAGGGGCTTGACCCCGTGACCTCCTGACCTCCTGACCTCACCTCCACTAACACGTACATGCAGCCTCCCTGAGACGCCCCCAGGGAAGAAATGGGGTTGGTGGGGCGGTTTGGACCTTTTCACCACACACACATACACACACACACACAGTGTTGTCTGACAGCTCCGCGTGCTGCAGCCCCAGTGGTCCTGGGTTCTTGGAGGGAAGATAAGAAGCCCTCTGTCATTCTTTCATTGCCTGAGTCACATTCCCTCTGGTCTGTGGTGGTGTGATAGAAATGGCTTTGTAACGAAGAGCTGCAGTTCGGCTGTCAGAACATGAGGTGCAATTGAACACCCTTCCCCCTCCCTGCTCCTCCCTGCTCTCTTTTTCTACACACATAGACACACAAACACATCAAATGACAAGTTCTTGCCATTGCTTTTCAGACCAGATGTACAGTGGGGAATTTTTTTTTTTAGTCAGCCACCAATTGTGCAAGTTCTCCCACTTAAAAAGATGAGAGAGGCCTGTAATTTTCATCATAGGTACACATCAACTATGACAGACAAAATGAGACAAAAAAATCCAGAAAATCACATTGTAGGATTTTTTATTTATTTATTTACAAATTATGGTGGAAAATAAGTATTTGGTCAATAACAAAAGTTTCTCAATACTTTGTTATATACCCTTTGTTGGCAATGACACAGGTCAAACGTTTTCTGTAAGTCTTCACAAGGTTTTCACACACTGTTGCTGGTATTTTGGCCCATTCCTCCATGCAGATCTCCTCTAGAGCAGTGATGTTTTGGGGCTGTCGCTGGGCAACACAGACTTTCAACTCACTCCAAAGATTTTCTATGGGGTTGAGATCTGGAGACTGGCTAGGCCACTCCAGGACCTTGAAATGCTTCTTACGAAGCCACTCCTTCGTTGCCCGGGCGGTGTGTTTGGGATCATTGTCATGCTGAAAGACCCAGCCACATTTCATCTTCAATGCCCTTGCTGATGGAAGGAGGTTTTCACTCAAAATCTCACAATACATGGCCCCATTCATTCTTTCCTTTACACGGATCAGTCGTCCTGGTCCCTTTGCAGAAAAACAGCCCCAAAGCATGATGTTTCCACCCCCATGCTTCACAGTAGGTATGGTGTTCTTTGGATGCAACTCAGCATTCTTTGTCCTCCAAACACGACGAGTTGAGTTTTTACCAAAAAAGTTCTATTTTGGTTTCATCTGACCATATGACATTCTCCCAATCCTCTTCTGGATCATCCAAATGCACTCTAGCAAACTTCAGATGGGCCTGGACATGTACTGGCTTAAGCAGGGGGACACGTCTGGCACTGCAGGATTTGAGTCCCTGGCGGCGTAGTGTGTTACTGATGGTAGGCTTTGTTACTTTGGTCCCAGCTCTCTGCAGGTCATTCACTAGGTCCCCCGTGTGGTTCTGGGATTTTTGCTCACCGTTCTTCTGATCATTTTGACCCCACGGGGTGAGATCTTGCGTGGAGCCCCAGATCGAGGGAGATTATCAGTGGTCTTGTATGTCTTCCATTTCCTAATAATTGCTCCCACAGTTGATTTCTTCAAACCAAGCTGCTTACCTATTGCAGATTCAGTCTTCCCAGCCTGGTGCAGGTCTACAATTTTGTTTCTGGTGTCCTTTGACAGCTCTTTGGTCTTGGCCATAGTGGAGTTTGGAGTGTGACTGTTTGAGGTTGTGGACAGGTGTCTTTTATACTGATAACAAGTTCAAACAGGTGCCATTAATACAGGTAACGAGTGGAGGACTGAGGAGCCTCTTAAAGAAGAAGTTACAGGTCTGTGAGAGCCAGAAATCTTGCTTGTTTGTAGGTGACCAAATACTTGTTTTCCACCATAATTTGCAAATAAATTCATTAAAAATCCTACAATGTGATTTTCTGGATTTTCTTTTCTCAATTTGTCTGTCATAGTTGACGTGTACCTATGATGAAAATTACAGGCCTCTCTCATCTTTTTAAGTGGGAGAACTTGCACAATTGGTGGCTGACTAAATACTTTTTTCCCCACTGTATCATTAAGGCGTGCAAAAAGAAAATAAGCTACTCAGAGCTCAAAGTTTGAGGAATCTTGGGAGGGTTGGAGACTGTTTGGGGCTCTCCAAGCTGTCGGTCTGAGGAGTACATGAAAGCAGTGCACTGTGTGGGAGCCAACAGAGGCTCAAGGACTTCATACCGAGGCTTCATTCCATATCAAGCCAGCTCCAGCTCTAGCTCCAAACTTCATCTTCCAACTACCTGCCTTCCAGCAATCCATGTTCTCCCTTGATCTCTCTCTCTCTCTCTCTCTCTCTCTCTCTCTCTCTCTCTCTCTCTCTCTCTCTCTCTCTCTCTCTCTCTCTCTCTCTCTCTCTCTCTCTCTCTTTCACTCTCTCTCTCTCTCATCCCAGCAGTCTGGATTTCCTTACCTCGGGTTATAATAGTTAGACTGTGAAATCATCTAGGCCCCCCTCCACCCACAGTCAATTAGAGCAGATTTTTAATATGTATGGCTGCAAAGCCTGGGGAGCGGGTGGGGGTGAGGGGCTGGTCTACTGCTCCCTGGGTGTTGTCAGTGGATGGGGGGCCTGGGTGGTGGTGGTGTGTAGGGCAGGCAACCCGAGGCCTAGGCCCCCATACTTCAGTGATTAGGGCACAGGAAGCTGAACCTGACATTGCTGACACTAGGCCCCACCGCAACATCCTGTCTGCAAAACCCTTGCCACGCTGACACTTGATTCTCTGTGACAACCGCTGGCTGATTTACATCTTGTGATAAAGGGAGCTGGGGTGTTATTGACGTGGAGGAGCTATAGATGAGAAGACACTCGTAGAGGATTGTATTACTGACAGGAAACCCAGATGAGGAACAACCGTCTTTGTTGGCCTCTTCCTTTATTGTGTTGCTCCTTGCTAGTGTGATGTTGGGTGTAAACAGGAACAAACAATAAGGACCGCCTATTTTAGGCCCATTTTCCAGAGAGACTAATAGAACTTCTGCTTCTTTATTTTGGCAATTCATCACTCACAACCAGAGCCACTGCTGCAGTCCGGAGTTTTCCTGTGAGGGATAAAGTTATTTCCTCATAAGCATGCTCAAACCCCTTGTCAAGTGTCCTCTACAGGAGCGTCTCTGAGAACTTGAAGCTGTGAGACAAATTCCGTCTGAATCTAAAATATACAGTATATACAGTGCATTTGGAAAGTATTCAGACCCTTTGACTTTTTCCACATTTTGTTACGTTACAGCTATATATATTCTAAAATGGATTCAATAAATACAAATACATCAAGCTACACACAATACCCCATAATGACAAAGCAAAAATAGGTTTTTAGAAATGTTTGCAAATGTATAAAAAATAACAAAAATAAATACCTTATTTACATACAGTTGAAGTCGGAAGTTTACATACACCTTAGCCAAATATATTTAAACCCAGTTTTTCACAATTCCTGACATTTAATCCTAGTAAAAATTCCCTGTCTTAGGTCAGTTAGGATCACGACTTTATTTTAAGAATGTGAAATGTCAGAATAATAGTAGAGAGAATGATTTATTTCAGCTTTTATTTCTTTCATCACATTCCCAGTGGGTCAGAAGTTTACATACAATCAATTAGTATTTGGTAGCATTGCCTTTAAATTGTTTAACTTGGGTCAAACGTTTCGGGTAGCCTTCCACAAGCTTCCCACAATAAGTTGGGTGAATTTCTCCCGACAGAGCTGGTGTAACTGAGTCAGGTTTGTAGGCCTCCTTGCTCGCACACGCTTTTTCAGTTCTGCCCACACATTTTCTATAGGATTGGGGTCAGGGCTTTGTGATGGCCACTCCAATACCTTGACTTTGTTGTCCTTAAGCCATTTTGCCACAACTTTGGAAGTATGCTTGGGGTCATTGTCCATTTGGAAGACCCATTTGCGACCAAGCTTTAACTTCCTGACTGATGTCTTGAGATGTTGCTTCAATATATCCACATAATTTTCCTTCCTCATGATGCCATCTATTTTGTGAAGTGCACCAGTCCCTCCTGCAGCAAAGCACCCCCACAGCATGATGCTGCCACCCCTGTGCTTCACGGTTGGGAATGTGTTCTTCGGCTTGCAAGATACCCCCTTTTTCCTCCAAACATAACAATGGTCATTATGGCCAAACAGTTCTATTTTTGTTTCATCAGAACAGAGGACATTTCTCCAAAAAATATGATATTTGTCCCCATGTGCAGTTGCAAACCGTAGTCTGGCTTTTTTATGGCGGTTTTGGAGAAGTGGCTTCTTCCTTGCTGAGCGGCCTTTCAGGATATGTTGATATAGGACTCGTTTTACTGTGGATATAGATACTTATGTACCTGTTTTCTCCAGCATCTTCACAAGGTCCTTTGCTGTTGTTCTGGGATTGATTTGCACTTTTCACACCAAAGTACGTTCATCTCTAGGAGACAGAATGCGTCTCCTTCCTGAGCGGTATGACGGCTGCGTGGTCCCATGGTGTTTATAGTTGTGTACTATTGTTTGTACAGATGAATGTGGTACCTTCAGGCGTTTGGAAATTGCTCCCAAGGATGAAACAGACTTGTGTAGGTCTACAATTATTTTTCTGAGGTCTTGGCTGATTTCTTTTGATTTTCCCATGATGCCAAGCAAAGAGGCACTGAGTTTGAAGGGAGACCTTGAACTACATCCACAGATACTAACTGTAAGTCGCTCTGGATAAGACCGTCTGCTAAATGACTAAAATGTAAATGTAAATGTACACGTCCAATTGACTCAAATGATGTCAATTAACCTATCAGAAGCTTCTAAAGCCATGACATCATTTTTTGGAATTTTTCAAGCTGGTTAAAGGCACAGTCAACTTATTGTATGTAAACTTCTGAACCACTTGAATTGTGATACAGTGAATTATAATTGAAATAATCTGTCTGTAAACAATTGTTGGAAAGTAGATGTTCTAACCGACTTGCCAAAACTATAGTTTGTTAACAAGAAATTTGTGGAGTGATTGAAAAACGAGTATTAATGACTCCAACCTAAGTGTATGTAAACTTCTGACTTCAACTGTAAGTTTTCAGACCCTTTGCTACGAGACTCGAAATTGAGCTCAGGGGCATCCTGTTTCCATTGATCATCCTTGAGATGTTTTTACAACTTGATTGGAGTCCACCTGTGGTAAATTCAATTGATTGGAAATGATTTGGAAAGACACACACCTGTCTATATAAGGTCCCACAGTTGACAGTGCATATCAGAGCAAAAACCAAGCCATGAGGTCGAAGGAATTGTCCATAGAGCTCCAAGACAGAATTGTGTCGAGGTACAGATCTGGGGAAGGGTACCAAAACATTTCTGCAGCATTGAAAGTCCCCAAGAATACAGTGCCTTCATCATTCTTAAATGGAAGAAGTTTGGAACCACCAAGACTGGTCCAATAGCTGGCTGCCTGGTCTGATGAAACCAAGATTGAACTCTTTGGCCTGAATGCCAAGCGTCACGTCTGGAGGAAACCTGGCACCATTCCTACGGTGAAGCATAGTGGTGGCAGCATCATGCTGTGGAGATGTTTTTCAGGGACTGGGAGACTAGTCAGGATTGAGGGAAAGATGAAAAGAGTAAAGTACAGAGAGATCATTGATGAAAACCTGTTCCAGAGTGCTCAGGACCTCAGACTGGGACGAAGGTTCCAAGATTGTAGTGTCATACCCAAGAAGACTCAAGGCTGTAATCACTGCCAAAGGTGCTTCAACTAAGTACTGACTAAAGGGTCTGAATACTTATGTAAATGTGATATTTCTGTTTTTTTTAAGCTGTTTTTGCTTTGTCGTAATGGGGTATTGTGTGTAGATTGATGAGGGGGAAAAAAATATTTAGTCCATTTTAGAAGAAGGCTGTAACGTAACAAAATGTGGAAAAAGCCAAGGGGTTTGAATACTTTCTGAAGGCACTGTATATGCAGACAGAGGGGCCATACTAGTTCCTATGAATATGATTTCATGTTGCAATGTATCTCACTTTCCTTCCTTCCTGAAACAGCAGGCTAAATTATGTTTGCGTGAAATGTGTGTCAAATGTTCAAAAGCACGTGTCCAGCTCTATTACACATCAGCATTCCACTGCTACATTTACATTTTGCTTTCAATAGAAGGCATCTTAAGTTACATGTAGGCCTAGATCAAAGGGTATATTTTAAGTGGATTGAGCAAACTGCAATCTTCTCAGGTCAAATGACAGAGCACTGCTGCCACCTGGTGCAATGGGGTGGGAAGGAGAGGGCAATCATATAGTCCAGCAGTTCCCAAACCTTTTCACTTGGGCCTACCTTTCATCATTGGGGAACATCCCCCTCCCCCCAGTTTTAAAGCTCATTTCCTGCAATTCTACACATTTTGCCATGTCTTATGTGTGTTCATGAGATATCTGAGTGACTCAAACATTACAGCAAAATCAACAACAAAAAAGAAGGGAAAAAAGGAACAGTCGGGCACCCCCTGCCAACACCTCTGTTTGGAAAACACTGATGTAGTCCAAAAGAGTCATATCAACACAACAATAAAATGAAACATCATTTACATAATATTAAATTTGCAACATAAACTATTGTCTTTATTGATAATCACAAACGTACTGTGCCTTTCTAGTAAAGCCGTATTTTGGTAACGTGGCTTGAAATACACATAATTATTATCTACAGATAATTTTACAACTGAGACATTTCCAAGGAACACATTGCCTAGTTACTGTAAGGGAAGCTTTGAGCTCTTACAGCAGAAAAGGTGAGTAATTTTTCTGAAACCAGATATCCTTTAGTATTAGGTGGAGCGATAATGGGTTATAACGCAGGGGTGGTGGGCAGTGTACCCCTTTCCACCGTTGCAATGTTTTCCTTAATAACAGACCATCAATGTTGCCATAGGAAAAAAACAACTCTAGACGATGTGTTTAAAATGGTGCCTTGGGGTTGCATACAGGAGCTTTAAATCCAAGTTGTCTGTCTGTCAGACAGTTTTTTTCTCTCTTCCATTTCGTCGTCCTTCAGAGATACTTCCTTTAGCTTCTCTGTCATAGCTAAGAAGGGTAATTGAACCATATCTTTTGAACCATATATTTGACCAAAAGCACTCTCACAAAGCCAATATTTCAGATCAGAGAAAATTCCCTTCTTGCAACTCTTCAGTTACTGATGGTTATGTCCTTTCATTTGTTTATGGCACATGGATACCTCTACTCTTTGCTAAGCATTACTATAGGACCAGTGGAACAGTTTCATGCTAACCCTCCAGCAATGTTCCATTTAAAATAATAAAGACACATCAACTGTCCATCAAATCTACAAAAAGTATGATTGCTGAATATAAGCAGGTCCATAAATTCTGGGAAATGTTTTGTGATTATCATGAAAAAATGTGTTTCCTATTTTGGTCTTGCCAGTTACACGCATCATCAAGGTATTTTACACTCTAAAAATAGTCCTTACTTAAGACCTCATTCTGACCTCTGTGTAATTTTGAGATAAACACAATCTGGTATGGGAATAATTAAAAATAATGCTAATTCATATCCTGTCCTACAAACATTTTTCTTATCTCTTCTCTCCCTGTCAGAATATCTCCAGACCTTCTCTTTGTCTGTAGCGTCTGCTCTTCCTTTGAGTCCCGTCTCCTACCGAGTGTGTTTCATTTCACTAATGCAGAGGTCAAGCCAGCTCAACAAGAAGAACAGAATGTCTCCGAATACACAAGGGGCCACAGAAATAATCAAAACAGTGCAGAACCAGGGAGGAACACAAACTCCACTAAAGAACAAAGGAAATTGAAATAAATCGCAAAATATGGCTTATTTTTATTTTTTTTACATAGCAAGATGCAAATAATCTTGCCAGGTAAAAAAAATATAGAGGAAAATATCAAATGCAGCTTTTCTAAAAAAGTGGCAAACCATTACACCTACTTAGTGGTGCACGTACGAAAATGTTTGGAAACAGTCAGTTGCTAACATTCTGTATTGAACCAGGCACGAGGTTAGACACCCTAAGGCAGTGGTTATATCAGTCGACCTCACTATGTGTTTATGGCAAATGTGGGGGCACCAGAAGCAGGGAGGATGTTTTTTTAACGCTAGCCTCATTATGGGGGGTAGTGTCTTGTTAAGTCCATACAATAGTAGGGGTTTGAATGGGGTGGGAATAGTTGTTCTCTAGTAATGGAAACAGCTGTATTTGTCAGTCTGGCGACACTTGAGGAGCTTGAGGAAGGTCTCCATCTTGTGGGCGTCCTTCTTGAAGCAGCTGAGGAGAGTGTAGTCCCTCAGAACTGACTCCAGCACCTCAGGCTGCAGGTCATACGGAGCCACAACCTGCTCGTAGTAGGAGGTGGTCAGCATATCGTCATCCAGCATCTATAGTAAACAGGAAGGACAGGACAGAGTAGACAGGGGGATGGGGAGAGAGAGAGAGAGAGAGAGAGAGAGAGAGAGAGAGAGAGAGAGAGAGAGAGAGAGAGAGAGAGAGAGAGAGAGAGAGAGAGAGAGAGAGAGAGAGAGGTGAAGTCAAGGAAATTAGGCATACATAGAGGAGAAAGAGATGTGAGCAAATGAGTGCTAATGGATTTGCATTGTGTGAAAATGCATTGGGCTAAAGGAGAAAATGCCTAAAAGCTACAATTATTAGAGTAACTGCTGATGCTGAAGTACCTTCCTGATGAGGACCACCACTCCTTGCTCCAAACTAAGGAGTTTTTCTGACACCCATTTGGTCTTGTTGAGTAGAGTGTCGGGGGCGTCGTCATAGCGATCTAAGGTGGTTTGCAGGTACACCAATGGCTCAATCCAGGACTTGACCAGCATTAGGACAGAGTGGAGGAGCCACTTGTCCTGCACAACACAGTTTATGTTAAGGAGTACAGTTTGAGTATTGTGACTATTGTGTATTGAACAGTACTGTATATTAGAAAGGATTGATTTGAATTTGTGCTATTGTGCAGTTTTAGTATAGTCATGTAACTATTAAGCTAAAAATAATGACCCTCAAATCACAGAGGCACAGAGGCAATATCTTCAACAGTAAAGTCACTGATATATCTGACAGAAACAAGTGTTAAAAGTACAAGGAAAGGGATTTTCTGTACTCAGTTAAACTTGTTGTCATTCAGTGTAGAATGTGAGGTCAGAAATTAGCTGAAGGGGATCTGGTATTCAGCTAGCAGTTTCAGGAGGGAACAATTATCGTCTCAATGCTTCAAACTCACAGCATTGCCCTTGCCATTTGTACATTGTAGAATAATAATTATAGAGATGCATGTTTGAGCAAGCCAAATCTTCCGACCTGGACGTTTATATACAGTGTCTTCGGAAAGTATTCAAACCCCTTGACTTTTTCCACATTTTGCTACGTTACAGCCTTATTCTTCAATGGATTAAATAAATACAAATCCTCAGCAATCTACACACAATACCCCATAATGACAAAGCAAAAACAGGTTTGTAGAAAATTTCGCAAATGTATTAAATACATATTTTAGAAAAATATGTATTTACATAAGTATTCAACCCCTTTACTATGAGATTCGAAATTGAGCTCAGGTGCATCCTGTTTCCATTGATCATCCTTGAGATGTTTCTACAACTTGATTGGAGTCCACCTGTGGTAAATTCAATTGATTGGACATGATTTGGAAAGGCACACACCCGTCTATATAAGGTCCCACAGTGGCAAAAACCAAGCCACGAGGTCGAAGGAATTGTCCGTAGAGCTCCAAGACAGGATTATGTTGAGGCACAGATCTGGGGAAGGATACCAAAACATTTCTGCAGCATTGTAGGTCCCCAAGAACACAGTGGCCTCCATCATTCTTAAATGGACAATGTTTGGAACCACCAAGACTTTTCCTTGAGCTGGCCACCCAGCCAAACTGAGCAATCGGTGGAGAAAGGGCCTTGGTCAGGGATGTGACCAAGAAGCTGATGGTCACTCTGACAGAGCTCTAGAGTTTCTCTGTGGAGGTGGGATAACCTTCCAGAAGGACAACCATCTCTGCAGCACTCCACCAATCAGACCTTTATGGTAGAGTGGCCAGACGGAAGCCTCTCCTCAGTAAAAGGCACATGACAGCCCACTTGGAGTTTGCCAAAAGGCACCTAAAGACTCTCAAACCATGAGAAACAAGATTCTCTGGTCTGATGAAATCAAGATTGAACTATTTCGCCTGAATGCCAAGCGTCACGTCTGGAGGAAACCTGGGACCATCCTTACGGTGAAGCATGGTGGTGGCAGCATCATGCTGTTGGGATGTACAGAGAGGTCCTTGATGAAATCCTGCTCCAGAGCACTCAGGACCTCAGACTGGGGGCGAAGGTTCACCTTCCAACAGGACAACGACCCTAAGCACCCAGCCAAGACAACGCAGGAGTGGCTTGGGGACAAGTCTCTGAATGTCCTTGAGTGGCCCAGCCAGAGCCCGGACTTGAACCCGATCTAACATCTCTGGAGAGACCTGAAAATAGCTGTGCAGCAACGGTCCCTATCCAACCTGACAAAGCTTGAGAGGATCTGCAGAGAAGAATGGGAGAAACTCCCCAAATACAGGTGTGCCAAGCTTGTAGTGTCATACCCAAGAAGATTCAAGGTTGTAATAACTGCCAAAGGTGCTTCAACAAAGTACTGAATAAAGGATCTGAATATTTATGTAAATGTAATATTTACGTTTTATTTTATTTTACACATTTGCATAAAAAAAATCTAAAAACCTGTTTTTACTTTGTCATTATGGGGTATTATGTTTAATCAATTTTAGAATAAGGCTGTAACGTAACAAAATGTGGAAAATGTCAACGGGTCTGAATACTTTCCGAAGACACTATATTAATTTGTATGCAGATGATACAGTGTTGTATTTCATTGCTCCATTGGTTGGCCAAGTCTTTTCACATTTGAAGTCTGATGTTGAAGCACTGCAGAGGTAACTATTGAATCTAATCTGGCTTGATGACAAACTGTCATTTAAAAAATATGTCACTGCTGGTGAAGAAGTTGAAGTTCAAAGTTGGTTTCTTTTACAGAAACAAAGCATCTATGACTTTTGTTAATAGGAAGGAAATTGTCCAGGTAATTTTTATGTCTATTTTAGATTATAGGGATATTATCTATATGCATGCAGCAGCATCTACACTTAGATGCTGTTTTCCATTGTTACTGGTGATGGTTATAGAACTCACCTTTGTGTTTTCTTTCAAAAAGTGGGTTGGGCCTCTTCGTACGTAAGGAGAGAGCAGCATTTTCTTGTGTTTATCTACAAAGCACTAATGCAGAAACTTCCTATGTATCTGTCATCATTATTTCAATTTAGACTTACAAATGACCAAATCTGGTCTCAGTCTTGGATAACACTGGAGGCCCTTTCGGTCTCCACAGAGTTGGGTAAAGCTGCTTTTAGTTTTTTTTATTTTCTTTATGTGGAACAGCTTACAGAGCTCTCTGCAATTAGATGTTCTGGCCCCCCCTGGTCAGTTCAGAGTAATGATCGGAGACCTCTATGTTGATGAATGTGTATGTTTTTCTTAATATGCCAGTTTGCGCTGTTCTGTGAAGGGAGTTGTACACCGCGTTGTATGAGATCTTCAGTTTCTTGGCAATTTCTCACATGGAATAGCCTTCATTTTTCAGAACAAGAATAGACTGACGAGTTCAGAAGAAAGTTATTTGTTTCTGGCCATTTTGAGCCTGTAATCGAACCCACAATTGCTGATGCTCCAGATACTCAACTAGTATCAAGAAGGCCAGTTGTATTGCTTCTTTAATCAGCACAACAGATTTCAGCTGTGCTAAAATAATTCCAAAAGGGTTTTCTAATGAGCAAACACAACGTGCACAGGAACACAGGACTGATGTTTGCTGATAATGGGCCTCTGTATGCCTATGTAGCTATTCCATAAAAAATCTGCTGTTTCCAGCTACAATAGCCATTTACAACATTAACAATGTCTACACTGTATTTCGGATCAATTTGATGTTCTTTTAATGGACAAATAAATTGTTTTTCTTTCGAAAACAAGGACATTTCTAAGTGACCCAAAACTTTTGAACAGTAGTGTATATACATTAATAATATTAATAATAATAATAATAATAATAATAATAATAATAATAATAATAATAATAATAATGGTGGTAGCAAGGGACATTTTCAAGACTTCTCATGAATAATTAGGCCTAACTTATGTTCAATCGGCCAAAACAATCTACCACAGAAAATGGCACTACAGAGACAGAAGACTCACTCATACGTTAAGCGACAAGTTGTTTCTATACACCACCAATGCTGTTTTGTGTTTTGGGGCTACACACACAGGCGTGTGTGTATGTGTGTGTGTGTGTGTGTGTGTGTGTGTGTGTGTGTGTGTGTGTGTGTGTGTGTGTGTGTGTGGAGTTCCACAATCATACACACAATCATTGAAGGAAGACATTTCTATTGGCAGAAATGAAGACAAAAGCCCAAATAAACACATAGAAGAGAGAGAGAGAGAGAGAGAGAGAGAGAGAGAGAGAGAGAGAGAGAGAGAGAGAGAGAGAGAGAGAGAGAGAGAGAGAGAGAGAGAGAAAACAGTGGAGCGTCCAGCTCCCTTCTGCTTACCGAGATCTGCTGGATTTCGCTCTTGGAGCCTGGGATGGCGAAGGCTTTGGTGGCACACGTGTATCCTGCCTGGTTCCTCTGGGAGCGCATGGGGAAAGGGACAAACATCTCCTCCTATGTATCAAACAGACAGGGAACAAGGAACAACATGGCAGATAAACACTGACTCATGCTCGGCTAACCCCAGCCAATAGAGACGAGCCGTCTGTCAACTGAGCTACAAGCAGAGCGGCTGGTGTTTTGTTCTTCAACGTGTTCTCATCTGTTGGCCTCATGCAGTGTCTTCCCAATAACGAGAAGATACATGATGTTTCCATTTCAAAGCCGATGCTGGTTCCCTACTCTCAGTATGGAAGGGAACCGTATGGGCTTTCCTGCTACTGAAAACCACAATATGAATGCACAGCACAGTACAACATTATCAGTATGGTCTTGATTCTATACCGTCCATAAATCATTATTTGCCTGAGGAGAGTTGGGAAACTACTTTGAAGCTACAAGGTGCTGGTTATATTGGTGGAGCATATAGCAAAGGGATTGGTAGGGTATATACAGCATTTCCATAGGACTTCCCCAAAACACAGGGCACATATAATGCACACAGATATGAATGAACACATTTCTTCAATGGGTACTGTTAGAGGAGGTACGTTGGAAATGTCGGAAGAACGAAGGAGTTGTGTGGTACTCACAAACAGAGTGCAGGACTCCTCAGAGACACGGTAGATGAGCTCGGCGTGTTGGATGACCCGGTCCAGTAGTTTCTCCTTGGAGATGGAGGCACAGCGTGTGATGCTGCCCTGCTCATCCTTACACTCCAGAGGGACACCCAAGGAGAGCAGACAGGGCCAGAGTAGCACTGTCCACACAACACCCTGCAAGACTGAGTAGAGACACACACAAACACATACACACACAGATTAAAAATACCCAGAACCAATATAGCTATACAATTAGCCAGCAATGGCTATAGTTCTTTTCTCTAATTGCACTACTAGCAAAAGACCTACTGCAAGCAAAAGGATACGTCCAATATCTTTCTAGTCATTTTATTAAATTGATCATATTATTATTGATCATATCCTACATTCTCTCTGAAGGGGGTATAAAGTACCTTGAATCATGTTCATTCTGTCAGGGCAGTGGTTTTTCTACTAGCATATTTGATGGGACCAAGGACCTTTATATGGATTCAACAGGCCATGAATTTGGCAAAAGGATGAAGGGGTCTTACGTAGGTTTTTGGTAAGGGGATATGTTCTTACCCATCCAACATACTCTGTTCACTATGGATTATATTCAGATGAGAGAGGACCTTACCTGTTTCAGAGACTTTGCCTGGTCTATTTGTTCACTGTTGACCATTGTTGAGAGATTCCTTCAAAATTATCCCATATGCCTGATGATACATCATAATACATCAATTTATTGTGTACTAGATATTATGGTAAATGAGATGGTGTCTGAAAACTTTAAACCTGGATATATCTGTTTTCTATTCTGGTGAAGAAACCCTGGTAAGAACCAGTCAGTCTCCCCCAGCAGCCAGAGCTGCCCATCTTACAGTAATAACTCTCTGTTTGGTTGTCATTGGCAGCACACATTTAGAGCGGGGATAATTCTTCATAAAACTAATCCCCTTTGAAATGAAGCCAGGGTAGGTGGGCGTAGCACTTCATTAAATCCGGCATATTGCAATTTTGTCTCTGATTACTGAGTGTCCTACATATTACGGTCCCCAAACCTACACCATTAAATGTGTTAATCCAATCTGAGAATTATAAGTGATGTGTCCTATCTGTCGATTGGAAAATGAAACCCCCTTAGTTGGCATCATGCACATTTCAGTGGAACCAATTTCTCTGATCTTAGAAAGAGTGGGAGAGAAAGACGCTGTTTTTGATTTTTAAGAGGTTTGTTTTATGAAATTAACTGCATCACCAAATATTGAAAGGGCACAAAAAATAAACGTATTCAAATGTAGACATACATTTAGTTAGAGATATCATTTTCTAAAGCTATTCAAATGTAGATACACATTTATTAAGAGATACAATTTCTGGGCCTCCCGAGTGGAGCAGTGGTCTAAGACACTGCATCACAGTGCTTCAGGCGTCACTACAGACCCGGGTTTGATCCCAGGCTGTGTCCCAACCGGCTGTGACCGGGAGTCCCATAGGGTGGCGCACAATTGGCCCAGTGTCGTCAGGGTTAGAGGAGGGCTTGGCTGGGGCAGCTTTACTTGGCTCATCGTGATCTAGGGGCTCCTTGTGGTGGGCCGGGCACCTGCAGGTTGTGTTTCTTCTGACACATTGGTGCGGCTGGCTTCTGGGTTAAGCAGGCGGGTGTTAAGAAGTGCGGTTTGGCGGGTCATGTTTCGGAGGATGCATGACTCGACCTTCGCCTATCACGAAATTGGGTAGAAAATAGATAACATTTTCTCAGGATTTAATATAATTTCTTTATAACATTTCATTATGAATTACTAGGGCTGTCAAACGATAAAAAATCACGACTAATAACAAATTCTGAATTTGCTGTCATCCCCACAGTGACCGTACGTACACACCCCAACCAGAAGCCATGGATTACAGGCAACATCCACACTGAGCCAAAGGGTAGAGCTGCCGCTTTCAAGGAGTGACACTCTAACCCGGACCCTTATAAGAAATCCCGCTATGCCCTCCTGGAACCTGGAAAAGAGGAACACCTACGTGAGAATGCTATTCATTGACTACAACTCAGTGTTCAACACCATAGTGCCCTCAAAGCTCATCACTAAGCTAAGGACCCTGGGACTAAACACCTCCCTCTGCAACTGGATCCTGAACTTCCTGACGGGCCACCCCAAGGTGGTAAGGGTAGGTAACAACACATCTGCCACGCTGATCCTCAACACGGGGGCCCCGCAGGGGTGCGTGCTCAGTCCACTCCTGTACTCCCTGTTCACCCATGACTGCATGGCCAAGCACGACTCCAACACCATCATTAAGTTTGCCGACGACACAACAGTGGCAGGCCTGATCACAGACAACGATGAGACAGCCTATAGGGAGGAGGTCAGAGACCTGGCCATGTGGTGCCAGGATAACAACCTCTCCCTCAACGTGATCAAGACAAAGGAGATGATTGTGGACTACAGGGAAAAAAAGAGGACTGAGCACGCCCCCATTCTCATCGACAGGGCTGTAGTGGAACAGGTTGTGTTCTACAGCTGCACCATCGAGAGCATCCTGACTGGTTGTATCACTGCCTGGTATGGCAATTGCTCTGCCTCCGACCACAAGGCACTACGGAGGGTAGTGCGTATGGCCCAGTACATCACTGGGGCCATGCTTCCTGTCATCCAGGACCTCTATACTAGGCATTGTCAGAGGATTCATCATTTTTCAACCACTCCACAAATTTCTAGTTAACAAACTATAGTTTTGGCAAGTCAGTTAGGACATCTACTTTGTGCATGACACAAGTAATTTTTCCAACAATTGTTTACAGACAGATTATTTCAATAATTCATAATTCCAATGGGTCAGAAGTTTACATAAACAAAGTTGACAGAAAAATATGTCATGGCTTTAGAAGCTTCTGATAGGCTAATTGACATAATTTGAGTCAATTGGAGGTGTACCTGTGGATGTATTTCAAGGCCTACCTTCAAACGCAGTACCTCTTTGCTTGACATCATGGGAAAATCAAAAGAAATCAGCCAAGACCTCCGAAAAACAATTGTAGACCTCCACATGTCTGGTTCATCCTTGGGAGCAATTTCCAAACACCTGAAGGTACCACTTTCATCTGTACAAACAATAGTACGCAAGTATAAACACAATGGGACCACGCAGCCATCATACCGCTCAGGAAGGAGACGCATTCTGTCTCCTAGAGATTAACGTACTTTGGTGTGAAAAGTGCAAATCAATCCTAGAACAACAGCAAAGGACCTTGTGAAGATGCTGGAGGAAACAGGTACAAAAGTATCCTTATCCACAGTAAAACGAGTCCTATATCGACATAACCTGAAAGGCCGCTCAGCAAGGAAGAAGCCACTGCTCCAAAACCGCCATAAAAAAGCCAGACTATGATTTGCAACTGCACATGGGGACAAAGATCGTACTTTTTGGAGAAATGTCCTCTGGTCTGATGAAAAAATTATATAACTGTTTGGCCATAATGACCATCGTTATATTTGGAGGAAAAAGGGGGTATCTTGCAAGCCGAAGAACACTATCCCAACCGTGTAGCACGGGGGTGGCAGCATCATGCTGTGGGAGTGCTTTGCTGCAGGAGGGACTGGTGCACTTCACAAAATAGATGGCATCATGAGGAAGGAAAATTATGTGGATATATTGAAGCAACATCTCAAGACATCAGTCAGGAAGTTAAAGCTTGATCGCAAATGGGTCTTCCAAATGGACAATGACCCCAAGCATACTTCCAAAGTTGTGGCAAAATGGCTTAAGGACAACAAAGTCAAGGTATTGGAGTGGCCATCACAAAGCCCTGACCTCAATCCTCTAGAAAATGTGTAGGCAGAACTGAAAAAATGTGTGCGAGCAAGGAGGCCTACAAATCTGACTCAGTTACACCAGCTCTGTCAGGAGGAATGGGCCAAAATTCACCCAACTTATTGTGGGAAGCTTGTGGAAGGCTACCCGAAATGTTTGACCCAAGTTAAACAATTTAAAGGCAATGCTACCAAATACTAATTGAGTGAATGTAAACTTCTGACCCACAGGAATGTGATGAAAGAAATAAAAGCTGAAATAAGTAGTTCTCTCTACTATTATTCTGACATTTCACATTCTTAAAATAAAGTGGTGATCCTAACTGACCTAAAACAGGTAATTTTTACTAGGATTAAATGTCAGGAATTGTGAAAAACTCAGTTTAAAATTATATTTGGCTAAGGTGTATGTAAACTTCCGACTTCATCTGTACATAAAACCTAAATTACCTTGACTAACCTGTGCCCCCACACATTGACTCTGTACCGGTACCCCCTGTATATAGCCTCCCTACTGATATTTTATTTTACTGCTGGTCTTTAATTATTTTTTACTCATCTATTCTTTACTTAACACTTATTTTTCTTAAAAATGCATTGTTGGTTAAGGGCTTGTAAGTAAGCATTTCACTGTAAGGTCTACACATGTTGTATTCAGTGCATGTGGCAAATACATTTGGATTTGATTTGATAAGCTGTAATTTAAGATTGTTCTTATAAAAACATTACAAGAACATAGATGTCTTGATGTTTTCTGAAGAAACTGTGAGAAAGTTTTAGTAAATTGAGAAAGCACACTTTCTGTTACCTCACTGTCAACTTGTTTAAACATTGCATTGTTGTTTTTAGCCGTATACATTATGTATTTGGGATGTTTACAGTGTATGTTGAATGCTTACAGCTTTAAAAATAATAATTGTGCACACAAATTACAATATGTTCACCTCTTAAGGATCAGACCCTTTTTTTCTATCTTCACTTGAAATGGTATACCCAAATCTAACTGCCTGTAGCTCAGGACCTGAAGCAAGGATATGCATATTGTTGATACCATTTGAAGGAAACACTTTGAAGTTTGTGGAAATGTGAAATTAATGTAGGACAATATAACACATTAGATCTGGTAAAAGATAATACAAACAAAAAAACATGTGTTGTCAATAATTGTTTTTGTTCCATCATCTTTGAAATGCAAGAGAAGGGCCACAATATAATATTACAGTTTAGGCACAATTTAGATTTTGGCCACTAGCAGTGTGTGTGCAAAGTTTCAGATTGATCCAGTGAAGCATTGCAATACTGGACTATTTTGTATCAAGTCTGCCCAAATGTGCTGAATTGGTCAATTGATACATTTTCAAGTACATAACTATAGAGAACATACAAAAATCATATGGTAATACAAAATGTAAGTTTACACACTCCCAGGAATGTCATACATGATGGATCATTAGCTTATACACTAACTTTCACACATCTAGATGGCCGGGCGGGGTGGGTGTTGAGCGAGAGACAGCAGGGCTTCTAACTGTAGAACCCAGTTCCTACATTTGAATATAAAAATGGATTTTATCAAACAAAACTATGCTACATTTTATCTCTGGGACCCTGAGGATGACAAATCAGAGCAAGATTACTGAATGTAAGTACATTATTTACCTTCAGAGGTGAATATATCAAACCAGTTGCCGTGATCCGTGTTTTGTTGTTGTGCACTCTCCTCAAACAATAGCATGGTATTTCTTTACTGTAATAGCAATTGTAAATTGGACTGTGCAGTTAGATTAACAAGAATTTAAGCATTCTGCCCATATAAGACCTGTCTATGTCCTGGAAAGTTTGCTGTTACTTACAACAGTCATGCTAATCACATTAGCGCACGTTAGCTCAACCGCCCCGTATACGGGACACCGATCCCATAGAGGTTAACTTGAGTTAACTGATTAACTGACAGTCCTATGAATTACGTCATTTTCTTAGTTTTTTAGAGGCTTAATATCTATAGAAAATAATTTTCATCTTCATGATCAGCTTGCAGCCTTCCATTTACAGTGCATGTACAGTGCATTCAGAAAGTACAGTATTCACACCCCTTGACCTTTTCCTAATTTTGTTGTGTTAGAAAGTGGGATTAAAATGGATTTAATTGTCATTTTTTGTCAACAATCTACATGAAATACCTTGTAATGTCAAAGTGGGGAAAAAAATCTAACATTTGTCAAACATGTATGAAAAATAAAAAACTAATATATCTTGATTGGATAAGTATTCAACCCCCTGATTCAATACAGGTTAGAATAACCTTTGTCAGTTATAACAGCTGTGAGTCTTTCTGGGTAAATCTTTAAGATCTTTCCACACCTGGAGGGTACAACATTTGCACATTATTATTTTCAGAATTATTCGAACTCTGTCAAATTGGTTGTTGATCATTGTTAGACAACAATTTTCAGGTCTTGCCATGCATTATCAAGCAGATTTAAGTCAAACTGTGACTTGGCCACTCAGGAACGTTTACTGTCTTCTTGTTAAGCAACTCCAATGTAGATTTGGCCTTGTATTTTAGGTTATTGTCCTGCTGAAAGGTGAATTACTCTCCCAGTGTCCGGTGGAAAGGAGACTGAACCAGTTTTCTGTATTGGATTTACCCCAAACATGCACTTTGCATTCAAGACAACAAGTTAATTGCTTTGACACAATTTTTTGCCACAACAATTTTTTGCCACAACAGTATTACTTGAGTGCCTTGTTGCAAACAGGATGCATGTTTTGGAATATTTGTATTCTGTACAGGCTTCTTTCTTTTCACTCTGTCAATAATGTTAGTATTGTGGAGTAACTACAATGTTGTTGATCCATCCTCAGTTTTCACCTATCACAGCCATTAAACTCTGTAGCCATTGGCCAAATCCCTGAGCGGTTTCCTTCCTCTCCAGCAACTGAGTTAGGAAGGACGCCTGTATCTTTGTAGTGACTGGGTGTATTGATACACCATCCAAAGTGTAATTAATAACTTCAGCATGCTCAAAGGGATATTCAATGTCTGCTTTTTTTTAACGGTCTACCAGTAGGTGCCCTTCTTTGCGAGGCATTGGAAACCTCAATGGTCTTTGTGGTTGAATCTGTGTTTGAAATTCACTGCTCGATTGAGGTACCTTACAGATAATTGTATGTGTAGGTTACAGAGATGAGGTAGTCATTAAAAAATCATGTTAGACACTATTATTGCACAAAGAGTGCATGCAACTTATTATGTGGCTTGTTAAGCACAGTTTTACTCCTGGACGTATTTAGGCTTGCCATAACAAAGGGGTTGAATACTTACTGACTCAAGACATTTCAGCTTTTCATTTTTTAATTAATTTGTAAACAAATTTAAAAACATAATTCCACTTGGACATTATGGGGTTTTGTGTGTAGGCCAGTGACAAAATAAACTACATTTAATCCATTTTGAATACAGGCTGTAAAGCAACAACATGTGGAAAAGGTCAAGGGGTGTGAATACTTTCTGAAGGCACTGTATGTATATTGTACATTTACAGTTTAGCAGCTTAACTTTCCCCACAAAGTCCCATGAATCTTTACAGTAACAGTCTATAAACCAGCATTTCTGGGAAAAATAATATAACAGCATAGCCTCTCTATGATAAAGCGAAACACAGGGGAAGGTGTTGTATTTGCCGTCTTCATGCCTACGACATGCATGAAGTTCAAGTTTCACGTTTTTCCCCACTTTTATTTGGTGAAATCTTTCCTGAGGGGTCAAGGAGTGGGCAGGGTGCCTTGTGTAATCAGCAGCTGGTCACACATTCAGCGAATGAGAGATGGTTCAGGGAGGAAACTGAAGATGCAGAAGACTAAAACAATACATTGACAGACGTCACCAACGTGTTGTCTATTCACGCTTCTTCTTTAAGACATCTGCAGCCCACTTCACCTGTCCACCCTGTGTCAGAGGTTTGGCTTTCAGCTTCTCTTATCTTCTGTTCTACTTTGTTCTCTCCAGTAATATAATCTTGTGTTGAAGTAAAAGGAAACAATATACACATACTCACCCACACACTCAAAAAGTTAGTACTTGGGAAATCAAATGAAGAAGACAACAAGGCCTTGTAATATCAAAAAACTAAACCTAACATATTTAATACGTTATTTATATCAGTGGGAAAAAAACAAACATTTTAATGCAATTTTAATGCTTTAGTGTTGCTCTCAGCTTTTCCCCACATTTAATTACCACTTCCAGAATTGAGTGAATCACTCCTTGCTTTCATCACTATGAAGACAAATGGAGATGCATAGAATTTTATGTATTTTCTCTATTCTGTATGTTTGTACTGTCGGAAAAATATGACTCTCCTTGATAAGTGTAAGGTACACAGGTTGACAAATTCTCTGGGCAATTATTCAATATCCTCCCAGTTGCAACTCTATTTATGAAACTGTATAGCTCTCTAATTCTGAACAATGAATCTAGTGACTAAAGAATATAAAAATGATGTGGAGCACCCAAGTCATAAACAGCAAATGCTCATTTTTCTTTTAAAAGGAGAAACGAATGTGCTGTGAATTTCATACTTGGTATACACTGAGTGTACAAGACATTAGGAACACCTGCTCTTTCCATGACATAGACTGACCAGGTGAATCCAGGTGAAAGATATGATCCTTTATTGATGTCACTTGTTAAATCCACTTCTATCAGTGTAGTTGAAAGGGAGGAGACAGGTTAAAGAAGGATTTTTTAGCCTTGAGACAACCAAGACATGGATTGTGTATATGTGCCATTCAGAGGGTGAATGGGCAAGACAAAAGATTGAAGTGCCTTTGAACGGGGTATTTATATTTGAATCATTTAGCAGAATCTCATCTGAAGTGACTTCGGGAGCAATTAGAGTTAAGTGCCTTGCTCAAGGGCACATCGATAGATTTTTCACGTCGGCTTGGGGAGTCGAACCAGCGACCAATCAGTTACTGACTCCAACTCTCTTAACCTCTAGGCTACATGGCACCCCTATGGTAGTAGGTGCCAGGCACACCGGTTTGACTGTGTCAAGAACTGCAACGCCACTTTGATATAATGGCGCCGGAGGAGATGGCTGCTGTTTTACGAGCTCCTAATCAATTGTGCTATTGTGTGTTTTTTCGCGTTATTTGTAACTTATTTGTACATAATGTTTCTGCCACCGTCTCTTATGACCGAAAGAGCTTCTGGATATCAGGACAGCGATTACTCACCTCGTACTGGACAAATATTTTTTCTTTAACGAGTCGGACGCGAAGGATTTACTTCAGACACCCGACAAGGCCCAAATCCACGTCATTCGCATGAAGAAGAGACGGAGATATCGGGGACGTAGGTCGGGGTGCCTTGTAAGGATCCGACGGCGAGTGGGTAATCTGCCTCTACCATCGGTCCTACTAGCCAATGTACAATTTTATTAGATAATAAAATGGATGAGCTTCGATCAAGAATATCCTTCCAGTGGGACATTAAAAACTGTAATATCTTATGTTTCACCGAGTCGTGGCTGAACGACGACATGGATAACATACAGCTGGCGGGGTTTTTGGTGCATCGACAAGATAGAACAGCTGCCTCCGGTAAGATAAGGGTTGGCGGTCTGTATATATTTGTAAATAACAGCTGGTGCACAAAATCTATTTTTAAGTCTCGAGGTTTTGCTCGCCTGAGGTAGAGTATCTCATGATAAGCTGTGGACCACACTATTTACTAAGAGAGTTTTCATCTATATTTTTTGTAGCTGTCTATTTACCACCACAAACCGATGCTGGCATTAAGACCGCACTCAACGAGCTGTAGAAGGCCATAAGCAAACAAGAAAATGCTCATCCAGATGTAGCGCTCCTAGTGGCCGGGGACTTTAATGCAGGGAAACTTAAATCCGTTTTACTTAATTTCTACCAGCATCGTAATTGTGCAACCAGAGGAAAAAAACTCTAGACCACCTTTACTCCACACACAGAGACACGTACAAAGCTCTCCCTCGCCCTCCATTTGGCAAATCTGACCATAATTCCATCCTCCTGATTCCTGCCTACAAGCAAAAACTGAAGCAGGAAGTACCAGTGACTCGCTCAATACAGAAGTGGTCAGATGACGCAGATGCTAAGTACGGGACTGTTTTGCTAGCACAGACTGGAATATTTTCCGGGATTCTTCCGATGGCATTGAGGAGTATACCACATCAGTCACTGGCTTCATCAATAAGTGCATTGATGACGTCGTCCCCACAAGCGTCTAACCCGGACGCTTATAAGAAATCCCGCTATACCCTCAGATGAACCATCAAACAGACAAAGAGTTAATACAGGAATAAGATTAAATCATACTACACCGGCTCCGACGCTCGTTGGATGTGTCAGGGCTTTTAAACTTTTACTGACCACAAAGGGAAGCACGCCGTGAGCTGCCCAGTGACACAAGCCTACTAGACAAGCTAAATCACTTCTATGCTCGCATCAAGGCAAGCAACACTGAAGAATGCATGAGAGCGTCAGCTGTTCCAGCTGTGTGATCACGCTCTCTGTAGCCGATGTGAGTAAGTCCTTTAAACGGGTCAACATTCACAAGGCCGCAGGGCCAGACGGATTACCAGGACGCGTACTCCGAGAATGCGCTGACCAACCGGCAAGTGTCTTCACTGACATTTTCAACCTGTCCCTGACTGAGTCTGTAATACTAACATGTTTCAAGCAGACCACAATAGTACCTGTGCCCAAGAACACTAAGGTAACCTGCCTAAATAACTACCGACCCATAGTACTCACGACTGTAGCCATGAAGTGCTTTGAAAGGCTGGTCATGGCTCACATCAACACCATTATCCCAGAAACCCTAGACCCGCTCCAATTTGCATACCACCCCAACAGATCCACAAATGATGCAATCTCTATTGCACTCCACACTGCCCTTTCCCACCTGGACAAGAGGAACACCTATGTGAGAATGCTATTCATTGACTACAGCTCAGCGTTCAACACCATAGTGCCCACAAAGCTTATCACTAAGCTAAGGACCCTGGGACTAAATACCTCCCTCTGCAACTGGATCCTGGACTTCCTGACGGGCCGCCCCCAGGTTTTAAAGGTAGGTAACAACACATCTGACACGCTGATCCTCAACACGGGGGCCCCTCAGAGGTGCATGCTCAGTCCCCTCCTGTACTCCCTATTCACCCATGACTGCATGGCCAAGCACGACTCCAACACCATCATTAAGATTGCAGACGACACAACAGTGGCAGGCCTGATCACCGACAACGATGAGACAACCTATAAGGAGAATGTCAGAGACCTGGCCGTGTGGTGCCAGGATAACAACCTCTCCCTCAATGTGACCAAGACAAAGGAAATTATTGTGGACTACAGGAAAAGGAAGACTGAGCACGCCCCATTCTCATCGATGGGGCTGTAGTGGAGCAGGTTTAGAGCTTCAAGTTCCTTTGTTGTGAAGAGTGCACGACAAAGCCTATTCCCCCTCAGGAGACTGAAAAGATTTGGCATGGGTCCTCAGATTCTCAAAAAGTTCTACAGCTGCACCACTGAGAGCATCCTGACTGGTTGTATCACCGCCTGGTATGGCAACTGCTCTGCCTCCGACCGCAAGGCACTACAGAGGGTAGTGCGTATGGCCAAGTACATCACTGGGGCCACGCTTCCTGCCATCCAGGACCTCTATACCAGGCGGTGTCAGAGGAAGGCCCTAAAAATAGCCAAAGACTCCATCCACACTAGTCATAGACTGTTCTCTCTGCTACTGCACGGCAAGAGGTACTGGAGTGCCAAGTCTAGGTCCAAAAGTATTCTTAAAAGCTTGTACCCCCAAGCCATAAGACTCCTGAACAGCTAATCAAATGGCTACCCAGACTCTTTGCATTGCCCCCCTTTTTACGCAGCTGCTACTCTCTGTTTATTATCTATGCATACTCACTTTACCTCTAGCGACATGTACATATTACCTCAGTACAGGTACCCCCTGTATATATCCTCGCTACTGTTATTTTACTGCTGCTCTTTAGTGATTTGTTATTTTTCAATTTTTCCTCTTTTTTTGTCTTTTTTTTGTCATATTCTTTTTTTCAGCTTTAACATTGCAGATAGATTGTAACTTCCATCAATGTAATTGTCTGCATCACTTCCAATCCCCCATTTTTTTTCTTCTCACAAAATTGTATATATATATATATATATATATATATATATATATATATATATATATATATATATATATATATATATATATATATATATACACATACATAAACATATATATATATATATATATATATACACATACAGTGAGGGAAAAATATATTTGATCCCCCTGCTGATTTTGTACGTTTGCCCACTGACAAATAAATTATCAGTCTATAATTTTAATGGTACTTGGATTCTAGTAAAGCTATTTATCTCTCAGTTCTGTGTCCTGCGCCTGATTCCGTTTCCCCACTGCACCCAGACGCTGACATTGATCCCCTGCTGATTTTGTATGTTTGCCCACTGACAAAGACATGATCAGTCTATAATTTTAATGGTAGGTTTATTTGAACAGTGAGAGACAGAATAACAACAAAGAAATCCAGAAAAAACGCATGTCAAAAATGTAATAAATTGATTTGCATTTTAATGAGGGAAATAAGTATTTGACCTCTCTCAATCAGAAAGATTTCTGGTTTCCCAGGTGTCTTTTATACAGGTAGCAGCTGAGATTAGGAGCACACTCTTAAAGGAAGTGCTCCTAATCTCAGCTTGTTACCTGTATAAAAGACACCTGTACACAGAAGCAATCAATCAGATTCCAAACTCTCCACCATGGCCAAAACCAAAGAGCTCTCCAAGGATGTCAGGGACAAGATTGTAGACCTAAACAAGGCTGGAATGTGCTACAAGACCATTGCCAAGCAGCTTGGTGAGAAGGTGATAACAGTTGGTGCGATTATTCGCAAATGGAAGAAACACAAAATAACTGTCAATCTCCCTCGGCCTGGGGCTCTATGCAATATCTCACCTCATGGAGTTGCAATGATCATGAGAACGGTGAGGAATCAGCCCAGAACTACACGGGAGGATCTTGTCAACGATCTCAAGGCAGCTGGGACCATAGTCACCAAGAAAACAATTGGTAACACACTACACCATAAAGGACTGAAATCCTGCAGCGCCCGCAAGGTCCCCCTGCTCAAGAAAGCACATATACAGTGGGGAAAAAAAGTATTTAGTCAGCCACCAATTGTGCAAGTTCTCCCACTTAAAAAGATGAGAGAGGCCTGTAATTTTCATCATAGGTACACGTCAACTATGACAGACAAATTGAGAAAAAAAATCCAGAAAATCACATTGTAGGATTTTTTATGAATTTATTTGCAAATTATGGTGGAAAATAAGTATTTGGTCACCTACAAACAAGCAAGATTTCTGGCTCTCACAGACCTGTAACAACTTCTTCAAGAGGCTCCTCTGTCCTCCACT
This sequence comes from Coregonus clupeaformis, assembly GCF_020615455.1. Taxonomy (NCBI): domain Eukaryota; kingdom Metazoa; phylum Chordata; class Actinopteri; order Salmoniformes; family Salmonidae; genus Coregonus; species Coregonus clupeaformis. The sequence continues at coordinate 2,530,489 of NC_059196.1, forward strand.
CGTTACCTGTATTAATGGCACCTGTTTGAACTTGTTATCAGTATAAAAGACACCTGTCCACAACCTCAAACAGTCACACTCCAAACTCCACTATGGCCAAGACCAAAGAGCTGTCAAAGGATACCAGAAACAAAATTGTAGACCTGCACCAGGCTGAGAAGACTGAATCTGCAATAGGTAAGCAGCTTGGTTTGAAGAAATCAACTGTGGGAGCAATTATTAGGAAATGGAAGACATACAAGACCACTGATAATCTCCCTCGATCTGGGGCTCCACGCAAGATCTCACCCCGTGGGGTCGAAATGATCACAAGAACGGTGAGCAAAAATCCCAGAACCACACAGGGGGACCTAGTGAATGACCTGCAGAGAGCTGGGACCAAAGTAACAAAGCCTACCAGTAACACACTACGCCGCCAGGGACTCAAATCCTGCAGTGCCAGACGTGTCCCCCTGCTTAAGCCAGTACATGTCCAGGCCCGTCTGAAGTTTGCTAGAGTGCATTTGGATGATCCAGAAGAGGATTGGGAGAATGTCATATGGTCAGATGAAACCAAAATATAACTTTTGGGTAAAAACTCAACTCGTCGTGTTTGGAGGACAAAGAATGCTGAGTTGTATCCAAAGAACACCATACCTACTGTGAAGCATGGGGGTGGAAACATCATGCTTTGGGGCTGTTTTTTCTGCAAAGGGACCAGGACGACTGATCCGTGTAAAGGAAAGAATGAATGGGGCCATGTATCGTGAGATTTGGAGTGAAAACCTCCTTCCATCAGCAAGGGCATTGAAGATGAAACGTGGCTGGGTCTTTCAGCATGACAATGATCCCAAACACACCGCCCGGGCAACGAAGGAGTGGCTTCTTAAGAAGCATTTCAAGGTCCTGGAGTGGCCTAGCCAGTCTCAGATCTCAACCCCATAGAAAATCTTTGGAGGGGAGTTGAAAGTCTGTGTTGCCCAGCGACAGGCCCAAAACATCACTGCTCTAGAGGAGATCTGCATGGAGGAATGGGCCAAAATACCAGCAACAGTGTGTGAAAACCTTGTGAAGACTTACAGAAAACGTTTGACCTGTGTCATTGCCAACAAAGGGTATATAACAAAGTATTGAGAAACTTTTGTTATTGACCAAATACTTATTTTCCACCATAATTTGCAAATAAATTCATAAAAAATCCTACAATGTGATTTTCTGGATTTTTTTTATTCTCATTTTGTCTGTCATAGTTGACGTGTACCTATGATGAAAATTACAGACCTCTCTCATCTTTTTAAGTGGGAGAACTTGCACAATTGGTGGCTGACTAAATACTTTTTTTCCCCACTGTACAGGGCCGTCTGAAGTTTGCCAATGAACATCTGAATGATTCAGAGGAGAACTGGGTGAAAGTGTTGTGGTCAGATGAGACCAAAATCGAGCTCTTTGGCATCAACTCAACTCGCCATGTTTGGAGGAGGAGGAATGCTGCCTATGACCCCAAGAACACCATCCCCACCGTCAAACATGGAGGTGGAAACATTATGCTTTGGGGGTGTTTTTCTGCTAAGGGGACAGGACAACTTCTCCGCATCAAAGGGACGATGGACGTGGCCATGTACCGTCAAATCTTGGGTGAGAACCTCCTTCCATCAGCCAGGGCATTGAAAATGGGTTGTGGATGGGTATTCCAGCATGACAATGACCCAAAACACACGGCCAAGGCAACAAAGGAGCGGCTCAAGAAGAAGAACATTAAGGTCCTGGAGTGGCCTAGCCAGTCTCCAGACCTTAATCCCATAGAAAATCTGTGGAGGGAGCTGAAGGTTCGAATTGCCAAACGTCAGCCTCGAAACCTTAATGACTTGGAGAAGATCTGCAAAGAGGAGTGGAACAAAATCCCTCTTGAGATGTGTGCCAACCTGGTGGCCAACTACAAGAAACGTCTGACCTCTGTGATTGCCAACAAGGGTCATGTTTTGCAGAGGGGTCAAATACTTATTTCCCTCATTAAAATGCAAATCAATTGATAACATTTTTGACATGCGTTTTTCTGGATTTTTTTGTTGTTATTCTGTCTCTCACTGTTCATATAAAACTACCATTAAAATTATAGACTGATGATGTCTTTGTCAGTGGGCAAACGTACTAAATCAGCAGGGGATCAAATACTTTTTTCCATCACTTTACATACATACATACACATACATACATACATACATACATAAATACATACATACATATCATTTATAAAAATATATTTCCCTTTATTACTTTCCAACCCCACCACCCCTTCCCTAATTGGCGTAAACTAGTGAACAACAATGCTTAGGCCTATACTTCCAGCTTATACATACTGTATACATTTTATGGACACAGTCAATTTTACAATAATTCTATTTTGTTTGTTTTTATTCATGAACTTCCTCTACCCTCAACCTCTCTGATCATTTTCATGATGTCCATCCGGTTTGCTTGTATATGCCATATCTATCTAACTGTGCTCTTTCACAAAAGCTCTCAACCTATAACCTATATACTTATTATAGACACAGTATGCTTACATTATTAGTTATTTTGTTGTTATTAGTTGTTGTTAGTTGTTATTAGTCCCATCCTTCAACTCCATTCAACACCACCCATCTATCTTTTAACACCATCCATATTGGATTTCTATTTGCCATATATTTTTCAACTGTACTGTGATGTTTTACAAAAGTTCTGAACCTTTCTATTCTCATTGTTTCTACAGATTGTAAATTGAAAATAAACATTTTTGCTAAAAGTATTATTATATTATTGATCGATTGACTATGACTTTTCAGATCACCCAGTAATGCTATCTGCAGGGTTAGCTCCAGGTAAATATTGCAATCCTTTAGGCATTCCTGGACCTGTGTCCAAAAACAAGCTACAAATGGACAGTACCAAAACAAATGATCTAATGATTCTGTCTCTTTACAGCAAAATCTGCAGAGCTGGGAAGATTGTATCCCCCATATAAATAACATTATATTGGTAGCAGGAATTGAATATAATAATATAAATTGAAAAATTCTAAGTTTTGCGTATCAGTTCATAAACACTATGCCATGGGATCGGTATGTCAAAAATCTCTTCCCAACTATTTCTATATGGGATGGCTGTCAATCCTTTGGTCCTTAAATGAAACTGGTATACTTTTTTATTCATCACAGTTTTCTTTAACCAATTATGTTCTTTAATGCAGGGCCGACAGACAAGTTCCTTTCTTTTTCCTCCTTCCACTTTCCTCTTCCATTTTTTGCGGTAATGCTGCAATTATTTGGTTGTAATTTTGGGAAGAGCAGACATTTCCATATGTTTTTGTTAGCTGCATGTGTGACATAACTCCACTAGTCCTACCTATGATATCATTTACGACCATAAGCAAATAGGTAAACTGGGATAATATTAAAGAGTTAATCAGGGTGATTTTCCCACAAATTGACAGGTATTTACATTTCCATGATAGCAAGATCTTATCTATGTTTGCCAACTTTCTATTAAAATGTATTGGAGTGATATCATTTATTTCATTTGGGATATGTATTCCGAGTATATCCACATCACCATCAGACCATTTTATTGGTAAACTACATGGTAATGTAAAAATAGTATTTTTTTGTGATCCAATCCATAATATAGTACATTTATCATAATTTGGTTGTAATCCAGAGGGTTAGAACATTTATCTAGATCCTCTATGAGGCTGTGGAGGGATTCAAGTTAAAGAAAGAAAACATGAATCATCAGCGTACAATGACACCTTTGTTTTTAAGCCCTGGATTTCTAATCCCTTGATATTATTGTTGGATCTGATTTTAATAGCTAAAATCTCGATGGCCATAATAAATAGATATGCCGATAGTGGACAACCTTGTTTCACTCCTCTTGACAATTTAAAACTTTTGTAGAAATAGCCATTATTTACCATTTTACACCTAGGGTTACTATACATGATTTTAAACCATTTTAAAAGAGATTCTCTGAAATTGAAATGCTCCAGGCATTTATATATAAACCCCAGTCATACTTTATCAAATGCCCTTTCGAAGTTTGCTATGAATAGCAGGCCTGGTTTCCCAGATTTTTCATAGTGTTCTATTGTTTCCAGTACATGCCTTATATTATCTCCAATGTATCTTCCATGTAAAAAACCTGTCTGATTAGAATGAATAATGTCCGACAATACCTTTTTAATTCTATGAGCTATACATTTTGCAATAATTTTTGCATCACAACACTGAAGTGTAAGGGGCCTCCAATTTTTTTAATGGACAGGATCTTTATATTTTCCACTTGTATACTGTTTCAGTAATAATGAAATCAGACATTTACATTTACATTTACGTCATTTAGCAGACGCTCTTATCCAGAGCGACTTACAAATTCAGACCTTCTTCTTGAGTGTCTGATAATCTACCATTCATATGGAGTGGTTAAAACATGCTAATAATGGTTCTCTGAGTATATCAAAAAAGGTTTGGTATACCTATTTTTCTTGTTTTTGTATTTTTACTTATCTATTTTTTACTTAACTCATATTTTTCTTAAAACTGCATTGTTGGTTAAGGGCTTGTAAGTAAGCATTTCACTGTAAGTTCTACACCTGTTGTGTTCGGCGCGTGTGACAAATAACATGTGATTTGACCGTTTCCTGTGTGTATCAAGAATGGTCCACCACCCAAAGCACACCCAGCCAACTTGACACAACTGTGGGAAGCATTGGAGTCAACATGGGCCAGCATCCCTGTGGAACTCTTTCGACACCTTGTAGAGGCTGTTCTAAGGGCAATGTGTTCCTAATGTTTTGTACACTCAGTGTATGCTCTGCTTTCTTCTGTTATTTCATTTTTGTAGTGCCCCTGAAGAACCTGAGCTCATGTATTCTATTCCATAGAGGAAGCTCTATGATTTGTAGAACCTGTTTTTGGTGTCTAAGGTGAAAATTGCATTTATATCATCTTTCACAGATAAATATATTTTCCATCCACAAGCCATGGAATTTGTATTCAACCAATATTGTATTAAAGCCATTGACAATGCCTGTCTGTCTCTATTTGTAAAGCAGGTCCCAATACAATAACGTGTCTAACACCTTCAGATAGACTGTACAGTAGCACAGCATCCTGGAGTCCAAAGGCCACATTCAATACCATACCAGTGATACAGCCTTTTTCCATCTTCACCCAGTTACTGCTCATTTCTACCAGCTACTGTTTGTAGGAAAACTCTGGTAGCCTTGTGTCTTTGCCTGGTGTTGGTGTGAGAATCAGATGGTACCCAGCCATGCTGGCCTGTCAACAGACAGAAGGAGATTGTTTGATCCTCTCTCCAAGGGTTGTGGGGGAGAAGACAACCAGACTCAATATGGATGCCCTTGAGGCCAGCAGAACAGAACGCTGTGTGTGTGTGGTTTCGGCTTGTACTGCTAACTCATGTCTAGAAGTAGGCCTTGTGTCCTCTTGACATGTGGAGTGTGCCTGTTTGCCTACGTGTGCACAGCCACTTTACCCCTCACAGAGAGCGCTGGGAAGAGTACACACATGAATATTTATCATGCCGAAGATTTCAGGGCAATTATGCAACAGGTTCCCCTCTTTCCTTCCAATGGTTGATTGGCACCAACCATAATCAATTTGGGAGCCATCAACTCTGAAATTAGCCTGTGGGTGTGGGATGGTGAGGGAGAGGGGGGAGAAGTAGGGAAGAGGGTGGTGGGAGTTGGGACACTACTTGGAGTGGCTCACCAAAGTGGGGCTTTTAGGGGTAGTGATGATCGCAGTCGCTCACACAAATACACAGCACAGTGTAAAAACAGACACTGACAAAGGCTTACAGCTCTAAGTGATTGTATGATTGTGAGGGACACAGAAATAAGGACGACTGAAACCAGTCATTGTATTGATTGTAAAATGGAAATTGAAGAGGTCTAGGCAAAATGAAATTGTACTATGTTTTCAGGGACCAGAAGTTACCACAGAGCTGGGGGGAAACTTTCTGTTGTCACTCATTCAATGAGTTAAATAACTACTGTAGTAGATACCAGCTGTGTTCCTCTGATTTGGCTTTGTTGATAAGTTATCATCATTATCATTTCATACGAGCAAAATCACAAAGCCAACGGGTGGGAGGTAAGCCTGGGGTGTGTAGCTCAGTTGGAAGAGCATGGCGCTTGCAACGCCAGGGTTGTGGGTTTGATTCCCACGGGGGACCAGTATGAAAAAAATATATGCACTCACTAACTGTAAGTCGCTCTGGATAAGAGCGTCTGCTAAAATGTAAAAAATGTGTTCTGATAGGGATTGTAATATTAAATAACATTTATAGTAAGTATAGTATTTTATAAAAAGATAAAACGATATAACAAGCAGAATAATACATATTTAAATACAAATAATTAGAACATGGCTTTTTTGGCGGGAGGTTGTTGTTTTGGCGGATGGTTGTTGTGGTTTGTCCTGTGTTCTCTCTGGCATCCTTTCCCCCTTGCGGCAGATGTGGATGCGGGTGTGTTTGCACGCTCGGCCCATTTCTTCCCCAGTCAACCATGTGGTGTGCATTTTTGTGTTTGAAAAGGTGCGGCGTTAAGTGAGTGAGAGGGGAAATGGTTGCATATCCCAGAGCCGACCGGGGGTCTATGAGCAGGGGTACTGAGAGAGAGCTTTCAATTTTGTGTAGAGGGATATACATTTTTAAATATAGTATACATCTAATCTAATTTTTCATTGTCCTATCATGATGGAAAGATCCCTAACCCTATAACCTGGACACCGACCTGAGCGACCTATACACCAAAGAGAAGTTCCCATCTCTTTTATGGACCTGCTGTGAATATGCAGCCTAAACAGAGAAATAAATGCGGTCAGAGACCTACTTGAGCAGCACCGCCCCCTCAAGATTCTGAGCCTGCCTGGCAGGGTTGGTCCTACAAAGCCAGAGCCCCCTGATGGGAGAGCATAATATACAAGGAAATTCTCAAAGCTGCTAATGAGAACCTTGACGACCTTTTATCTAGCCGGTGGGGATTCCGGTGGGGTACGCCCACCCACGTAGTGGCAGTGCTGGCAACACTGGCTGCAGTAACCCATGGGGAGGGGGTCACACTCGGACAATCAGAGAGGGGGTTTATCATTGTAGCCCAGGTGGCACAAAATAATCAAAGGTCTGACCGCATGGAGATGCTTGGGAAAATGGTTACAACAGGGGATCAGAGTGTTTGTGTCTCAGGTGAAGAGGGTGGATCTGATCTCCATCACCTAGGACTTGACATAGATTAAGTAGATTAATCAAATCTCACATTGTTATCAATTTCTGCTCAATCTGCATGCTTTCTCAATCAGCTTTAACTGTATGTGCACTCGTAAATCAAGTTATTTCTCAAGTTGGGCTCTGGGATATAACAGCCGTTGAGTATCTGATTTTATGGTGGATTGTGGAGGAGGGGGGTTGAGTGTGTTGGAGTATGTGAGTATGTGTGTGTGTGCTTGTCTGGCATCTGTTGTGCGGGGGTGGGGATGTTGGGGGGGAGGGTATGGGATGGACCACGGGAATTATTTACTAGGATGATAATTGCTTGTCAATGAATTAAATGTAATACAATGGCAATCCGGGTTATATGTTAGAATCCTACGCGTGAACTGCCAACATTATTACGCATATTAATTGATAATGATGGAAAATAGGATATGCATAATTTAAAAAAAATAGTTATATATATATATATATATAGAGGTGAAAGCATTGGAAATGCTTTTGGCGGTTAATCTGCTTCTGTTTTGTGGGTGGTACTGTGTGATGTTTTCGATGGATGGGTCCTGGCCTCTCGGGGCCTTAGGGATGCGGAGGGACGTGGGTGGGATGCTGATCACTGGGATGACGGCTCAACTTGGGATGGGGAGGGGCTTTAGCGGGGGAATTAGTGGAGAACAATTGAAGGGTTGCTCCGTAGCAGTGCAAATATCATGGTACAGCTATATGGACACTCAATCATTACGCTATTTTTTATTGGTAAATTTACAAACATATATGATGATAAATAGACTTGAAACTTGTATCTCATTATGGTGTATGGTGAAATAAGTATAGCCAGTTATAATTGTAATGGCTTAGCTGATAATAACAAAAGAAGAACAATATTTACATGGCTCAAAGAGAAGGAATATAATATCTATTGTATACAGTAACCTCATTCAACAATTCGAGATGAAGTAGCGTGGAAAAAATAATGGGGGGAATATACTTCTCCCATGGGCAAAGAAATTCAAAAGGGGTGATGATATTAATTAATAGTAATTTCGATCCGAATGTGCAAATTGTACAAATAGATACACAAGGTAGATGGATTATTTTAAATATGTTATTGGACCATAAACAGATATGGCTCATTAACCTTTACGGACCAAATAATGATGATCCACAATTCTTTGACAATATATATAATAAATTATCAAGCCTGCAAGCAACTCAAGACAATATTATTATGGTGGGGGGATTATAATACTGTTTTAAATAGCTCAATGGACCGTAAAGGGAAATCACACCACAAACAATCACCCACATGCTCTTAAGGAAATTGTGAATGTCATGGATACATTAGAACTAGTAGATATATGGAGGCTTAAATATACTGATCTAGTGAGATATACATGGCGGAGACTGAATCAAGCTAGTCGTCTTGACTTCTTTCTTATATCATTCTCATTGGCACCAAAAGTAAAAAAAAAAGTGTTGATAGGGGACAGAATGCGGTCGGACCATCATATAATAGGCATATACATTACTCTTACTGAATTTCCACGTAGCGCGGGATATTGGAAATTTAATCAAAGCCTATTGGATGATAATTTATTCATAATTAGAACAAAGGAATTTATAACTGACTTTTTCCAACATAACATAGGTACAGCGAATCCCCTTATTGTATGGGACACCTTTAAATGTGCCTTTAGAGGCCATGCAATTCAGTACTCATCTCGAAAACAAAAGCAATTTAGGTCAAAAGAGTTTATACTAAGAAAGGAAATAGAAAGTCTAACAGAACAGATAGATGGCAATAAAAACTGTAACATAGAGGCTCAGAATAAATTAGAGGAAAAACAAAAAGAAATGGAGAAACTTATTCAAGAAAGATCAAGTGTAATATATTATAAAAATAAAGCAAACTGGATGGAATATGGGGAAAAATGCACAAAATTATTTTTTAATCTTCAACATAGGAATGCTACCAAAAAGAACTTAATGAAACTGGTTACAATTGACGGAGTCACCCATAATTCAACAAATGATATTTTGAAGGAAGAAACAAAGAACTTTAAGCATATGTTTTCTTTTCAGTCGCCTCCATCTCCTCTAACTGAAGCTAATTGTAGAGATTTTTTTTCTATTGATAATGTCAAATTAACAGCCAGACAGAAAGACTCATGTGAAGGTGAAATTACAGAGGAGGAACTTCTGGATGCAATTAAAGACTTTAAGTCTGGGAAAACTCCAGGGTTGGATGGCATACCAGTCGAGGTATACCAAACCTTTTTGTATATACTAATAGGACCATTATTAGCATGTTTTAACCACTCCTATGTAAATGGTAGATAATCTGACACTCAAGAAGAAGGTCTGATCTCATTATTACTGAAACAGGATTTGAGTGGAAAATATAAAGATCCAGTCCATTTACAAAATTGGAGGCCCCTTACACTTCAGTGTTGTGATGCAAAAATCCTAGCAAAATGTATAGCGCATAGAATTAAAAAGGTATTGTCGGATATTATTCATTCTAATCAGACAGGTTTTTTACATGGAAGATACATTGGAGATAATATAAGGCAAGTATTGGAAACAATAGAACACTATGGAAAATATGTGAAAACTAGAAATATAATTCCTGCTACCAATAGAATGTTATTTATATGGGGGATACAATCTTCCCAGCTCTGCAGATTTTGCTGTGAAGAGACAGAATCATTAGATCATTTGTTTTGGTTCTGTCCATTTGTAGCTTGTTTTTGCACACAGGTCCAGGAATGGCTAAAGGATTGCAACATTTACCTGGAACTAACCTTGCAGATAGCATTACTGGGTGATCTGAAAAGTCATAGTCAATCAATCAATAATATAATAATACTTTTAGCAAAAATGTTTATTTTTAATTCACAATCTGTAGAAGCAATGAGAATAGAAAGGTTCAGAACTTTTGTAAAACATCACAGTACGGTTGAAATATATATGGCAAATAGAAATCCTATATGGATGGTGTTAAGAGATAGATGGGAGGTATTGAATAGAGTTGAAGGATGGGACTAATAACACATAACAACAAATAATAACAAAGATAGCTAATAATGTAAGCATACTGTGTCCATAATAAGTATATAGGTTGTATGTTGGGAGCTTTTGGGAAAGAGCACAGTTAGAAAGATATGGCATATAGAAGCAAACCGGATGGACATCATGAAAATGATCGGAGAGGTTGAGAGTAGAAGAAGTTCTGGAGCAATAAAAAAATAATAATATATATATATATATATATATATATATATATATATATATATATATATATATATATATATATATATATATAATATAATTATTGTAAAATTAACTCTGTCCATAAGGTGTAGATAGTAAGTATAGACCGGAAGTAGAGGCCTGGGCATTGTTGTTCACTAATTTACTCCAAGTAGGGAAAGGATGGTGGGGTTGAAAAGTAATAAAGGGGAGTATATATATAAAAAAAAAAAAAAAAAACATGGGGGATTGGAAGTGATGCAGACAATTACATTGATAGAAGATACAATCTATCTGCAATATTAGGCTGATCCATTCCCCCCGAAAAAAATAAAATAATAATAATAAAAAAATAAAAATAAAAAAATAAAAAAATAAAAAGTGTTCTGAGACCATCTCATTTGTTCAAGAAACAGAGAAATTAGGCGATGTGAAGTTCTTTAATGAGAACTTTGAGATACAAAGAGACAGTCAATTTTGCAGCACAATATTCATAGTCCTTAGGCAGCGAGGAGAACTACGCATTCATATAATTACGCCTCTTTACGACTGTTGCAATTAGGTCACCATGTTTTTTATCAGCATGGAGGGGAACACAAGCAAACATTAAGAAAAATCTATATTTCATGTGTTCCAAGAAAGCTATTTTGATTAAACCTTTTATGTTCCAATTAGCATCGCTGAGTGTGCTTGAGAAAACACTCAGATAGACTAATGAATGGATCCTGTCAATAGTAAACCACACTTTGAATTGTTTTTGTTAATTCCTCCTAATTAATGAATGTAGACACAGCTAAGAACAAGTTCAATAACAGTGTTATCATTTGGTATACATTGACAAGCCATTAAATAACAAAGCCATTTCATAAGCAGGTGTGTGGATAAAGATAGAACATTTTCTGCCACATATTAATGCGTACAAGAAATAGGCCTACATCTACATTGTGTGGCTGTAATTTGCATCACCCCACTCTTTTCTCAAGGCTTGTTGCTCATAGTGCAACATGTTATTTTTCAGAATCTCCCAAGAGATGGGTTCAGATGTTAATATGTTAGTGTATCTTGTGTGTGTTAGTGTGTCTTGCGTGTGTCCATGGACCTGATTGTGCTCCTCTAAGTGATCAGAGGGGTATGAGTGAGGAGAGTAGACCGCTAGATGACAGTTCTGGGGTAAAGATCCATTACCAGCTTGCCCTAGGCTTAATTAAGTGCTCTCTGATCAGATTAAATTCTTCTTCTATGCCTTATGGTTCAGGAGTCAGGACCCCTTCTCTAATCCTCCATTCTCCAGCTCCATTGCTTCCCACGATTAACTCCTCTTCCCCTCCGCTCTCCAGCAGAGTATACCTGCAGGTAAACAATTAGAGGTTATCATCATGATGATCATTTGGGATGAATCAAGCTTGTAATTTCCCCTTTGGATCCTGTGGCAAGAAAGCTGCACTTTTGTTTTACCCTGTCCCCTTGTGCACGCATTTCTGCTGGGAATAAAGGAAAGCTAAGTAAAGCCTTCAATTATATTGGTCACAGAGCCTTGCCAATCACCTCAGACAAAGTAGACAGGCGTATCCAACGTGAAACTGTCATTACGCATCTAACCAGTCGTTTGTCATGCCAAAGTGGAAAGAGAAAATGGATAATGCGTAGACCAAAGCCTGGTACACACCCACAGCATTGAGTAGGGGATTTATTGTGCTGAGGTACAACTCCACTCAACGTAGAGGCTTTGCTTTGCCCATCTTCAAAGAGAGAAAATACTTAGCTAGGTTTACCCCAGAAGTAACTCCTGATGGAAAGAAGACAATGGGCACTTTACACTATCCTCCCTGGGGCACATGTACTCAAAAGCCCCACTTCTCTCTGCTTTACTTCTTATTCTCAGTACATCCTCCCCTACTGCGTGAAAGAGATGAGGGAGAGTCTCTCTCTCTCTCTCTCTCTCTCTCTCTCTCTCTCTCTCTCTCTCTCTCTCTCTCTCTCTCTCTCTCTCTCTCTCTCTCTCTCTCTCTCTCTCTCTCTCTCTCTCTCTCTCTCTCTCTCTCTCTCTCTCTCTCTCTCTCTCTCTGATCCCAGCAGCAGAGTATCAGATGTTGGGCTCAGAGCAGAGCCTTCTACTGAAAGTCAGCCAGATGGCTGCTCAGAACTGCTTCATGAAAACCCAGTGGAGGAAACTAGAAAGGCTTCATATGAGCTCTGAGCCCTGGAGAGAGTGTGTTTGGTTTATTATCAGCATAGTGTGTTTGACCTTCTCCTCTGTAGACCTGTAGGAGAGACACCTCACATAGCCTTTGTCCTTACTTTTTATTGTCAAAATGTACGCTACCAGTATTCATGTGTAACCTTTACTTTAGCTTATTGTGGGTGTTGATGTGGTGCTGCTCGAACAGGTAGACGTTCCCTAGCGACTCTGATCATTCCCTGAGGGACGCTGGTGAATACCATACACATATCACAGTCTGCAGGGAATATGACAGGCATATCCACTGGGAGAGATCCTACAGGTAGTTATTGAGCATTGTTTGCATCACTCGATAATTAAGCACAGCCTATTAGATAATGTGAGGACCAGAGGTCTATAACATATTGACTTAGTCAATTAAGACTCTGTCTTTCCTGTATTTCTCTGTAATTGGGGACTCAACTTGTTTTAAAGGTTGTCATGTCAAGATGGTGGTGCATCCTGCTCAGAATAACAACAAACATCAAGGTGTTTTGAGCAATTAGTGCTCTGGAGGCAAAAGGGTCAGAACTGACAATCTGAACCGGGTGTCTTGGTACCTAAATAAGTAATCTCTTTCCTGTTTTTTAGCCCACGGCCTCAGCTGGCCTGGCTTGCTGTGTGGCAGTGATTGTCAGGTAACATTTAGAAAGCCGTCTCAATCTATTTGCCATGCCGAAGCTTCACTCCCCAAAAAAACTTTTTTTTCCTTCACCGTGGAGAAACACATTCATTGGGATTCGGAATGCAGTTCCATGGCTCAACGGTCCCGTTTGAAATGAGATTTAACAGAGGGAAAAAAAGAAATGGCATAGCCGCCTAGCGTCCTGATGAATAAAACATGGAGGCACAAACGGCATATACAGTGAGGGAAAAAAGTATTTGATCCCCTGCTGATTTTGTACATTTGCCCACTGACAAATAAATGATCAGTCTATAATTTTAATGGTAGGTTTATTTGAACAGTGAGAGACAGAATAACAACAACAAAAATTCAGAAAAACGCATGTCAAAAATGTTATAAATTGATTTGCATTTTAATGAGGGAAATAAGTATTTGACCCCCTCTCAATCAGAAAAATGTCTGGCTCCCAGGTGTCTTTTATACAGGTAACTTAGTGGTTAAGAGCATTGTGCCAGTAACCGTAAGGTCGCTGGTTCTAATCCCCGAGCCGACTAGGTGAAAAATCTGTCGATGTGCCCTTGAGCAAGGCACTTAACCCTAATTGCTCCTGTAAGTCGCTCTGGATAAGAGCGTCTGCTAAATGACTAAAATGTAAATGTAACGAGCTGAGATTAGGAGCACACTCTTAAAGGGAGTGCTCCTAATCTCAGCTTGTTACCTGTATAAAAGACACCTGTCCACAGAAGCAATCAATCAATCAGATTCCAAACTCTCCACCATGGCCAAAACCAAAGAACTCTCCAAGGATGTCAGGGACAAGATTGTAGACCTACACAAGGCTGGAATGGGCTACAAGACCATCGCCAAGCAGCTTGGTGAGAAGGTGACAACAGTTGGTGCGATTATTCGCATATGGAAGAAACACAAAATAACTGTCAGTCTCCCTTGGCCTGGGGCTCCATGCAAGATCTCACCTCGTGGAGTTGCAATGATCATGAGAACAGTGAGGAATCAGCCCAGAACTACACGGGAGGATCTTGTCAATGATCTCAAGGCAGCTGGGACCATAGTCACCAAGAAAACAATTGGTAACACACTACGCCGTGAAGGACTGAAATACTGCAGTGCCCGCAAGGTCCCCCTGCTCAAGAAAGCACATATACAGGGCCGTCTGAAGTTTGCCAATGAACATCTGAATGATTCAGAGGAGAACTGGGGGAAAGTGTTGTGGTCAGAAGAGACCAAAATCGAGCTCTTTGGCATCAACTCAACTCGCCGTGTTTGGAGGAGGACAAATGCTGCCTATGACCCCAATAACACCATCCCCACCACGTCAAACATGGAGGTGGAAACATTATTCTTTGGGGGGGGTTTTCTGCTAAGGGGACAGGACAACTTCACTGCATCAAAGGGACGATGGACGGGGACATGTACCGTCAAATCTTGGGTGAGAACCTCCCTCCCTCAGCCAGGGCATTGGAAATGGGTTGTGGATGGGTATTCCAGCATTACAATGACCCAAAACACACGGCAAAGGCAACAAAGGAGTGGCTCAAGAAGAAGCACATTAAGGTTCTGGAGTGGCCTAACCAGTCTCTAGACCTTAATCCCATTGAAAATCTGTGAAGGGAGCTGAAGGTTCGAGTTGCCCAACGTCAGCCTCGAAACCTTAATGACTTGGAGAAGATCTGCAAAGAGCAGTGGAAAAAAATCCCTCCTGAGATGTGTGCAAACCTGGTGGCCAACTACAAGAAACGTCTGACCTCTGTGATTGCCATCAGGGGTTTTGCCACCAAGTACTAAGTCATGTTTTGCAGAGGGATCAAATACTTATTTCCCTCATTAAAATGCAAATCAATTCATAACATTTTTGACATGCGTTTTTCTGGATTTTAAATTTTTTATTCTGTCTCTCATTGTTCAAATAAACCTACCATTAAAATTATAGACTGATCATGTCTTTGTCAGTGGGCAAACGTACAAAATCAGCAGGGGATCAAATACTTTTTTTCCTTCACTGTAAACAACAACAGAGCTAAATTTGTTCAGTTTCTCTTAATTTAGGAACACTTTATGTGACACTTGCTTTGTGTGGGTCACTGGATCGCTTTCATCAAGCTTGGTCTTTCTGTTTTACATGTTGTGTGGGCTCACTAGGCAAACACACAATAAAGCTCCACAAATAATGTGTGTGCTACTTACAGTACGTACATGCAGATATATCAACTGATACCAACTGATTTTTCTCATAATCAGTTTAGACTTTTGTTGTGAACAATTTAAATGTGCCACCCCTTTAGTAGTTACTGATAGTGATACTGACAATGATTTTGATGTTGATTATGGTGATGACTGTTGTGGCTGCCTCTGCTGTAGATGCTGGTATTAAAACTAATGCCTGGTACTAACACTTCTGACAAGGCTGCTCTGTTTTGATTCTACAATGATTCCACACCTCAGCCTCTCCAGCAGCATGCAGTGGCCTGTCCAGAGCTCATGTCAGCTGTGATCTCCCAGGTGAGCTCCAGGGTGGCTGATGTGTGCCAGGCCTTTGCCTGTGCTCATCTTCACAAGCCCCATGCTGGCGCATCTGAGGCAGAGCCGATCAAAGCTTTTTCCCCATGCACTGCCTGCAGGTCGGGGCAGGGGTCTATAGAGAATATGTGGGTGTAGGTTGGGTTGGGGGTTGTCGATAGGTCCCCGACCTCACTTCCCCTGTCTCATTAGGCACCCTGATAATACGTCTAGTGGATTCAATTAGCACAGGGTTCAGAGAAGAAGGCATCTAGCAGGTAGCCTGCTGACACCCAGTCCACCCCAGCACACCACCGAGGCTCAGCCAACCCACACCATATTAATAAAGAGGAGACAAAAGCCTCCGACACCAACCATCCAAAGGTCACGTCGGATGTGAAATGTAAAACACTCGCGTCCCCTTTGAAGCGACAAACATGCAGCTGATTTACTGGCATTTACACTGGGAGCTTTTGACTTCAGTCTCCAGTCCTCTGCCTTTCCTACAATGTTCACAGACCCAGACAGAATAATGAGCTCGCTATTGACATGGGGTGTCTTTGTATCGCTGGCCACTCACACTCGCCGTTAGTCACACGATCTCGTCTCATCAGTTTCCCCTCCGTCCTTTGTTAGACTTTTCTCCTCGCTAATAATACAATAAAACTCCAATAGGGTCTATGTTCTTCTCTCCGAATGTGAGGCTATTATGGATTCTTATGTGTTATTATGTGGCTTTCCCTCTGAAAGGATTTGACCTTTGAGAAGAAGAAATGAGAAGGGTCAGCATCCAACACCTGAATGGGAAATGTGAACAAAGCAGCAGTACAATGGTACATGATCCACTGCAAGGCTCTCTCTGACCTTCAGTGGCGTGTGCAGGGGGTGTACACGGCCCCCTCTGAAATCTGATTGGCTACCTCAGTGTGCAGGTAACCTACTTAACCAACTTTTTTGAAGTGATTTGTTTGACAATCAGATGAAAACATCATGACTGGTTGTGTTCCTGACACATTAAAAGGTAATTTTACAGCTAAAATACATATCTTTACCCCATTCAAAATGTTCTGGACACGCCTCTGTTGACCTTCCCTCTGGCATGGAGCGTCCTTACATCTCTTCTTCCTCTGAGCCAATGGGATGGAGAGGAGGAAGGATATAAATAATAAGAAAGAGAGAGAAAGAATCTGGCCTGAATTACAATGATCACTAATCAACCAAAAAAGTAGACAGTAGCTGCATAAGTAGCAGCTTCATGTTGAGCTTGCCTACCCCACTGGAATCTTATAAGTAAGGTAAAGACCATAAAACCCCATTTTAATCATCCCCAACTGCCAATGACATCATATTGAGTGTAACCAATAGATATCGGTGACTTCTAAAATGACCTATTGTCATTCATCACCAACTGCTCTAAAAGGAGCTGTCCAGGGTCCTGAAATCCAGTTGAAGCCATAATAATTAGCTTCAGCTCTTTGCATTCCCCTAGCGTTCAGGCCACTCTCTTTGATAGAAAGTCGGGATCCATGATAGCCATTCATATTGAGGACAGGCTTATGCAAAGACGACCATGTATTGATGGGCCCTGGACAGCATGACGCATGGCAGCCTTGAAATAGCCGAGGCCTCGTTCCCCAACCCCTCTGACCCCCCATCCATACCTCCCTCCCTTCCCCATGGCAGGGGCCACTTAGCGGACAAAGCCCAGTGATCTGGCCAAGACCATGGGGCTGAGCGTGATGAAGAGGCACACTGACTCCCCTACCTTATTAAAGCCTTATTATTAAAGGCAGAGAGGGGCATAGCTCACTGACAGACAGAGGCCCACTACCCTTGAGTCTATATCATGGCTGGATATCCATCTGCTGTGAGATGTAGAGAGAAGAGATGGGGAGAAAGTAGTTGAGCTACTCGGGTCTCCTACTGAAGCAGCATGCTGTTGTCAAACATTTTCATAAATCTGGCTCAGTCTTTCCCAGACCCCTTCCCTCCAAATCTAGGACATTTCTTTTTCATCACCAGTGTGTTTTAGCTACTGTCTCAGAGGCACACAGAAACCAAACAAATCCCCATGGTGGAGGTGTCTGTTCTTTCCTCTGCTGTCTGTAGTTTAGACACTGTTCGGGAAGGGGGTGCAAGGGCACTGGCAGAGAGAGGCAATTAACTAATTCACAATATAATCTGATATCAGTGGAGGAGAGGAAACAGGAGAGCCACAGCTCCATAAAGGCAATGCTGTCATTAAGGGAATACTCTGAGTTGTGACAAAGGAAGATATTATTTAGCGTTAACATGAAAACACAATAGATAAAAGGAGGAGGAATGGAGTGTGTGCTGGGAAGAGGGAGAAAACAGTCCTTCCTCACTCTGACTTCGTCAATGATGACAGACATACATCATAAGAAACATAAACCTTTGTTAATGACAGTTATCTTTGCAATAAGGAAAAACAATACATTAGACCTGTAATAAGCATAATGACAACATTATCATGCAGCACTTCTGATCTGGTAATATTCCCTTGGGGTAATGTTATAAAAGAACCAAAAGCAACAAAGATTACATTTAATGGAAAATTACTTTCATTGCCATCTCACACATACATTTTTGTAACGTTTTTGTGCTAATACCATTTGTCTTAAAGAGGCAATTAGCGGTTGAAACGATAACAAAGTGTAATCCCCGCCCCTCTTTTGGTAAAACGCTGAGGGATGGGGCTGAAGAAATGTAACCACTAACAAATTCACAAACAGAGCTTTGACCGACTGACCATCCATGAAATCACCATTATAGTGTTTGTTTAAATGTACTTTGTTTACAAACATTGGAGTAAAAGAAGCTTATATATTGAGTTCTGATGGGGTAAGTTGAACATACAGTGCCTTCAGAAGGTATTCACACCCCTTGATTTTTTGTTGTGCTACAGTACCCCATAATGTCAAAGTGGAATTATGTTTTTCAGTTTTTTAACAAATGAATTACAAATGAAAAGCTGAAATGTCTTGAGTCAATAAGTATTCAACCCATTTGTTATGGCAAGCCTAAAGGAGTAAAAATGTGCTTAACAAGTCACATAATAAGTTGCATGGACTCACTCTGTGTGCAATAATAGTGTTTAACATGATTTTTGAATGACTACCTCATCTCTGTACTCCACACATACAATTATCTGTAAGGTCCCTCAGTCGAGCAGTGAATTTCGAACACAGATTCAACCACAAAGAACAGGGAGGTTTTCCAATGCCTCGCAAAGAAGGGCAGCTATTGATAGAATAAAAAAAGCAGACATTGAATATCTTTTTGAGCATGGTGAGGTTATTAATTACACTTTGGATGATGTATCAATACACCCAGTCACTACAAAGATACAGGCGTCCTTCATAACTCAGTTGCCAGAGAGGAAGGAAACTGCTCAGGGATTTCACCATGAGGCCAGAGTTCAATGGATGTCATAGGAGAAAACTGAGGATGGATCGACAACATTGTGGTTACTCCACTATACTAAACTAATTGACAGAGTGAGAAGAGGGAAGACTGTACAGAATATAAATATTGCAAAACATGCATCCTGTTTGCAACAAGGCACAAAAGTAAAACTGCAAAAAATGACCTTTTTGTACTGAGTACCACTCTCCATATTTTCAAGTATAGTGGTGGCTGCATCATGTTATGGGTATCGTTATGATCATTAAGGACAGGGGAGTTTTTCAGGATAGAAAAGAAACGGAATGGAGCTAAGCACAGGCTAAATCCTAGAGGAAAACCTTGTTGCCTGCTTTCCACCAGACACTGGGAGAGTAATTCACCTTTCAGCAGGACAATAACCTAAAACACAAGGCCAAATCTACACCTGAGTTGCTTACCAAGAAGAAAGTGAATGTTCCTGAGTGGCCGAGTTACAGTTTTGACCTAAATCTATTTGAAAATCTATGGCAAGACCTGAAAATGGTTGTCTAGCAATGATCAACAACATATTTGACAGAGCTGGAAGAATTTTTTTAATAATAATTGGCAAATGTTGCACAATCCAGGTGTGGAAAGCTCTTAGAGACCCATAAAGAATCACAGCTGTAATCGCTGCCAAAAGTGCTTTTACAAAGTATTGACTCAGGGGTGTGAATACTTATGTAAATTAGATATTTCTGTATCTCACGTTCAATAAATGTGCAAACATTTCTAAAACATTTTTTCACTTTGTATTGTGTCTAGATCGGTCAGAATTTCTTTTGATTTAATCCATTTGGAATTCAGGCAGTATCACAACAAAATGTAGAATAAGTCAAGGTGTATGAATACTTTCTGAAGTCATGAAACAAGTCCAAATATGGATGTCGCAACTGTAGATTGCCACTTTAAGAAGCAAGCCAATCTATTTTAGTGGCTCTGAAAGAGCCAAAATAACATGGAGACATGCATTCGTCTTACTGCTGCTATCAAGAATGTCTGTCAGATTTTCATCCAAAACAGACCCTCCCGGTGACCTTTGAAATGGAGTCACTGCATCAGACATACAGCTCTCTGTCCTCTGAGGAGCTGGTGAGCTGCCAGGGGATTTGCAACAAGCCGTTTATTTAGTGTCTATTGTGAAGAAATCTGTTTGGCAGAATTGTATTTACCAACACTAATCCTGTTTGAGCAGTGAGTCCGTCCTCTCTGGGAAGCCAACACTAGGTGGTGGTCACGTCCTGTCCTCCATGTCTGTGGCTGCATTGATCACCAGGCTGGAGAGAGTTGGGCTGTGGAAAGAGTAACGGTCTCCAATTGAATTGTGGTTTGGAAGAAAAATTAAGTAAAATACAGCTACAATAACATGGGAAATACAATAAAGCTATAATATACTCCAAGCAGTCGAGGTAAGATTCAACAGAGCAATGGAGCACAACCTTCCCATTCTGTGGTACTGGAGTTACCAGTTATTTTCTGTTAGGGCATCTTAGGATATTTTCTTGTGATGTATTATTAATTCATCCAATTCTTTCATTGCAACTTGGATGCCCAAACACACAATATCTTAAAGAAAACAAGACCATTGATTAAAAAGTTATAGCGTACATTATTTACATCCTGGTGGAAACTAAGACATTGAAGAGGAGCTGGTTTTATGGCTAGGCTATCACAGTGAACTGGGACAGAGCCACCCTAGTCATCAGGAGGAGGGATAGGTTTTATGTAAGGGTGAGGAGGCAGAGACCATAGACAAATCCCCTTCTCCAAAGCAAACAGATATTGGTCCTAAATCATCCTCACCAATAAAATCCCACCAAGACAGCTATGACCAATGTTATATGTTAATTCCCAGGCACCACAGTGGGAGGTAAAATGGAGGTTTGTCTCTCTCTAGCCCAGGCAGGACGCCACACCGACGGCATATGACTGCCACAGGAAAATTAATTAGCGGGATGGGACAAGGTTACAGACACGTAATGAAAGTTATTGGGTATGTCACTTCATCACGTCCCGGCCCCCCTATTACTTTCAATCAGGTTAGCCGGCCGTGAAATGGAGTTTCATGTGTTGCTAGGAATATGCCCGGCGTATTTCACCTTCCCCAGTGGGTTCGCACATGGATGATCAAGGCACTTACTTTAATGTGCACAGCTGAGGGCGATAAGAGGGAGAGAGGGACTTAATCCATCAGGTTATATTATTTAAAGCCCATTCCATCACATGGAAGCCTGGGTTCTTCCCAATCAACTGCTGCTCATTGTACAGTAGCTTTAATCTACATGCAGGCCCTCGCTGCGAACAGGAAGGAGGGGATGGATGGATGGGGATGGGGGTGATACGTTTAGCTGTTATCAAAGCACTATGCCCATGGGAGAATAGAATGGAAGACACAAGGCTGAGGTGCTACTGCTGGTCCATTGAAATAACATTAACAAATCTCTCTTGCTAATGAGTCTACAAATGAGCACAACACATATTGTGGCCAACAACTAATAATATTGATCTATGATAATGACACAACAATACTAGACAATGAGCATCACTCCTGTTCATCAATCTAAGGACTAAATGAAGCCTGTGTGTAATGGTTTCCAGTGATGGAGAAAGTAGGGTATCTGTAAAATGCAGTGAGTCCCACTAGAGAACCTGAGGGCACTCTGTGTTGGCCTGATTCATCTCTGAGAGTCCAGACAGCACTACCGGCCACATAAACACAACTGATACAATAGTGCTGGAGATAGCAGCTCCCCAACATATTATTTGCTCATTTTTCACAAACACAAAACTGTCTATTTTTGCCCCATATTAAACAAAGGACCAAAATAATGAGAGTTGGAGTGTTTCCGGCTAACCCAGTGTTGAACTAACAAGCCAAGGCTTTGAGCTGGTGCCGCACCAATTGGCTTAATTGTGATTTCAGTCTTCGCTGTGACTTGATAAACTCCACATCTAAGCATACACACAAAAATACATCCTAAACAAAACCTGAATAAACATGACTTAGTAAACCATCTCACTTTGTCAGCCAGGGACGGCCTTTGGAAGGCAATTTTGAGCACTGTTCGGTCTTATTTTTATATAATGAATTTAATTTGACATACTTCACATACAGTATCAGTCCAGGTAAATCCTATAAAGTAGTGGCCATTAATGAGTGAAAATCCAATATGTAGTTAATTGGCAGCATTTCAATACTTGGCTGATAATGAAAGAGAATAATAGTGAATCGTTAGATGGTGTGTGTCTCTGCTACTCACAGCCAGTGTTCATTAACAAATTAAGGTCTTTGAGGACCTTTTCATTTCTGCTCATCATAGAATAAACTTAATCAATAATGGTAATACATTCGTAAAATAAATGATGAAACACATCAAAAGTAAACAGATGTGTTTCATTATGAAGAGGAGCGGAGCGGAAATGGAAGAAAACTAAACTCCCTGCCGACCTGGCATCTTTTCACTCCCTCCTCTCTACATTTTCTTCATCTGTTTCTGCTGCTAAGGCCACCTTCTACCACTCTAAATTCCAAGCATCTGCCTCTAACCCTAGGAAGCTCTTTGCCACATTTTCCTCCCTCCTGAATCCTCCCCCCTCCTCTCTCTCTGTGGATGACTTCGTCAACCACTTTGAAAAGAAGGTTGACGACATCCGATCCTCGTTTGTTAAGTCTAATGACACTGCTGGTCCTGCTCACACTGCCCTACCCTATGCTTTGACTTATTTCTCCCCTCTCTCTCCAGATAAAATCCTGCGACTTGTGACTGCAGGCCGCCCAACAACCTGCCCGCTTGACCCCATCCCCTCCTCCCTTCTCCAGACCATCTCCGGTGACCTTCTCCTTTACCTCACCTCGCTGATCAACTCATCCTTGACCGCTGGCCATGTCCCTTCCGTCTTCAAGAGAGCGAGAGTTGCTCCCCTTCTCAAAAAACCAACACTCGACCCCACTGATGTCAACAACTACAGACCAGTATCCCTTCTTTCTTTTCTTTCCAAAACTATTGAGCGTGCCGTCTTTAGCCAACTCTCTTGCTATCTCTCTCAGAATGACCTTCTTGATCCAAACCAATCAGGTTTCAGGACTGGTCATTCAACTGAGACTGCTCTTCTCTGTGTCACGGAGACTCTCCGCACTGCTAAAGCTAACTCTCTCTCCTCTGCTCTTGTCCTTCTAGACCTGTCTGCTGCCTTTGATACTGTGAACCATCAGATCCTCCTCTCCACCCTCTCCGAGCTGGGCATCTCCGGCGCGGCTCACTCCTGGATTGCGTCCTACCTGACCGGTCGCTCCTACCAAGTGGCGTGGCGGGAAGCTGTCTCCGCACCACGTGCTCTCACCACTGGTGTCCCCCAGGGCTCGGTTCTAGGCCCTCTCCTTTTCTCCCTATACACCAAGTCACTTGGCTCTGTCATATCCTCACATGGCCTTTCCTATCATTGCTACGCTGACGATACACAACTAATCTTCTCCTTTCCCCCTTCTGATAACCAGGTGGCGAATCGCATCTCTGCATGTCTGGCAGACATATCAGTATGGATGACGGATCACCACCTCAAGCTGAACCCTGGCAAGACGGGAGCTGCTCTTCCTCCCGGGGAAGGACTGCCCGTTCCATGATCTCGCCATCACGGTTGACAACTCCGCTGTGTCCTCCTCCCAGAGTGCGAAGAGCCTAGGCGTGACCCTGGACAACACCCTGTCGTTCTCCGCCAACATCAAGGCGGTGACCCGCTCCTGCAGGTTCATGCTCTACAACATTCGGAGAGTGCGACCCTGCCTTACACAGGAAGCGGCGCAGGTCCTGGTCCAGGCACTTGTCATCTCCCGTCTGGACTACTGCAACTCGCTGTTGGCTGGCCTCCCTGCCTGTGCCATTAAACCCCTACAACTCATCCAGAATGCCGCAGCCCGTCTGGTGTTCAACCTTCCCAAGTTCTCTCACGTCACCCCCCTCCTCCGCACACTCCACTGGCTTCCAGTTGAAGCTCGCATCCGCTACAAGACCATGGTGCTTGCCTATGGAGCAGTGAGGGGAACGGCACCTCTGTACCTTCAGGCTCTGATCAGTCCCTACACCCAAACGAGGGCATTGCGTTCATCCACCTCTGGCCTGCTGGCTCCCTTCCTCTGCGGAAGCATAGCTCCCGCTCAGCCCAGTCAAAACTGTTCGCTGCTCTGGCACCCCAATGGTGGAACAAGCTCCCTCACGACGCCAGGACAGCGGAGTCACTCACCACCTTCCGGAGACATTTGAAACCCCACCTCTTTAAGGAATACCTGGGATAGGATAAAGTATTCCTTCTAACCCCCCCCAAATTGTAAAGTGGTTATCCCACTGGCTATAGGGTGAACGCACCAATTTGTGAGTCGCTCTGGCTAAGAGCGTCTGCTAAATGACGTTAATGTGCCCTTGAGCAAGGCACTTAAC
Organism: Coregonus clupeaformis; assembly: GCF_020615455.1. Taxonomy (NCBI): domain Eukaryota; kingdom Metazoa; phylum Chordata; class Actinopteri; order Salmoniformes; family Salmonidae; genus Coregonus; species Coregonus clupeaformis. Next base: position 2,555,228 of record NC_059196.1, read on the forward strand.
CCTAATTGCTCCTGTAAGTCGCTCTGGATAAGAGCGTCTGCTAAATGACTAAAATGTAAAAATGTAAAATGTAAATGTAAGAGTTTATTCCATATGGTAGATTGTGCTAAAACCAAAGTTTCAGATCATGCAACCATACCTTTGTATTTAATTGCTTTGCATTTTATTTGATATTATTTTCCTGTTTAAGATGAGGCCCATCCATCACTTGGGCATCTCAGACAAAGGCCCTGCTCTCTAAATCAATCCCTCATTGACTGGCCTGCTGCAGACATGGACACACGTCCATCTATCTGACAGTTACAAAAACAGGAATACAAATTGGGCTTCACTGACTGCAGACTGACTGAGGGAGCAGGAGAACAGATTATTGACAATCATGACATAAATCCATCTCTGATTCTGAAGAACCCTGCATTGTTGCTCCTGGTCCCTCCAGTCCTCTTGCTTAGGGTAAGTCGATACAGACATGCCAAGAATGGTCATTTTCTTCTGACTGCCTACAGTCAGCTTGAGCTCAGAGCTTGGGAGGACGTTTTGACAATTGGAGTTGGATGGAGGTAAAATCCTGCCGGTAGCTTTTCTGTTTATTGATTGCAAATGTGGTGAGAGCTTAATTAATTCACACTCTCAGATCAACACCATAATCCATTGGCCTTGGGAGTACAGTGCACTCTACACAGAGTATCTTTCCATGATGTAGATAGGTGAATCCAGGTGAAAGCTATGATCCCTTATTGATGTCACTTGTTAAATCCACTTCAATCAGTGTAGATGAAGGGGAGGAAACAGGTTAAAGAAGGATTAAAGAAGAACTCAATATTAGGAAGGTGCCCTAATGTTTGGTATACTCAGTGTACAGTACTGTCATGTCACATTGTAATCAAGTGCTATATTCTCACCTACAATACTATAATAATATTTACCTTTGTAATGATCAGGGTTAAAAAATATTACATTGTTTAGTATTTCTGATTGGGAAATATGTTGTTTCCCTTAGAGAAGTTTGCATGTTCAGAGACTTCAGACAACAGAATCATGTGGTGTAATGTATTCATGTAGAAGTCGCTAAACGCATCTTCATCACTGGCCTTCAACATAGTTCACATTTGTTCACTCTCTCTATTCTTCCACTACAACCAGGATGCACTCATGGTGTTGTGAGTGGAGATATCACCTGCTGCTTGCCACAGGGTAGTAGACACTAGCTCTTCTTCTCTCAGGGATGCGTCCAGTTTGGTCCCAGGTAGGGGGAGAACAAAGGTTTGCTGATGCCTATGATGCCATGTACTTACAGCCTCAGTCTTTGGTTGATTGTTTTTTGACCACTCATCTCAATCACAGTGGGGTTTTGTTTTCCCAAATCCTGTCTGTTCTTGCCTGAAGCCTCTTGAGGCTCTTCATGGATTTCTCTGTCCATCCATCCAACCATCCATCCATCCATCCATCTTCCAAGTCCTTCCTTCCTTCCCTCCACTTTCATTTTCTCTGACGTGACGACTTCTCATTCTCTTTTACAGCTTGCTTTGTCCCCTCGTCTATAGCAGGCCACGCTAGCATCCCCCTTTGTCCCCACTGGTCTAATTAGAATCCCTCCAACAGTTTGTCTCCACACACATCAAGCCCCTGACCCTTCCACTCCCTCTATGGGACTTCCAGGCTGAAGCTTTGAACCAGACCAGACAGAAGTCGTGGGTGTCATCGCTGCCAGGCACACAGGCAGACGGGTGGATTGACAGATCCATGGATGGATGGATGGCTAAAAGAGGCAGCACAAAATGAAACAGTAGGCTCAGCTTAAAGGGGATACAGGATGAAGACGAGGCTGGCCACTGTGGGACTGCAGCCAGTCTCCCACATCCTCCGGCTGAAGAAGGAAGGGAGGAAGGGACTGATCAAGAGTCAGGCTGGAATAGAAGGCAGACCAGACTGGGACACAAAAGCGTTTCATGTGTTGGCCATCGATGTCACAGGGACAATGCACCCATCGCTTTTGCCTTTTTCTGGCACAAACAAGTGTGGCGTAGCAGGAGGGCTCAGACCATCCTGGAGCCTCGTCTGGAGAAGGAGGAAAAGCTGCTCTGCATGCGACACAACCCTGAGTGAACATAACAACCCATTTAAAGCCTAGTACGTTTCAGAAATTAAAGGGTGAGCCATCCAAAACTTTGGTCTGGTTGAAGTTTATGTAGAGGCCAGCCTGTTGGATGTTGGCCCTGCGATATGTCGAGAACAAAGGACACAAAATATAAAGGGGAACAGAGCTTAATGATAAAAGTACAGTGCCTTGCAAAAGGATTCATCCCCATTTTGTTGCATTACAACCTGTAATTTAAATTGATTTTTATTTGGATTTCATGTAATGGACATACACAAAATAGTCCAAATTGGTGAAGTGAAATGAAAAAAATAACTTGTTTGCAAAAATTATAAAGAAAAAATAACGGAAAAGTGGTGCGTGCATATGTATTCACCCCCTTTGCTATGAAGCCCCTAAATAAGTTCTGGTGCAACCAATTACCTTCAGAAGTCACATAATTAGTTAAATAAAGTCCACCTGTGTGCAGTCTAAGTGTCACATGATCTGTCACATGATCTCAGTATATATACACCTGTTCTGAAAGGCCCAAGAGTCTGCAACAAGGGGCACCACCAAGCAAGCGACACCATGAAGACCAAGGAGCTCTCCAAACAGGTCAGGGACAAAGTTGTGGAGAAGTACAAATCAGGGTTCGGTTATAAAAAAATATCAAAAACTTTGAACATCCCACGGAGCAACATTAAATCCATAAAAAAAAGGAAATAATATGGCACCACAACAAACCTGCCAAGAGAGGGCCACCCACCAACACTCACGGACCAGGCAAGGAGGACATTAATGTAGCTCAGTTGGTAGAGCATGGCGCTTGCAATGCCAAGGTTGTGGGTTCGTTTCCCACGGGGGGCAAGGGGGGCCAGTATGAAAATGTATGCACTCGCTAACTGTAAGTCGCTTTGGATAAGAGCATCTGCTAAATGACTAAAATGTAAAATGTAAAAAATTAATCAGCGAGGCAACAAAGAGACCAAAGATAACCCTGAAGGAGCTGCAAAGCTCCACAGCGGAGATTGGAGTACAGTGGGGGAAAAAGGTATTTAGTCAGCCACCAATTGTGCAAGTTCTCCCACTTAAAAAGATGAGAGAGGCCTGTAATTTTCATCATAGGTACACGTCAACTATGACAGACAAATTGAGATAAAAATCCAGAAAATCACATTGTAGGATTTTTAATGAATTTATTTATGGTGGAAACTAAGTATTTGGTCACCTACAAACAAGCAAGATTTCTGGCTCTCACAGACCTGTAACTTCTTCTTTAAGAGGCTCCTCTGTCCTCCACTCGTTACCTGTATTAATGGCACCTGTTTGAACTTGTTATCAGTATAAAAGACACCTGTCCACAACCTCAAACAGTCACACTCCAAACTCCACTATGGCCAAGACCAAAGAGCTGTCAAAGGACACCAGAAACAAAATTGTAGACCTGCACCAGGCTGGGAAGACTGAATCTGCAATAGGTAAGCAGCTTGGTTTGAAGAAATCAACTGTGGGAGCAATTATTAGGAAATGGAAGACATACAAGACCACTGATAATCTCCCTCGATCTGGGGCTCCACGCAAGATCTCACCCCGTGGGGTCAAAATGATCACAAGAACGGTGAGCAAAAATCCCAGAACCACACGGGGGGACCTAGTGAATGACCTGCAGAGAGTTGGGACCAAAGCCTACCATCAGTAACACACTACGCTGCCAGGGACTCAAATCGTGCAGTGCCAGACGTGTCCCCCTGCTTAAGCCAGTACATGTCCAAGCCCGTCTGAAGTTTGCTAGAGTGCATTTGGATGATCCAGAAGAGGATTGGGAGAATGTCATATGGTCAGATGAAACCAAAATATAACTTTTTGGTAAAAACTAAACTTGTCGTGTTTGGAGGACAAAGAATGCTGAGTTGCATCCAAAGAACACCATACCTACTGTGAAGCATGGGGGTGGAAACATCATGCTTTGGGGCTGTTTTTCTGCAAAGGGACCAAGACGACTGATTTGTGTAAAGGAAAGAATGAATGGGGCCATGTATCGTGAGATTTTGAGTGAAAACCTCCTTCCATCAGCAAGGGCATTGAAGATGAAACGTGGCTGGGTCTTTCAGCATGACAATGATCCCAAACACACCGCCCGGGCAACGAAGGAGTGGCTTCGTAAGAAGCATTTCAAGGTCCTGGAGTGGCCTAGCCAGTCTCCAGATCTCAACCCCATAGAAAATCTTTGGAGGGAGTTGAAAGTCCGTGTTGCCCAGCGACTGTTATGATTTAACTGGATAGAACCCAAATGCAGACAAGTACACCAAGCCAGAGAAGTTTTAACAGGTTTATTATAATGTTCAATAGTCCAGGTTTCCAATAAATGGGGAAGAGCAAGTCCAGGTTACAGGGAGGGTACAGATCCAGGTCAGGGCAGGTGTGGTACCGTAATGTCCTAGTGTCCGTGGTGAGTCCAAAGGAGAGGCCCGATAGTGGAGAGCAGGATGGTGGTGGCAGGAGTGAAGCGGAGGCAGGAGTCAGGTTCCAAATATCTGTGGCACAGGAGAAAAAGTAAATAAACAGTCCAAAAAACACAAGAGCGAAAACAGACAGGTTGAGTCGGCAGCGAGACTAACATGGTTGTCTTGACTATGATCTGACGATGAGTGGAAAGTTTGACCGGGTCTTAAAGGCTGAGGTGATTATGGTGAATGAGCTGCAGCTGGAACCCTGACTCCCGCACACCAGACTTCACTCCTGCAATCAAGGACAGACAGAGGGGAGGGAGAGAGCAGAGAGAGAGCTACCTAGCAGCAGTAGGCCTAACAGCGACAGCCCCAAAACATCACTGCTCTAGAGGAGATCTGCATGGAGGAATGGGCCAAAATACCAGCAACAGTGTGTGAAAACCTTGTGAAGACTTACAGAAAACGTTTGACCTGTGTCATTGCCAACAAAGGGTATATAACAAAGTATTGAGAAACTTTTGTTATTGACCTAATACTTATTTTCCACCATAATTTGCAAATAAATTCATAAAAAATCCTACAATGTGATTTTCTGGATTTTTTTTCCTCATTTTGTCTGTCATAGTTGAAGTGTACCTATGATGAAAATTACAGGCCTCTCTCATCTTTTTAAGTGGGAGAACTTGCACAATTGGTGGCTGACTAAATACTTTTTTTCCCCACTGTATCTGTCCATAGGACCACTTTAAGCCATACACTCCACAGAGCTGGGCTTTACGGAAGAGTGGCCAGAAAAAGCCATTGCTTGAAGAAAATAATAAACAAACACGTTTGGTGTTCGCCAAAAACCATGTGGGAGACTCCCCAAACATATGGAAAAAGGTAATCTGGTCAGATGAGACTAAAATTGAGTTTTTTGGCCTTCAAAGAAAACGCTATGTCTGGCGCAAACCCAACACCTCTCATCATCCCGAGAACAGTGAAGCATAGTGGTGGCAGCATCATGCTATGGGGATGTTTTTCATCGGCAGGCACTGGGAAACTGGTCAGAATTGAAGGAATGATGGATGGCGCTAAATAAAGGGAAATTGTTGAGGGAAACCTGTTTCAGTCATCCAGAGATGTGAGACTGGGATGGAGGTTCACCTTCCAGCAGGACAATGACCCTAAGCATACTGCTAAAGCAACACTTGAGTGATTTAAGGGGAAACATTTAAATGTCTTGGAATGGCCTAGTCAAAGCCCAGACCTCAATCCAATTGAGAATCTGTGGTATGACTTAAAGATTGCTGTGCACCAGCAGAACCCATTAAACTTGAAGGAGCTGGAGACGTTTTGCCTTGAAGAATGGGCAAAAATCCCAGTGGCTTGATGTGCCAAGCTTACAGTGGGGAAAAAAAGTATTTAGTCAGCCACCAATTGTGCAATTTCTCCCACTTAAAAAGATGAGAGAGGCCTGTAATTTTCATCATAGGTACACGTCAACTATGACAGACAAAATCAGGAAAAAAAATCCAGAAAATCACATTGTAGGATTTTTAATGAATTTATTTGCATATTATGGTGGAAAATAAGTATTTGGTCAATAACAAAAGTTTCTCAATACTTTGTTATATACCCTTTGTTGGCAATGACACAGGTCAAACGTTTTCTGTAAGTCTTCACAAGGTTTTCACACACTGTTGCTGGTATTTTGGCCCATTCCTCCATGCAGATCTCCTCTAGAGCAGTGATGTTTTGGGGCTGTCGCTGGGCAACACGGACTTTCAACTCCCTCCAAAGATTTTCTATGGGGTTGAGATCTGGAGACTGGCTAGGCCACTCCAGGACCTTGAAATGCTTCTTACGAAGCCACTCCTTCGTTGCCCGGGCGGTGTGTTTGGGATCATTGTCATGCTGAAAGACCCAGCCACGTTTCATCTTCAATGCCCTTGCTGATGGAAGGAGGTTTTCACTCAAAATCTCACGATACATGGCCCCATTCATTCTTTCCTTTACACGGATCAGTCGTCCTGGTCCCTTTGCAGAAAAACAGCCCCAAAGCATGATGTTTCCACCCCCATGCTTCACAGTAGGTATGGTGTTCTTTGGATGCAACTCAGCATTCTATGTCCTCCAAACACGACGAGTTGAGTTTTTACCAAAAAGTTATATTTTTGTTTCATCTGACCATATGACATTCTCCCAATCCTCTTCTGGATGTACTCTAGCAAACTTCAGACGGGCCTGGACATGTACTGGCTTAAGCATGGGGACACGTCTGGCATTGCAGGATTTGAGTCCCTGGCGGCGTAGTGTGTTACTGATGGTAGGCTTTGTTAATTTGGTCCCAGCTCTCTGCAGGTCATTCACTAGGTCCCCCCGTGTGGTTCTGGGATTTTTGTGATCATTTTGACCCCACGGGGTGAGATTTTGCGTGGAGCCCCAGATCGAGGGAGATTATCAGTGGTCTTGTATGTCTTCCATTTCCTAATATTTGCTCCCACAGTTGATTTCTTCAAACCAAGCTGCTTACCTATTGCAGATTCTGTCTTCCCAGCCTGGTGCAGGTCTACAATTTTGTTCCTGGTGTCCTTTGACAGCTCTTTTGTCTTGGCCATAGTGGAGTTTGGAGTGTGACTGTTTGAGGTTGTGGACAGGTGTCTTTTATACTGATAACAAGTTCAAACAGGTGCCATTAATACAGGTAACGAGTGGAGGACAGAGGAGCCTCTTAAAGAAGAAGTTACAGGTCTGTGAGAGCCAGAAATCTTGCTTGTTTGTAGGTGACCAAATACTTATTTTCCACCATAATTTGCAAATCAATTCATTAAAAATCCTACAATGTGATCTTCTGGATTTTCTTTCTCATTTTGTCTGTCATAGTTGACGTGTACCTATGATGAAAATTACAGGCCTCTCTCATCTTTTTAAGTGGGAGAACTTGCACAATTGGTGGTTGACTAAATACTTTTTTTCCCCACTGTATATAGACATACCCCAAGAGACTAGCAGCTGTAATTTCTGCAAAAGGTGGCTCTACAAAGTATTGACTTTGGGGGGGGGGGGGTGAATAGTTATGCACGGTCAAGTTTTCTGTTTTTTTTTCTTATTTCTTGTTTGTTTCACAAAAAAAAAATATTTTGCATCTTCAAAGTGGTAGGCATGTTGTGTAAATCAAATGATACAAACCCCCAAAAAATCTATTTTATTTCCAGGTTGTAGGCAACAAAATAGGAAAAATGCCAATGGGGGTGAATACTTTCGCAAGCCACTGTAGGTTACATTAATAATGACAGTATCTTTATGACGATGTGTAGTACACATTATTCAAACTGACTGACTGCCAGCCATGTAACATATAACACATTATTGTATGAAATACAAGGCATTTGCAAGAAAGACAGAATCCAAAAGAAAACCTTGATTGAATGTGAACAAGAATCATTACAATGACCAAAACACCATAGCACACCTGCATCTAGCCAGAGGCGATAGACTTCAATAGAAACCAATCAATAACCAGCTTCAGAAGTGTTGACTCCTGGGTGGAGGACCTCAGTGGGAAGACATGCATTTTGAATTGACCCAAGATGGAGGTTATAAAGGGTGAAGTGGGACAGCTGGAATAGGAAAGTAGGTCCATTGCTCTGAAGTTGTAGGTTGTGGTCGACGGGGAAGAAGAGCGGTCCAGATAGTAGAAAGTAATAGCTGGGCAATCTATGAGAGAGTGGGAGATGAATGTTGGATCAGAATTTGTAAATACGACTAGCTGAGGGATTGGTAGAAAAGAGGTTGAAAGTACATGTATCCCCTCCACCCAGAGTTTTGTTAAACTTCCCCTCCTTTCATATGTGAATCAACATCCAAGTCTTCAAGAACATAACCTCAGTCATGACCTGATTGACGCTTTCAGATGACAATCAATATCTTAAATAGAATACGACATTGATTGCATCACCTCTCTGGGTAGCAGAGCCAAGAAGTAGAAGTTCACCTTAGACGTGTGTCACAGCATCATGCCCCCAGTAGTCATCGTGTTCCCAGTAGTCCAGGCAAGCCAAACCAGTCAGTCTCATGGGAGGGGTGTCTTCCTTCTCAGCCGGTTTCTCCTTCTCTCTCCTCCTCCTCCTCCTCCTCCTCGTCCAGTCAGCCGTGATAAACTCTACCTACTCTGAGGAGAAACATCACTCTGCTCTATGCTGCTTCTGCTCCATCAGGAGCTGTGCTGCCTGCATCACTACACATAGGACAGCAGACTGCTGCTTTGCTCTCCCAGAGAGAAAAGCTACAAGGCTACAACCAACATGAACCAATACCACAACATCAATAATTGAGGAATTGTGGGTATGGTGTGGGATGTGGTGCATGTGAGCCAATGAAAAACTCATTTGAATTTAAAATGCCATATTTCTTCCATATTACAGATTAAAACTTTATCACCAAGCGCACTGAAAAGTTTCCTAAACAATTAATTAATGCGGGGCAGTCATGGTGGCTCCACAGTCTCCATTGTAAAACATGATAAAGTAGGGGACATAATAAAAAAATGCATTATGCTCCACAGTTTTCAGATGGAAAACTCAACCCCCCCCTTCCGTCTCATTATCGTAGACTGATAAATTAATTTCCTTTCTCCTCCAGTGCGATCACTGGTTGTATGGAGAAAGCCGTGCTGTTGTCATAAGACATGCGGTGCGTTGCTGTTCTTCTCTTCTTCTCTTTTTCACATGCTCCCGCTCGTGTTTCCATAGACATGTTCCTCATCTTATATGGAGTAAACTACATCAACTCAGGTTTCCTCTGAAAGAGCCATTTATTAAACTTGCCCTCTATCTCTCAGGCTGTTCTCTCCAAGGCTGTGTCCTCCATTTGAATATCAAGGCCGAGGAAGCTCTCTAGCTACTAAAGCACTCTCATCATTCTGTACAGGCACAGCAGAAGATACCTCCTGGTCCTCTGCACAAAGGACCTCTTCCCTATGCTAAACAATGTGACAATAACACAAATGGAGACGGGGTGTCGGAGGCACCCAAAGGGCATAGGAGGGTGGTGAGCCACAAAAGGAGGTGCACCTGAGTATCCAAACACACTCTACGAGCCACAACAATGGGACAATAGGAGAGGGATTGAGGGCAGCTCGTACCCGATCAGGACTGAGCTCCCACGACTCTCTGGGCCACCAGCTCTGCTGCATTGTGGGAGCAGAGGTATTTTTCTCCCACCTGGGACCTCATTCAAAACCCTCATCTACGGTCAATTGCTTCACGTCTCGATGCTGGAGATGAGACACCACTGTCTGTCAATCCGCCGTCAATGCAATGTTGTTGTCGCTGCATATGTATTGTGTATTATTATTGGCTGGCTATTGTGATGTTGTTGTTATCTGTGTGGGCTTTAGACAAAGCCTGGAGAGGCCGTCCACGAAAAGCAGGCAAAGGAATGACCCAATTTCACATCCTATAGTGTTCTAACCAGATGAGCCAAAGCAATGGCTTTCCATTCATGAGGCCTAGGAACAGGAGGGTCATTTTCTGCACTCACTGAGCCAGGGATTCCTCAGGACAAGGCTGGGGCTGGGCAGATACATACATCACAAGGCAGAGCAGGAGTGATGAAAGGAGAGAGCATGCACGCACACATGCGCGCACACACACAAACGCACACACACACACACACACACTCTCCCCCTGTCTCTCACTCTCTCTTTCTCCCCCCCACAAATCCGACTCCAAACCTCCAGCGCACGGCAGCCTGCTCTTCCAAATTCGTCTCTATTCCCAAATTGCTTGTCAAAAGGACAAAATTATAAATAAAACGCCAGGGCTGACAAACAAGATTACATGCTGTTTGCACCTGGCCGTGGCAATTAAAGTCCTGATGACAGGGGATGGCCTCCTAATGTGGAGTCTCAAGGCATATCAGCATTTTCACAAAGAGATTAGCCCCGCCACGGCTCTGAGGCAGCACAGCCAGGCTCAGCTCAGCGCCTCACTGTCATTCTGAGGCTCCATGGTAGCTAGACTAGACCGCACAGGTTGGAAATACACCCATTCACTCATTTAAACACATATATACACATTTGGCTTTGACATTTACGCAACCACCCCCTACACAGCTATTACACATGGACACTCACAAACCCTAAATTGACTTGACAATGCTCAGCATGAGGGATTGAATCTACCACCTCCCCCATTACACACACCTCTCCCACACTTCACTGCTGATCTGGTGAAAATCAGTAAATTGAGAATACAGGGATAATATATAGTCTCTTATGTCCAGATATGGATGGATGCAAAATTTGTCCTAGTTAAATATTACAGTTTTTTACAACTGCTTACACACAAAATATTTTCATGTCACACGATTTTTGAAATCAAAGTGCAAAACTACACTCCAAATCTCCAAAAACATAAGCTATTTCTCAGCCTTTGACTCAGTTGTCAATTGCATAAAACACTTTTTTCAAAACACTACACACAATTCTCTACCTAAAACACAAAAATCTAACAGGAAGTGACTTGCTTTCCTTTTCCAAAAACAACCAATCAAAATGCTACACTTATTCACCAGGTCACACACACACTCCTCACATGTGCAAACACTAATTGCTTAACTGATCACTAACCATTCACTGCTTTACTGTAGTATAGGCCTATAAATAGGTCAAAGGTCAGATGACCTGTTTTGAACAATGGATGCCAACAACGGACAGAGAGCATAGGAGTAGGAGGGAGAGGCAGGGGACAACAACAAGGACAAATTCAAAGATGAAGAGTTGGAAGAGGAAGAGGAAGAGGAAGAGGAAGAGGAAGAGGAAGAGGAAGAAGACGAGGGCAAAGAAGAGAAGGAAGGAGAGCCATCTCTGATGAGATTAGGGAAACACTTGTTGATCATGTGATCAACCACGGTTTGACCATGAGAGAGGCTGGACTGAGAGTCCAGCCCAACTTGAGTCGATTTACAGTGGCGTCCATAATTCGAACCTTGAGAAATGAGAACAGGTATGCAACTATCTAATGACTATTTTAGCATTACAGTAATGTACTGTAAAATACGTATGACTGCATAGTATTGCATAAACATTTGTAACTCTAAGCCATCCATTTACTGCACTGCATTGAATGAATGAGGTTGGTTATCATGCTGTACTACATTTTTTTGTACGTTGTTTACAGTTCCTATGCTGAACTCACACTGTGTTTGAATTCTGTACAGAGTGGAAAGGCAAAGACATCATGGAGGATGAGGACGCTTGTTTACAGATGTACAAGAGACTGCAATTATAAATATGGTTTTGGCCAACAATGCAATTAGGATTCGAGAGATAAGAGAGCATATCTTGAGTAATGACACCATATTTAACAACATCAATGCTGTAAGCCTGTCGACCATGCAATGCATCCTCCAACGGCACCAAGTGACGATTAAACAACTTTACAAGGTGCCATTTGAGAGAAACTCTGACAGAGTCAAGAATCTGCAACATGACTTTGTAGAGGTATGTATGCAACACTACTTCCAGTACTTCAGACATACCATATTTACTCATTTGTATATCATTTTGTCTGTTACAACAATGGCCATATGCTCACTTTTCTGGATGCAATTTACACAATGCTTGTCCCTGATCCAGATCAGGAGCCTGCTAGATTTGTGGTTATATGGGACATTGTTAGTTTTCACCGGGCTGTTCTGGTCCAAAACTGGTTTGCCACCCATCCACAATTTGTAGTTTTGTACCTACCCCCATATTCACCTTTTCTAAATCCCATAGAGGAATTATTCTCAGCCTGGCACTGGAAAGTGTATGATCGCCAACCCTATGCCCGCATGCCGCTTCTCCAGGCAATGGAGGACGCATGTGGGGACATAGAGGTTGCCTCTGTCCAAGGTTGGATACGCCATGCTAGGAGATACTTCCCTCGATGTTTGGCAAGAGAAAACTTATCTTGTGATGTGGACGAAGTATTGTGGCCAGACCCAGCCCGGAGTAGAGATGAAGCGTAGCTTGGCACTGGTGACTGCCTCCCCCCTACCAATTCCTGGACTGCCCCCCCGGGACCCCACACACACAATTGAGGCTCCATGGTAGCTTTACTGTATTCTAAAGATTATACTTTTGGTTTACATATGTTTATGGTTTTGTTGTATGCTACTGTATACAGCAGTAATGTTTGCCTAATAAATATTTTCTGTTTCTACATTGCATTGGTGTTTACAGTGTACTTGTTACCCCTCTCAGCAGATTATTTTCACTGTAGAACATTGTATTGAAATGTAGATATAATCCTATGAAAGACCAAAGAGCTTTAGATTTGGAACAACACTGTTTACATGGTATATCCAAAAATGTACTATTATATTCATTCTGACATGTGTTTATGGCATTTTGAATGCAGTGTTACATTTTGAAGGAGATGTGAGGCATTTTGCATTTTGTGTGTGCAGTTTTGGGAATTGTGTGTAGAGTTTTGAAAAAAGGAAACATAGTTTTGAAAATGTGTGTAAGCAGTTGGAAAAAACTGTGCAAAAAAAGCCACATTCAACTTATTCAAATGTTAATGTTCTTTCTCTCAGCTCAGAGCAAACAGTAAAGTGTGAGGGCTGATGATATTACCCATGAGTAGTCGTTTGCTTGGCACAGGGGAATTTCCTGAAAGCCTTGAGTTTAAAAAAAAACTTTTGAGTGACAAGAGACAAGCACTTTTTTTTATTTTTGATGTACCATTTACACACGGTCGCTGCTTTCGTCTCTCTTATTTGTGGCAGAATAATAAGATCCAGCCTTTCAATAAACAGAAGCCACATTATAATTCAATAAGTTTGCCGAGTTGTAGCATGTTAAATTATGTACCCTTTACTTTCCGAGGGAAGAAAATTATTTCCTTGCATCAGTATGCTGCTGTCTGGTTGAAGAGGCTACCTCCCTCCGTTTGTCTATGATTTGATTGGGAAATATATCTAACCACATCAAAGAACATTCTCTACTGACTGGTTATTTCATGTTTACAGCCATGAGAGAGATGGTAGACGGGAAGATAGGAGTAGCCAGTGTGTTTGGAGGTGCAGATGTCTGTTTTAGATGTATTTGTACTGAAACCTAATAGAGAGGTTTGGCATTTGGGTATCCAAAGTAGCATCAAATGAAGGTTGGGGATATTATCATGGCAACTGTCTCTTATATTGTTTTGATGGAATCCAATGGGTTTGTAGAGCAGCACAGACAGACAGTAACCCCACACCACCCTCAGCTTGACACCCACTTGGGGCTAGCTGCTAATTTCTGCTCTCGTTTGATTGTGTCCCCTATTTCACCAGCCAAAATCCTACAGCCAATGGTTGAACGTTTCTCATTACCAGCTACTCTCCTCTCTCCACGTTGGCATTACACTATGACTCCCCAGGGTGTTTGTGTGTGCATGCATACATGCCTGTGTGTGTGTGTGTGTGTGTGTGTGTGTGTGTGTGTGTGTGTGTGTGTGTGTGTGTGTGTGTATGTGTGTGTATGCGTACATGCCTGTGTGTGTATGTGCATATTTTTTTGCTTGTGTATGTGGTTGGTGGGACATCAAAGTGACAGACAACAGCTGCTGTGTGTGACCCCTAGAGGTTTGTTACCCCTTCTGTCCCCTCCTGATTGAATGTCTAACCACTGGTCCCTGTCCTCTCGTCAAACACTGCTAAGTGTTGTACGTTTCCTCACTTAGCTACTCCCACTAGGCTATGGGCTGTGATGTCAATGTCAAATCCTGACAGCCATTGTCATTATCAGACCATGTGTGTATGCTGACAGCATTTAGAAGTATGCAGAGATGCTCAAGTAAAAGCCGTCAGACATGAACATATATTGTTCTGAATGGATCATATGACCCATACATTTGTTACATGAGATAACAGCCTCTACAATCTAAATTGAGTAGATTGTTTGCGGATCAAGTAATAAAATGAGAGGAAAAAGTCACCCTTGGTTCATTACCGCAGAAGTATATTGAACACTCAATTGAAAGAAAATGACTGTTACGACTTAGCTTTGGCAGAGTTTAGACAGAGGTCTGGTTTGACAGAGAAGAGCAACCCTGTCAATCTAAGTGTGTATGTGTGTGTGTGTGTGTGCGTGATGGAGGTGGGAAGTGTGAAGCAATGAGCTGGAAATATAGTGGAGAACAGCTCCCTGAGTCAGAACATGAACCACAGTTGAGTGAAAACTGCAATCATCATAGTCAATGTTAATGCTATTGCCACTTACTCACGGACATGACATACTACAAAATAAGAATACAATGAATGATTATTTTCGTATGGGTTGTCGTTGGGAAATATCGTCAGAGGCAGAGAGAGGCTCCAAGACTCCACAGCTAAGTCACAGAGGGGAGTATAGCACTGTAATTAAAGCATGACAGATTTGGAAATAGCTATCCCGGTCCTCCACAGTGCTTGCCTGTAGGGAGTCTGCCTTTCTTGTCGATTGTCGTGACAATGGGAAATGTGAATCCTTTGTGACACTTGTGACCTTAGTAGTGTGGGTTATGTTCCGGTCTGTCAATTCACACCTGGCCCACACATGTCTCAGACTGACCTTAATGTTTGCAGTCATTCTACACTAATTACACACATGCCTACTCATACCCGCATGCACACAGACACACATACACGCATGCACACACACACACAAACATACACACCCGCCCGCAGGCACACAAATAAACATAAATGGTAAACACACACACACACATGTGCATACTGTCTATGCAAACACTCCCCTCCCTCCTTGCCTCTATCTATTTTATCCATTATTCAGAGGAATAAAACCTCATTGGAAAGGAAAATGTCCAACAGCGTTGAGCCATTTCTGAATTTTGATATATGACATCTCTGACATTGCCAGGTTGTTTATTGCTTTCTCCACAATGGCTCACGGCATCAAGCCCTCTTGTGTCTTTACTATCTTTTGATGGGGTGTTCAGAGGAGAGAAGGTTCTGAGGGATTCATACAGCACTGCTGCCCAATACTCTTTTCAGCAATATTAAAGCTGCTTCAAAAATAGATACACTCCGCTCTTACCTAGAGGGAATTATCTAGCCCAGCTATAATTGGCAGGAGAAACAATAAAATAAAATAAATATTCATATATCAAACTTCTCAGGATTCATCAACATCTTCTACATAACCTTTGCTGCTCGATGCAAAACTCGCTCTTTACGTGACGGGGGAGTGAAGGACCATTTTGGATTTACAGGGATTTTCTTTGTTCTGGGTTTTCAAATATACCTAATTATTTTGTTATATAACTCTCTCCAAATACAGTGAATAATAACAAAAACACACATCATCTCATGTTTCAAAGTACACCATTTCACCTGTAATTCTTATTATGAAGATAAGACAAAATAGATACATAACATGGATTATGTTAACCACCTCCTGACTTCCTCCACAATCATTTTAGTGTTGAGGTCCACAAATGTACTAGAATTTAGACTAATAGAATCTAGCACACATCGAATTCATGTAAATGTGAGACAGTAAGCCCACTTCAGAGTATGCAAGCAGAAAATACAGCATTAACTGTGCACTTATTTTACCCTGTGTTTGGAAGTATCTGGGGAAGATTTTCCTACTGTTCAGTATTCTAAACAGAAGGTCACTCACACATTATTCATAAAATTATCATATTTTCTGATTGACACAGGAACCACCTGTGAAGCATTAATATATGACAGCCCACTTTATGCATTTAAGAAACATTGCTAGTCTGCCCTTGTCATGCTCGGCACAGTTATGATGTTGAACCAATTATTTTGCTAAATAACTACAGTTCAGCGATTACTATGGACCTTGGATTCCGATTATAACGAGACATTCTCTGATAGAATTAGTTGCATACGAAAAAGCTACTGTCTTTGTGAAACAATGTGACACACAACTGTACAACTTCAAAGCGTTTTATTTTATTATTTGTCCTCTGCGTTTTCACAGGTGAACAGTAAATCAATATTTCATGAAGGTCAAAATATGTCATGCACCCAGTAGATTATGGTTTAGCTAAGATCATCGACCCATAATCCCTTGCCTACTACCTTGAAAACCCCCTCCCTGTCTCTTTGCCCACAACTGAAGAGGGTACTGTGCAAGCAAATGTGTCCAACGGTGACATAGTCAATATGGTTGCAGATAGATACTGTGTATGATCCATGTGATGGACATCATTAGCTAGCATGTGGACACCTGCTCTATCTGCATCATACTGTGCAGTACCATTACATAGTCTTACAATAGCAAAGTCCTTAAATAGTCTAACAATAGCAAAATCCATAAATAGTCTTACAATGGCAATGCCATTAAATAGTCTTACAATAGCAAAGTTCTTAAATAGTCTTACAATAGCAAAATCATTAAATAGTCTTACAATAGCAAAGTTATTAAATAGTTGTATAATAGTAAAATCATTAAATAGTCTTACAATAGCAGTCCTTAAATAGTCTTGCATAGTCTTACATTAGCAATGTCCTTAAAGAGTTCTACACTAACAAAGTATTTAAATAGTCTTGCAATAGCAAAATCATTACATAGTCTTACAATAACAACGTCCTTAAATAGTCTTACATTAGCAAATACCATAAGTAGTCCTGCACTAACAAAGTCCCTTCCGGTAGACAAGATGGCGTATTGAATACACAGCGGTACGAATCACCTCAAGATAAAAACATAATATTCAATATCAGTAAGTTAGACTAAATATTAGCACTTCATATATTTGCGGGTAATATCATTCAATCTGGATAAAAACACAAAACAAATCATAAGGCTAGAGAAATGTATCGACAAATATTACAACAACAAGCAACACTCAAACATGACGGAGGATAAACGAGGAGAATCAATCTCCAAGAGGAAACGTGACTCCCCGACTGATACAGATGATTTATGATTTTCACCACTTGGACTGGTAAGTGTGGAAAGCGATCTGTTGAAGTCGATAAATGACAAACTAGGCATGCTAGAGTTGGTCAGTAATGATGTAAAAGAGTTGAAGGCGAGTCTTGAAATGAGTGATGAAAAAGCTGTGATAATGGAGAACGATACAAAAAAACTAAAAGGGACAGTGACTAAGATAGAAACGGACGTTAAGGAACTTAAAAAGGAGAACAACTTTCTGAGAGAAGCATTACTAGACATACGAACTAGATCGATGAGAGAAAATCTAGTACTTACGGGTATCCAAGAAAAAGAAGGAGAGGTTACCGAAAAAATTATGAATGACTTCTTTCTTACAGCACTTCAAATCCCACTCGAGGCTGTCAATAAAATCCAACTCGAACGTGTACACCGTTTCGGACAAAGAGGACAGAGATATGAGCATCCAATCGTTGCCAAATTTGCTTTTTTTAAGGTTAAAGTAATGGTTAAAAGCCTAGGTAAAAGACTTGCTGGCACGAAAATAGGCATGAATGATCAGTTCCCGAGGGAGATTGCAGAACGGCGCAAAGTTCTTTACCCAATCTTCAAGGACAATAGATTAAAAGGGAAGCGTGTTGCTCTCGTTGTCGATAAACTGTAAATTGACAACCAAATGTTCCGCGACACAAAGACTACTCCATGGCTATTCTGAAAGTTCTAATAGAGGAGTCGAATAATGGAACACCCAATACTAACCATTGTAGGGATTGTAATAATAAAGCACATTTATAGTATTTTATAAAGGGATAAGACGTTATTACAAGAAAAGATAACAAGCAAAATAATACATCTTCAAATACAACTAATTAGAACACAAGTACTCAATCAACATAGTGGAGTTAAAAACATAGCAAACAGAAGACATAGAAGGCACAGTATGTGGATATGTGTGAGCAGGGGTTGTGAGAGAGCTTTCAATTTTGTGCAGATGAGGGATATACATTTTAAAATAAAGTATACATCTAATCTATTTTTTTATTGTCCTAACATGATGGAACGATCCCCAACCCTATATCCTAGACACCCACCCGAGCGACCCATACACCAAAGAGAAGTCCCCATCTGTTTTATGGCCCTGCTGTGAGTTGCCTATATGCAGCCAAAACAGAAAAATAAATGCGGTCAGAGACATACTTGAGCAGCACCGCCCCCTCAAGATTCTGAGCCTGCCTGGCAGGGTTGGTCCTACAAAGCCAGAGCCCCGTGATGGGAGAGCATAATATACAAGGAAAATCTCAAAGCTGCTAATGAGAACCTTGACGACCTTGTACATAGCCGGTGAGGATTCCGGTGGGGTACCCCCACCCAGGTAGTGGCAGTGCTGGCAACACTGGCTGCAGTAACCCATGGGGAGGGGGTCACACTCGGACAATCAGAGAGGGGGCATATTATTGTGGCCCTGGTGGCACAAA
Organism: Coregonus clupeaformis; assembly: GCF_020615455.1. NCBI lineage: Eukaryota > Metazoa > Chordata > Actinopteri > Salmoniformes > Salmonidae > Coregonus > Coregonus clupeaformis. The sequence continues at coordinate 2,574,116 of NC_059196.1, forward strand.
ATAGTCAAAGGTCTGACTGCACGGAGATGCTTGGGAAAAATGGTTCAAACGGGGGACCAGAGTGTTTGTGTCTCAGGGGAAGAGGGTGGATCTGATCTCCATCACCTAGGACTTTACATAGCTCAATCTTGCTCAATCTTGCATGCTTTCTCAAACAGCTGTAACTGTATATGCATTCATAAATCAGGTCCTTTCTTGAGTTGGGCTCTGGGATGTAACCACCGTTGAGCATCTGATCTTATGGTTGATTGTGGAGGAAAGGGGTTGAGTGTGTTAGAGTATGTGCGTGTGTGTGTTTATCCCACATCTGCTGCAAGGGGGTAAGGATGTTAGGGAGAATATAGGATGAACCACAATAATTGTTTGCTAAAAAAATAATTGCTTGACAAAAATGTAATGTAATACAATGGCAATCCGGGTTATAGGTAATAATCCTATGCATTAACTGCCGACATTGTTACACATATTAATTGATAATGATGGAAATTAAGATATGCAAGATATTTGAATAGATATATATATATATATATATATATATTTAAATAGCTATATACAGTGGGGGAAAAAAAGTATTTAGTCAGCCACCAATTGTGCAAGTTCTCTCACTTAGAAAGATGAGAGAGGCCTCTAATTTTCATAATAGGTACACTATGACAGACAAATTGAGAAAAGAAAATCCAGAAAATCACATTGTAGGGTTTTTAATGAATTTATTTGCAAATTATGGTGGAAAATAAGTATTTGGTCAATAACAAAAGTTATTGACACAGGTCAAACGTTTTCTGTAAGTCTTCACAAGATTTTCACACACTGTTGCTGGTATTTTGCTCAATTCCTCCATGCAGATCTCCTCTAGAGCAGTGATGTTTTGGGGCTGTCGCTGGGCAACACGGACTTTCAACTCCCTCCAAAGATTTTCTATGGGGTTGAGATCTGGAGACTGGCTAGGCCACTCCAGGACCTTGAAATGCTTCTTACGAAGCCACTCCTTCGTTGCCCGGGCGGTGTGTTTGGGATCATTGTCATGCTGAAAGACCCAGCCACGTTTCATCTTCAATGCCCTTGCTGATGGAAGGAGGTTTTCACTCAAAATCTCACGATACATGGCCCCATTCATTCTTTCCTTTACACAGATCAGTCGTCCTGGTCCCTTTGCAGAAAAACAGCCCCAAAGCATGATGTTTCCACCCCCATGCTTCACAGTAGGTATGGTGTTCTTTGGATGCAACTCAGCATTCTTTGTCCTCCAAACACGACGAGTTGAGTTTTTACCAAAAAGTTCTATTTTGGTTTCATCTGACCATATGACATTCTCCCAATCCTCTTCTGGATCATCCAAATGCACTCTAGCAAACTTCAGACGGGCCTGGACATGTACTGGCTTAAGCAGGGGGACACGTCTGGCACTGCACGATTTGAGTCCCTGGCGGCATAGTGTGTTACTGATGGTAGGCTTTGGTCCCAGCTCTCTGCAGGTCATTCACTAGGTCCCCCCGTGTGGTTCTGGGATTTTTGCTCACCGTTCATGTGATCATTTTGACCCCACGGGGTGAGATCTTGCGTGGAGCCCCAGATCGAGGGAGATTATCAGTGGTCTTGTATGTCTTCCATTTCCTAATAATTGCTCCCACAGTTGATTTCTTCAAACCAAGCTGCTTACCTATTGCAGATTCAGTCTTCCCAGCCTGGTGCAGGTCTACAATTTTGTTTCTGGTGTCCTTTGACAGCTCTTTGGTCTTGGCCATAGTGGAGTTTGGAGTGTGACTGTTTGAGGTTGTGGACAGGTGTCTTTTATACTGATAACAAGTTCAAACAGGTGCCATTAATACAGGTAACAAGTGGAGGACAGAGGAGCCTCTTAAAGAAAAAGTTACAGGTCTGTGAGAGCCAGAAATCTTGCTTGTTTGTAGTTGACCAAATACTTATTTTCCACCATAATATGCAAATAATTTCATTAAAAATCCTACAATGTGATTTTCTGGACTTCTTTTTCTCAATTTGTCTGTCATAGTTGACGTGTACCTATGATGAAAATTACAGGCCTCTCTCATCTTTTTAAGTGGGAGAACTTGCACAATTGGTGGCTGACTAAATACTTTTTCCCCCCACTGTATATATATATATATATATATATATATATATATATATATATATTGAGGTGAGAGCATTGGAAATGCTTTTGGCGGTTGACCTGCTTCTGTTTTGTGGGTGGCACTGTGTGCTGTTTTTGATGGATGGGTCCTGGCCTCTCGGGGGCCTAGGGATCCGGGGGTGGTATGCCGATCACTGGCATGACGGCCCAACTTCAGATGGGGAGGGGCTTTAATGGGGGGAATAGTGGAGAACAATTGGAGGGTTACTTAGTAGCAATGCAAATATCATGGTACAGCTATATGGACGCTCAATCACTATTGTATTTTTTATTGGTAAATTTACAAACATATATAATGATGAATAGATTTGAAACTTGTATCTCATTATGGTATGTGGTGAAACAAGTATAGCCAGTTATAATTGTAATGGCTTAGCAGATAATAACAAAAGCAGAACAATATTTACATGGCTCAAAGAGAAGGAATATAATATATATTGTTTACTGGAAACTCATTCAACAATTCTAGATGAAGTTGTTTGGAAAAGGGAATGGGGGGGGGGGGTGATGATATTAATTAACAGTAATTTCCATCCGAATGTGCAAATTGTCCAAACAGATCCGCAAGGTATATGGATTATTTTTAATATGTTATTGGATATATAAACATATATGGCTCATTAACCTTTACGGACCAAATAATGATGATCCACACTTCTTTGACAATATATATAATAAATTATCAACCCTGCAAGCAATACAATACTATATTATCATGGTGGAAGATTATAATACCGTTATAAGTAGCTTAATGGACTGTAAAGGAAATCACAATACAAACTATCACCCTCATGCTCTTAAGGAAATCGTGAATGTCATGGATACATTAGAACTAGTAGATATATGGAGGCTTAAATATCCTGATATAGTGACATATACATGGCGGAGACTCAATCAAGCTAGTCGTCTTGACTTCTTTCTTATGTCATTCTCGTTGGCACCAAAAGTTTAAAAAGTGTTGATAGAGGACAGAATGTGGTCGGACCATCATATAATTGGCATATACATTACTCTTACTGAATTTCCACGTGAGCGTTGATATTAGACATTTTATCAAATCCTATTGAATGATAACTTGTTTTTAAATAGGACAGAGGAATTTATAACTGATTTTTTCCGACATAACATAGGTACAGCAAATCCCCTTATTGTATGGGACACTTTTAAATGTGCCTTTAGAGGCCATGCAATTCAGTACTCATCTCGAAAACAAAAGCAATTTAGGTCAAAAGAGTCCATACTAACAAAGGAAATAGAAGGTCTAACAGAACAGATAGATAGCAATAAAAACTGTAACATAGAGGCTCAGAATAAATTAGAGGAAAAACAAAAAGACATGGAGAAACTTATTCAAGAAAGATCAAGTGTAATATATTATAAAAAATAAAGCAAACTGGATGGAATATGGGGAAAAATGCACCAAATTATTTTTTAATCTTCAACATAGAAATGCTATCAAAAATAATTTACTGAAACTGGTTACAAAAGATGGAGTCACCCATGATTCACCAAATTATATTTTGAAGGAGGAAACAAAGTACTTTAAGCATTTGTTTTCGTTTCAGTTGCCCCCATCTTCTCTAACTGAAGCTAATTGTAGATATGTTTTTACTATTGATAATGTCAAATGATCAGCAATACAGAAAGACTCATGTGAAGGTGAAATTACAGAGGAGGAACGTCTGGATGCAATTAAAGACTTTAAGTCCTGGGGAAACTACAGGGTTGGATGGCATACCAGTCGATTTATACCAAACCTTTTTTGATATACTCAGAGGACTGTTATTAGCATGTTTTAACCACTCCTATGTAAATGGTAGATTATCAGACACTCAAGAAGAAGGTCTAATTTCATTATTACTGAAACAGGATACAAGTGGAAAATATAAAGATCCAGTCCATTTAAAATATTGGAGGCCCCTTACACTTCAGTGTTGTGATTTAAAAATGATTGCAAAATGTACAGCGCATAGAATTAAAAAGGTATTGTCGGACATTATTCATTCTAATCAGACAGGTTTTTTACATGGACGATACATTGGAGATAATATAAGGCAAGTACTGGAAACAATAGAACACATAGCAGACTTTGAAAAGGCATTTCATAAAGTACGACTGGGGTTTATATATAAATGCCTGGAGCATTTCAATTTTGGAGAATCTCTTATAAAATGTGTTAAAATCATGTATAGTAACCCTAGGTGTAAAATAGTAAATAATGGCTATTTCTCAGAAAGTTTTGAACTGTCAAGAAAAGTGAAACAAGGTTGTCCACTATTGGCATATCTATTTATTATGGCCATCGGAATGTTAGCTATTAAAATCAGATCCAACAATAATATCAAGGGATTAGAAAACCAGGGCTTGAAAACAAAGGTGTCATTGTACGCTGATGATTCATGTTTTCTTTTAATTCCACAACTTGAATCCCTACACAGCCTCATAGAGGATCTAGATACATTTTCTAACCTCTCTGGATTACAACCAAATTATGATAAATGTACTATATTACGTATTGGATCACTTAAAAATAAAAAATTACATTACCATGTAGTTTACCAATAAAAAGGTCTGATGGTGATGTGGATATACTCTGAATATATATCCCAAGTGGAATAAATGATCTCACTCCAATACATTTTTATAGAAAGTTAGCAAAACTAGATAAGATCTTGCTACCATGGAAAGGTAAATACCTATCAATTTCTGCAAAAATCACCCTGATTAACTCTTTGGTATTATCCCAGTTTACCTATTTGCTTATGGTCTTGCCTACGCCTAACGAACAGTTTTTAAAATTATATGAGAAAAAAATATTCAATTTTATTTGGAACGGCAAGCCAGACAAAATTAAACAGGCCTATTTATATAATTAATATGAATTCGGAGGACAGAAATTATGAAATATTAAAGCATTAGACCTATCACTAAAAGCTTTAGTCATACAAAAGTTATACTTAAAACTGAACTGGTTCTCTAGCAAATTAGTAAGATTGTCTCACCCAATGTTCAAGAATGGCCTATTTCCCTTTATTCAGATTACAATCTCTCACTTTCAGTTATTTGAAAAGGAAATCATCTCCCAAATATCACTATTTCTAAAACAAGCCATAGAAAGTTGGTTGCAATTTCAATTTAATCCTCCAGAAACGACAGAACAAATAATGCAACAAATATTGTAGTTAAACTCAAATATACTAATTGATAAAAAAACAATGTTTAAAAAAGGTATAATCTTCGTAAATGATATCATAGGTAGGACTGGTGGAGTTATGTCACACATGCAGCTAACAAAAACATATGGAAATGTCTGCTCTTCCCAAAATTACAACCAAATAATTGCAGCATTACCGCAAAAATGGAAGAGGAAAGTGGAAGGGGGAAAAAGTAAGGAACTTGTCTGTCGGCCCTGCATTAAAGAACATAATTGGTTAAAGAAAATTGTGATAAATAAAAAAGTATACCAGTTTCATTTAAGGACCAAAGGATTGACAGCCGTCCCATATAGATTGCAAAATAGTTGGGAAGAGATTTTTGACGTACCGATTCCATGGCATAGTGTTTATGAACTGATACGCAAAACGACGCCGGATTCTTGCTACCAATAGAATGTTATTTATATGGGGGATACAATCTTCCCAGCTCTGCAGATTTTGCTGTGAAGAGACAGAATCATTAGATAATTTGTTTTGGTACTGTCCATTTGTAACTTGCTTTTGGACACAGGTCCAGGAATGGCTAAAGGATTGCAATATTTACCTTGAGCTGACACTGCAGATAGCACTACTGGGTGATCTGAAAAGTCATAGTCAATTGATCAATAATATAATAATACTTTTAGCAAAAAAATGTATTTTCAATTTACAATCTGTAGAAACAATGAGAATAGACGTGTTCAGAACTTTTGTAAAACATTACAGTACAGTTGAAAGATATATGGCAAATAGAAATCCAATATGGATGGTGTTAAGAGATAGATGGGTGGTGTTGAATGGAGTTGAAGGATGGGACTAATAACAACTAACAACAACTAATAACAACAAGATAACTAATAATGTAAGCATACTCTGTCTATAAGAAGTATATAGGTTATAGGTTGAGAGCTTTTGTGAAAGAGCACAGTTAGATAGATATGGCATATAGAAGCAAACCGGAAGGACATCATGAAAATGATCGGAGAGGTTGAGGGTAGAGGAGTAAAAACAAACAAAATAGAATTATTGTAAAATTGACTGTGTCCATAAAATGTATATAGTATGTATAAGCTGGAAGTATAGGCCTAAGCATTGTTGTTCACTAGTTTACTCCAATTAGGGAAGGGGTGGTGGGGTTGGAAAGTAATAAAGGGAAATATATTTAAAAAAAGGATATGTGTATGTATGTATGTATGTACAGTGGGGAGAAGTATTTGATACACTGCCGATTTTGCAGGTTTTCCTACTTACAAAGCATGTAGAGGTCTGTCATTTTTATCATAGGTACACTTCAACTGTGAGAGACATAATCTAAAACAAAAATCCAGAAAATCACATTGTATGATTTTTAAGTAATGAATTTGCATTTTATTGCATGACATAAGTATTTGATACATCAGAAAAGCAGAACTGAATATTTGGTACAGAAACCTTTGTTTGCAATTACAGAGATCATACGTTTCCTGTAGGTCTTGACCAGGTTTCCACACACTGCAGCAGGGATTTTGTCCCACTCCTCCATACAGACCTTCTCCAGATCCTTCAGGTTTCGGGGCTGTCGCTGGGCAATACGGACTTTCAGCTCCCTCCAAAGCTTTTCTATTGGGTTCAGGTCTGGAGACTGGCTAGGCCACTCCAGGACCTTGAGATGGTTCTTACGGAGCCACTCCTTAGTTGCCCTGGCTGTGTGTTTCGGGTCGTTGTCATGCTGGAAGACCCAGCCACGACCCATCTTCAATGCTCTTACTGAGGGAAGGAGGTTGTTGGCCAAGATCTCGCGATACATGGCCCCATCCATCCTCCCCTCAATACGGTGCAGTCGTCCTGTCCCCTTTGCAGAAAAGCATCCCCAAAGAATGATGTTTCCACCTCCATGCTTCACGGTTGGGATGGTGTTCTTGGGGTTGTACTCATCCTTCTTCCTCCTCCAAACACGGCGAGTGGAGTTTAGACCAAAAAGCTCTATTTTTGTCTCATCAGACCACATGACCTTCTCCCATTCCTCCTCTGGATCATCCAGATGGTCATTGGCAAACTTCAGACGGGCCAGGACATGCGCTGGCTTGAGCAGCAGGATTTGAATCCATGACGGCGTAGTGTGTTACTAATGGTTTTCTTTGAGACTGTGGTCCCAGCTCTCTTCAGGTCATTGACCAGGTCCTGCCATCTAGTTCTGGCTGATCCCTCACCTTCCTCATGATCATTGATGTCCCACGAGGTGAGATCTTGCATGGAGCCCCAGACCGAGGGTGATTGACCGTCATCTTGAACTTCTTCCATTTTCTAATAATTGCGCCAACAGTTGTTGCCTTCTCACCAAGCTGCTTGCCTATTGTCCTGTAGCTCATCCCAGCCTTGTGCAGGTCTACAATTTTATCCCTGATGTCCTTACACAGCTCTCTGGTCTTGGCCATTGTGGAGAGGTTGGAGTCTGTTTGATTGAGTGTGTGGACAGGTGTCTTTTATACAGGTAACGAGTTCAAACAGGTGCAGTTAATACAGGTAATGAGTGGAGAACAGGAGGGCTTCTTAAAGAAAAACTAACAGGTCTGTGAGAGCCGGAATTCTTACTGGTTGGTAGGTGATCAAATCCTTATGTCATGCAATAAAATGCAAATTAATTACTTAAAAATCATACAATGTGATTTTCTGGATTTTTGTTTTAGATTCCACCTCTCACAGTTGAAGTGTACCTATGATAAAAATTACAGACCTCTACATGCTTTGTAAGTAGGAAAACCTGCAAAATCGGCAGTGTATCAAATACTTGTTCTCCCCACTGTGTGTATGTGTATATATATCTAATTTTGCGAGAATAATAACAATGGGTGATTGGATGTGATGCAGACAATTACATTGATGGAAGTTACAATCTATCTGCAATATTAAAGATGATATACCCCCTAAAAAAAAAAGAAAAAAAAAAAGAAAAAAAGAAAGACATTATATAGTCTTACAATAGCAATGTTCTTATATAGTCTTACATTAGAAAAGTCATTAAATTGTCTTACATTGGCAAAGTCCTTAAATAGTCTTACAATAGCAAAGTCCATAATGGAACAGAGGCAGGAATATATACCGAACAAAAATATAAATGCATCATATAAAGTGTTTTCATGAGCTGAAATTAGAATATCCCCGAAATGTTCCATACGCACAAAATTCTTATTTCTCTGAAATGTTGTGCACAAATTTGTTTACATCCCTGTTAGTGAGCATTTCTCCTTTGCCAAGATAATCCATCCACCTGACACGTGTGGCATTTCAAGAAGCTGATTAAACAGCATGATCATTACACAGGTGCACCTTGTGCTGGGGAAAATAAAAAGCCACTCTAAAATGTGCAGTTTTGTCACACAACACAATGCCACAGAAGTCTCAAGTTTTGAGGGAGTGTGCAATTGGCATGCTGACTGCAGAAATGTCCAACAGCGCTGTTGCCAGATAATTGAATGTTCATTTCTCTACCATAAGCCACCTCCAACGTCATTTTAGTGAATTTGACAGTACATCCAATCGGCCTCACAACCGCAGACCACGTGTCCCTATTGGGTTTTGCTAATGTGCAGCTGGTGTGTGATCAGAGTGAAAGCAAAGGTGAAAGCAACATTTAGTATTCCATGCAGGCCTAAGCAAGTTGTTTTCCATTGATTTTCTTGGAAGTCTCATACAGCAGAAGCCAGCATCTGAAGGTTATGAGATTTTGGGAGCTCAATGTGAAAGCTTGGAGCCCCAAGTTGTGTTAGGATCGCTTATCGGCACTAGAACAGAACATTCCTGAAGGCATTTATCCAAACTTGAAAAACAAATATCTAACACTTTCTAGGCTACATTTTCTACCTCAAATGCATATATAGGATGTGTGTATATACACATGAAACAAATCAACACTAAAAGAGAAAAGTCATAAATAAGAGATAAAGTTATGCACTTGTTATAACACAGTTATAACAATTAACACAGTTATGCACTTAGTATAACCACACTTGTGTTGCCTCCCTCAACGTGCAGTATGCAATGCAGCATTGTATTGACAATAAGAGGTGTATGAAATACCAAGTGTTGTTGTAAAAGCCATGTAATGCAACTTCAACGATGTTTTTCTTGAGAATGAACTGAAAGTATGTGATTCCCAAGGCTGTCTGGTATTTACTAAGGATTATTTGTTTGAATTTGTTTGAAGTAAGGATTTGCTGGAATGTGATGGGAATCCATGATTTGTTCAGCTACAACTACATTTCTAATACAAAGAAGGTAATATTTTAGTCAGTGTAATAACTGAGGATTATGTTTTTTTTAACTATTTACTTAAAAAATACATAATTTGATTAATTTGTTAAACACTTCCACCATCAGAGAAGATCTTAATAGTTTGGTCACAACTTTATGATGTTGCAAACGTCTCTAAAAAGCGAGATGTTAGGTGTGCATTGGAATACGTTTGGTCACATTGTTGTGTTTTCATCTCTTATGGTGTTAATGGGATTTTACTTTCTTATGCTTTATTCTCAAAATAGGCTTGCACTTGTGTGTGTACATGTGACCTTTCCAGTTAACCTGTCGCCACAGCACTCTTCCCACCGCTGTTACGACACCATAATGAGGTATAATTCCAGGTAAACTACACTAGTTTAAATGCACTGCAACCTTTTGATCCTCAAATAATTGGAGTCCTCTGGGCACCAGAGTCTAGAGTAGAACATCGTTGTTAATTAATCAATATCTCCGATTATGCACCACTGTTGTATTAACTGAAATGCCAATATTCTTCATCTAGTCTTACTCTGACAAACAGAGGCCACAAGAGTAATGCTTCGAGACATATCACATGAATTACCACATAGGCTACTTGATATACAGAGTCAACACAATTAGGCCTATGTGCTAAAGCAGCAGCAATTATCTGTTATTTGTAAGCCTCTAAATAGATTTGCAAGTTTGTTTTCCCCCTCCCAACTAGGAGATTATTCTCTTCATTCTCATCATCAGTGGCTGCCTGTAATGACTCCTGTCACCTTCATACCATGTGATTATTTCAGAGCTGAGGACACAAACAGAATTTCTGAATCTAAAGCAGAAATAACTTCTAGTGCAGAAATCAGCCCATTTGTGTGCTTACAGATTGATAGGCACATTACCTGCCTCTCTAAAAAAGGCCTATCTGCTATCAGACATCCACTCTTTTGAACTTCCTCCTCCTTTTATAAAACTGTCTCTTCCTTTTATAAATGCCTTTGATTGTTGGACTAGCTAATAAAGCCCAGTTGGCGCGGCGGTTCGTCTCAAAACGCTGTCCTATCAACATTTTAGTTGTTGACTCGGCACTGGGAGCATCCTATTCTTCAAGTGACAGGTCACTGTCACTTTTAATTACTACAGAGGCTCCTCTACTTTCCCTGCTTGCACTTTTTAAGACAAACGATAGAGAGAGAGACACAGTCCCCTGCTGATTATTGGTTCCCTGTGTCCTCTAGTCCAGAAGGAGCTCTGTCATTTCTCTCCTAAGAAGAAAATGGATCCCACCCTCCCGCAGCATGCACCAGCTCCATCTCCTGGGCTTTCAATGGGCTCCAGCTCTTTGAAGATTCCTGTTTCTGCAGCATCTGCTCTTTTCATTCCCCCAACCCACTGATGCCTTTATACTTTGATTGCATATCTCTCATCGGAATCGTATAGCTAATTGCATCATTCGAATGGTCCTTTTTATGATACTCTCTGGTAAGTTGATGATTTATGTAGTTTATTATAAAAAATGTGCAAGAAGGAAAGGTTGAAGAAATAAAGCAGAGAAAAACCGCTGATCTCAAGTTTGAATGAACAAATTGAGATTGTCTGGGTTCTCAGTATTGGGAGCAGAGTGCGATCAGGTTTAGAAAAGCTTTTCTATGAGTTTGTAATACACAGTACTTTATCTTCATGTTAGGGACTATGAGAATTTGTACTTGTCACGGACCCCCGGTACTGCTGCTCATTCCGTTCACCAGCTCCGGAGGTCTACGTCACCGGCCTTCTAGGTGTCACTGATCTGGTTCATTACAACCAACCCAGGACTGTCTTGTCTCATTACGCACACCTGGTTCCCATTCCCCCTGATTAGTATGTATATATGTGCCCTCTGTTCCCCATTGTCCTTGTCGATTATTGTCCCATGTCCGTTGGTCTTGTGAGTACCGTGTATTGTGCTCTTGTTATTACGGGTCTCGTCCCGTGTATTGTTTAGAGGTTTACACCTCGCTATTTGTTTGGGTTACATCCCTGTGTTTATATATATATATATATATATATATATCTATATATATATATATACACACACACGTGTTTGTTTTGGGCTTTGTCCCCGTCATTGTTCATGACGTACCTTGTGTTGGGTGGAGAAAATAAAACCCCTATTACGTATTCCTGCGCCTGTCTTCAAATCCTTATACAATGTGACAGTACTGCAGAAAGATATGTATACAGTATCTACAAAGCATACCATTAATTATACGAAAATACTGAAGAAACGTATGGAGTGCACTAATGTACTGTATATTCTATAGACGTCATGTGATTTGGCTGTCACTATTATCCAGTCAGTAATGGAGTTTGGCCTGGTTTGGAGAGAGTAGGTGTCTCCATCTTCTTCTGGCAGACACACAGCAGTGGCACTGGAGTCTCCTCCCTCAGCTAGAGGGCTCAGTGCGTCTCTCTCAGTCACTCCTAGACGCAACGTCAGTGCAATTTAACAGCTCTTTGATCCACGTCCTAAAAGTGAATGGCAACAAATTAAGCAAATTATCTGCACCACCCACGGGCCTAGGGGGACCGTAATCATCGAAATGAGGTTTGAGTGTTGGGCTGCTGGAGTCTCACAGGATACTTTTTTTCATAAATAAGTAAATAACCACAGTGACCCGAATCAGGGAGTGTGTTCTGCCTCAATGCTCTCCACCTGTTCCCAATAAGCTGAGCTGGTCCAGTTGTCATCAGAGAGCCAGCTGAGCCACTTGCCCTTGCTGTTGTGGCTGGCGTTGGATCTCGGTACACAGTATTATAAAAGCATGACACCGCCACAGCCTTATCTACAGGTTGAAATCAAATGAGTGTGATAAGAAGTCCAGTCTCTTTCCTTTTTTGCAAGAGCTAACAATACTTGAGTCTGTTTTAGATGCTACATAATCAGCCTCCCCGAGGGATATTGATGGAGTTGTTCAAGACGAAGAAGGAAAAACTAAATAAACAATTCCATACCAATACCTGTGAGCATTGCATCCAGGGAAATTAGTCTGAAAGGGCATTTGTTTCAAATGTGCTCAACTCCCCATCAAATAAAATCAGACAGAACATACCATGCTGCAGGGGTCCACTGTCGGATCATTCAAAAGCTGCCCACATTGTGGACACATGCTTGGTCTCATGTTCTGTACTTTCTATAATGTATTGTTAAAAGTATAATACTTGAAATTCTGGGATTTTGCCAGTAACTTCTCAGCGCAGAGTGAAATAATGAAGGACAGGTGAATCCTAGTGAATCCCTCCAAGAAGAGCCCTGTCTCACCGCATCAGTCAGAATTCACTCTGCTTAATGTCAATCATGTGCTGCCATCACCACTCTTCTCATGCTCCAATTGCCCACCTGAAACCCTGCTTAATGATTTCCCCCTATTTAGGGAAGAGGGAAGCCAACCAGGGCTATCCACACATACAGTACACATCAAATCTCAAGGAAGTTGTTAAATTTTAACAATAACAGTGGGGTAAGCTACCAAATCCATGCGGTATTGTCTCCTACTCATTCACCTAGCTTTAACTTAGATAAATAGCCCTCACCCTGCTCATCCTATAGTCAGTTTCATAGCACTAGGCACCAAGGCAATCTCAGCCCAGTCTTTGCTTTATTTAATGTAATTTCACAGTTCATTAGGGGCCTAGACCCACTCTTCTGAGCTGGTTTGAGTACAGGCACTGTACTTATTGCCCATTGCCTATTGATTGCAGTGGTCAGATCAACAAATATATTGAATTAAAATATTCAATGAGCTGGATTTGTCTTTATGAATATAGTATGTGTCCTTAAGTGGTTGTACAGTGCCTTGCAAAAGTATTCAGCCCACTTGGCATTTTTCCAATTTTGTTGCATTACAACTTGTAATTTAAATGGATTTTTATTTGGATTTCATGTCATGGACATTCACAAAATAGTCCAAATTGGTGAAGTGAAATGAAAAAAAATACTTATTTCAAAAATTTAAAAAAATAAATAACGGAAAAGTGGTGCATGCATATGTATTCACCCCCTTTGCTATGAAGCCCCTAAATAAGATCTGGTGCAACCAATTACCTTCAGAAGTCACATAATTAGTTAAATAAAGTCCACCTGTGTGCAATCTAAGTGTCACATGATCTGTCACATGATCTCAGTATATATACACCTGTTCTGAAAGGCCCCAGAGTCTGCAACACCACTAAGCAAGGGGCACCACCAAGCAAGCGGCACCATGAAGACCAAGGAGATCTCCAAACAGTTGTGGAGAAGTACAGATTAGGGTTGGTTTATAAAAAATATCCGAAACTTTGAACATCCCACGGAGCACCATAAAAAAATGGAAAGAATATGGCACCACAACAAACTTGCTGGGCTTTGCGGAAGAGTGGCCATTGCTTAAATAAGCATCATACTGTGGGGATGTTTTTCGTCGGCAGGGACTGGGAAACTGGTCAGAATTGAAGGAATGATGGATGGCGCTAAATACGGGGAAATTCTTGAGGGAAACCTGTTTCAGTCTTCCGGAGATTTGAGACTGGGACGGAGGTTCCCCTTCCAGCAGGACAATGACCCTAAGCATACTGCTAAAGCAAAACTTGACTGGTTTAAGGGGAAACATTTAAATGTCTTGGAATGGCCTAGTCAAAGCCCAGACCTCAATCGAATTGGTATGACTTAAAGAATGCTGTACACCTGCGGAACCCATCCTGCTTGATGGAGCTGGAGCAGTTTTGCCTTGAAGAATGGGCAAAAATCCCAGTGGCTAGATGTGGCAAAGCTTATAGAGACATACCCCAAGAGACTTGCAGCTGTAATTGCTGCAAAAGGTGGCTCTACAAAGTATTGACTAGTTATGCACGCTCAGGTGTTCTGTTTTATTATCTCATTTCTTTGTTTCACAAGAAAAAATATTTTGCATCTTCAAAGTGGTAGGCATGTTGTGTAAATCAAATGATAGAAACCCCCCAAAAATATTTGTTGTAAGGCAACAAAATAGGAAAAATGCCAAGGGGGGTGAATACTTTCGCAAGGCGCTGTAGATACTTAAATAATAGTTTCAAATGACATGGGTCATAAATGCCATTTCTCTTAAGTCCTCTGTATGCAAAAGTAATAAACAAAGTAATAAATTACATCATTATAATAAATTAATTAAGGTTTTCCAGGAATGAATTCAGAAGCAACCACAGGTGCGCTAATATAGATTTTTTAATAGGTGTATCTTCACCGCTGAAGCTTTAATAATGACCATTAAATGTTCAGGCTCTGATAACAGTTAGATCAAATAAAATATTATTCAGGACAAAAACAAGATAACATATTTGTGTGTGTGTGTGTGCGCGTCTGTATGTACATGCATGTGTGTGTCTACATATACTTTCTTCTAGTAAATTTCATTTTACCATCTGCTGCTGCTGGGTTGCAGATAATACACAGCAGGTCTCAGGATCAAATGAACTAATTCAGGATACACTGAACCAGTTTATTCTTTTGCATTACCCTTTGACCTGCTGGTATTTTCCTTTCCTGCAAAAAAGGCACAGAGCACAGTCAGCCATAGTCTGGAGAGGTTTTGCTCTCCCCTCTCCCCACTTACTCCCTCCCACCACCCACTTGGGTGGGCCTTTGTGTGTTGCGAGGGCCATTTCGAGTGGTCTCACCTCCATCATACCAGAGATGCTTGCCTTGTGTGAGGCACCACCATTTCAATTCATTTCAAAATGACCTCTACTTAATGTCCTTGTGTCCATCCCTCCCTCAGTCCTTGTGATGTCACCCTGATTACTGCCAATCGTATCTCCATTACATTCTCTTCAAATTTTCCAGAGTATTAACGTGTAACATGTCTCCGAGATTACGAATGGTGGCTGTGCAACTATCACTTGATAAAATATCCCATTAACCTTGTGGGATTGAGAGTGCTTCTTACTTTAGGTGTTAGTGAGCAATTGTTTCATTAGGTCTTGCAGGACAATAAACAGGAGCGGGGCATCACGCAATCCCAGAGAAGCATGTAGGCTGGGTAATTCGGTGAGCAAAAGGTTGGTCGACAGCTTACCTCCCTGTATGGTTAACTTCTTCTCTTTTAATATAATGCAGGACATGAAAGGAAAGCTCTCCCTTTGAATTAATAATGAAAGTCTGATTGATCTGGAGAGTGGAGCACATCTTACACGGCACTGACACAACAAAACACTCGTCTGACATCTACCCAGGTGCTCTGGTTGGCTTGTGTAAAACTCTGCCTCTAAACTCCAAGGCTTAGAAGGCGCTGTTCACAAAATGCTTTTAAAAAGGCAGCGGAAGAATGGGACCTCCTGATTCTTAGAAATACAGACAGGGTTTGTGAAAGAGAGTAATATAGTGTATGGGCAGCCATTATTTGAGAAGTTGTTGTTCACTTCTTTCGACCACCCTTATCTATGGGTTTAATTGAGGCTTACATCTCCACATCTTTCCTTCAGATTATTCAATCCAACACCGGAGGCAAACTGCAACATAATGAAGTAAGGAGAAAAACTAAATTTTGAAACCGTATTCAAAATCCCCGTAGCTTTTAGGACCAGCAGAGTTAGAACTACTTTACTGTTTGGGCCAATTTTCAAGAAGCTTAATAAAGTAGGGATGTTTATTCAGAAGTGAAAAAAGTTTCACTACATGCCTCACTTCATGATCAAAGCACTCAAATGGGTTTATGCCGTTACACTCATTTCTTTTTGTTCAGAAAACCAACTAGAACCTTTCACGCCCCTCTCTTCATACCCTCTCATTGGGGCTTAACAGAGCATTATGGGAAGTCAGTAATTACACAACCTGAAGGAGTTCTCAAATATTCTGTTTATTTTGAATTAATCTGTGCAACTACTACTCAAGCAGGTAAACACAGATGCCCTTTCCGTGAGTAAAGCCATGCAAAGTGTAAATATTGTCCAGTCACTAGCAGTGTCCACAGGTACCACTGTATCATAAACAGAGAGGGAACGGTTGGAGTAATGAAGCTTGTCTAACTGTTCATGACAGAGGCTGTCTGCTGCCACATCGCATCTGTTCAACCAGCAGAGTGTTCATTCTAAAGCATTAAACCACATTGTAACACTAGTACTCTAAAACTATTACTCCCCATCTTATCCACCTCTAAAAGGTGTCCTAAAGGACCTGTCAGCTGGCAGAGAGGTAAAGAAAATGTGTTGTATCCCCAACGGATCTTAGACATCAATAGTCTGGCGGAGGCCCAATCATATGTTGTATAAAGAGCTACCAACACTTCAGAAGAAAGGTGTTCCAGTCTTACACAGGGAAAACAGTATTTTGAGTAATTTAATCAAAATTGGTTTGATTAATTAAGAAACTACTGAACAGTCTTTGGCAGAGCTCTCCAACCCTGTTCCTGGAGAGCTACTCTCCTGTAGGTTTTCACTCCAACCCCAGTTGTAACCAACCTGATTAATCTTATCAGCTAATTATTAGAACCAGGTGTGCTAGATTTAGGTTGGAGTGAAAGCCTATAGGACGGTAGAGCTCTCCAGGAACAGGGTTGGCATACTAACTGTCAAACTAATAAAGGGGAATGGCAAAAAACAAAAAAATAATTATACCCTCACTTTAATTTTACAGGTTTAATTATTTCTGTTTTTAACAGCAGGACACAGGTACTATTAAAAAGTTAAGATGTGTCTCGCGATCAAAACTCCCCTTTAAAATAATACTA
Source organism: Coregonus clupeaformis (assembly GCF_020615455.1). Classification (NCBI taxonomy): domain Eukaryota; kingdom Metazoa; phylum Chordata; class Actinopteri; order Salmoniformes; family Salmonidae; genus Coregonus; species Coregonus clupeaformis. Next base: position 2,591,416 of record NC_059196.1, read on the forward strand.
AGGGATACCATCCCTTTGCACCGGTCGACATGCCCAAAGAGGATCAGTCAGGAGTGGGAGACGATAGGATTACTGCAGGTCAGGAAATTGTCTTGAGAAGATTTGCCTGTTAAGTCCTAGTGCAATGCGTCTGCAGTTGAAATCACCTTCCCAGTTTCAAATCCCCATGGTTGCTGTGGGATGCTATGTCTGCTGCTTCAGGCTTAGAGCAATACATAGAACACAAGCAACACACTCATAGCTGAGGGCTTTCCTTAGAATCCAGTCTAGCCACTTTGAGCCATGTTAGGATTGGAGAGCAGAGCTACGGTGGTGTGTTGGTCTAGGTGTATTACTGTCTCAACACATGTAAAGGCCTGGATCATGGGCAGTCCTTCATTCATAGGTTAACTACATGGAGATGGAGGTCTGGGAACCTTTCATAGAACATTAGAAAACTTATTTAGCTATTAATAATTCAGCTTCATACAATCAATTTAGCGAAGGGAATGTCACAGAGCAGCAATGTGGGTGTGGTGAATAATGGATGAAGTCAGGCGCAGGAGTAAAATAACCGGATGCAGATGTATTCCTTCCAGACATACAATGCGCCTACAACGGGAATCGAAACAGGTACAGGGGAAACAATCCTCCCTGACCAAACACAGTCTCAGAAAATTAAATAAATGTAATGACGCAGGGGAAAATCAACCCTTGCAAAATAAATGAGAGAGTATCTCGAGAGAGTATCTCAACCGAGCTACTCTCCTCCCACATAGAACAATCACTCACAAAGACAAGGGGGCACAGACTAATTAGGGGATGAGCACCAGGTGTGTGTGATTGACAAGACAAATGGAGTGATGAGAATGGGAGCGGCAGTAGCTAGTAAGCCGGTGACGACGAACGCCGAAACCTGCCCGAACAAGGAGGGGAGGCAGCCTCGGTGGAAGTCGTGACAGTGGGAGTACATGTGTCTGTGGGATTTAGTAGTATTTCCTTTGAGGAGTGAACGGTATACTGTAAGGATCTGATCATTGTTTGACAAGAAAATTAATTTGTTTCTGTTGGTTTGTAGTTCCTTTTGGAGACTTCCAATAGATTTCCGATCTGGAAATGTAGAGACTACTACCTATGAATAGGCCAACATACCAAACATTACAATAGCAAACAGTTTACGCTCAGTCGAGTTTCTGATCACATCCACACTTGCTTCAAATATCAATGGCGAAATCCATTGATGCATGATGATGTATTTCTGTTGACACCTGCAGTCCTTTTTAATTAGTCCACACAGACTAATACGGTGTAGATATCGAAGGCAGAGGGACTGGAAGTTGACGTTTGAACATGGAAATGTGACATTACTGTGAAAAAGGTGGCATTTGGAGAGGCCGCAACCTGAATAGAAAATCACTTCATTAGGAAAGTCAAAGAATAGCTGTGTGAAAGACAGGTAATGTAATGTCATAGAATTATATCATTAGTGGAGATCTAGTGAGGGCCTGTCCAGACTTCACATCCTGCCACTGTTTGACTGACGTAAACTATGCCTCAGGGTGACAAAGTAGTGCCAGAAGAAGTAGCAGAATTCAAATCAGTACTGGGGATGAACGTTGAAGGTTTTCATCCAGAGATGGATGTACTGTATGTTGTTAAAAAGTAATGATGGTTGTTGACATACTGAAAGCTTGACAGTCGTGTCTGTCCCTTCTTTATTGAAAGTATGGCTATGAATGTGTCTTCAGAAAATCTACTCTCTTGACTTTGGTGACACTGAAAATGATCTGAGAAACAACAACTGTCCGGCATGATCTATTTAATAATGCTATTTCTGGCGTATTACATATTAAAACTATAATAATTAATGACTAAGTAAATCTTAGCCCACTGGTGCACATGGAGGTATCCCTTGGTAAATTATCTCATTAAATTGATCAAGTTTTAAAGAAGGATTAGGAAATACCAAATGCATTCCGTGATGTCAGCACTTTACTTTCACTAACCCTACAGCGACATCATAACAACATCATGGACAGGAGAAAAGGCCCACGGCAATTCCCTGGACAGAGAGGAAGTTTTAGAAATTATATAAGCTCCACAAATTGATGACTAGCAAGATCACTGATACAGAACTTCAAAGCTGGCTGGATTCAGGTCACCTGCAAGACTGCATTCGCATTAGAACCTCCTGATTAGAGAGGGAAATACTGATCTGCATCATTCAGCTCTGTCAGTTTGTCATATTCTCTCTATGTGACTGTAGCATAATGTCTTCTGAAAAAGAAAGCACCACATCATGCACCAGTGAGACTGAATTAGTAACAGTAACTCCTAGAGGACAAGTTTGCAACTAGTCTCATTAGCTTTGTTTTTCCAATTCAGTGACCAAGCCTTGCTCCATGTCTTCAGATTACATTTGTGTACCGTATGCAAACTTGTCATGTTCACGGCTTACAACACTGCTCCAGGGAGCTGCTGGACCAACAAGCTTATAGTTAGCATTCATTTCCAGAAAAGGATACATTCACAGAGAAGGAGAGGAAATTGTAATTTTAGTGAAGCAATGCAGAAGTGCAGCAGTGCAATTAGCATGTCGGGATGCTTTATTTCACGACTACTTATGACAGCTTTTCCCTCCTCGTTTGTCACTCCAATCCATACCCAATATGCTTAGCAAAGTAAGCAAAAAATATCTGGTCTAGAAAGTGTTGTCTGCATTAGGAGTGGACGAAGACATGAATAACATGTTGGAGATAAGATTTACACTTATTTTATTGAATATTTATTGATTTAACAAAAATAGTTTTTTCTAAGTAATTAATTTTTTTTGGGGGGGACTACCTTGTCAATCATAACCATATTTTTACCCAGTCAAGTGTTTCAGAGTGCTTCTTTTCACTCACTGGAGTGTTACAAAGTGGTGCAGTGTTGTTCTTTTCACTCACTGGAGTGTTACAGAGTTGCTATCACTCTACCTGATATCATAACACTATGTTCCAGCTACTACTTGACACACATGCAGGCCAGGTTTGCTTGGGAAGCTACCAACACAATCTATCCAATAAGAGCAAGCCATATACAGTTGAAGTCGGATGTTTACATACACATTTTACATTTTAGTCATTTAGCAGACGCTCTTATCCAGAGCGACTTACAGGAGCAATTAGGGTTAAGTGCCTTACTTAAGGGCACATCGACAGATTTTTCACCTAGTCGGCTCGGGGATAAGAACCAGCGACCTTTCAGTTACTGGCACAATGCTCTTACCCACTAAGCTACCTGCCACCCATACACCTTAGCCAAATACATTTAAACTCAGTTTTTCACAATTCCTGACATTTAATCCTCGTAAAAATTCCCTGTTTTAGGTCAGTTAGGATCACCACTTTATTTTAAGAATGTGAAATGTCAGAATAATAGTAGAGAGAATGATTACATTTACATTTTAGTCATTTAGCAGACGCTCTTATCCAGAGTGACTTACAGTTAGTGAGTGCATACATTTTCATTCTGGCCCCCCGTGGGAATCGAACCCACAACCCTGGCGTTGCAAACGCCATGCTCTACCAACTGAGCTACATGGTGTTCTCATGCATTGTTCAGTGTTGCTTGCCTCGAAGCAAGCATAGAAGGCATTTACAGTGCCTTCAGAAAGTATATACCCCTTGATTTATTCCACAATTTGTTGTGTTACAGCCTGAATTCCAAATTGATTTTTAAAAATCCACACCCATCTACACACAATACCACATAATGGCAAGGTGAAAACATGTTTTTAGAAATTCTTGCACATTTATTGAAAATGAACTACACATCTCATTTACATAAGTATTCACACCCCTGGGAGTATTCAATGTCTGCTTTTTTTTAACCCATCTACCAATAGGTGCCCTTCTATATGAGGCATTGGAAAACCTCCTTGGTCTATGTGGTTGAATCTGTGTTTGAAATTCACTGCTTGACTGAGGGACCATACAGATAATTGTATGTGTAGAGTACAGAGATTAGGTAGTTATTCAAAAATCATGTTCAACACTATTATTACACACAGTTAGACCATGCAATTTATAATGTGACTTGTTACTCCTGAATTTATTAAGGCTTGCCATAACAAAAAGGTTGAATACTTATTGACTCAAGACATTTCAGCTTTACATTTTTCATTAATTAGTAAAACATTTCGAAAAACATAATTCCACTTTGACATTATGGGGCATTGTGTGTAGGCAAGTGACATAAAATCTCATTTTAATCCATTTTAAATTCAGGCTGTACCACAACAAAATCTGAAAAAAAGTCAAGGGATGTGAATACTTTCTGAAGGCACTGTAGCTCATCTGGTAGGCTCACGTCATTGGGCAGCTCGCAGCTGGGTTTCCCTTTGTAATCCGTGATAGTTTGCAAGCCCTGACACATCTGACGAGCTTCAGAGCCGGTGTAGTAGTATTCGATCTCAGTCCTGTATTGACGCTTTGCCTGTTTGATGGTTCATCGGAGGGCGTAGCGGGATTTCTAATAAGGGTCCGGATTAGTGTCCCGCTCCTTGAAAGCGGCAGCTCTAGCCTTTAGCTCAGTGTGGATGTTGCCTGTAATCCATGGCTTCTGGTTGGGACATGTACGTACGGTCAATGTCGGGGCGACGTCGTCAATGCACTTATTAATGAAGCTGGTGACTGATGTAGTAAACTCCTCAATGCAATCGGATGAATCCCAGAACATATTCCAGTCTGTGCTAGCGAAACAGTCCTGTAGCTTAGCATCCGCTTCATTGGACCACTTCCGTATTGAGCGTGTCACTGGTACTTCCTGTTTTAGTTTTTGCTTGTAAGGAGGAATCAGGAGAATAGAGCTATGGTCAGATTTGCCAAAATAAAGGCGAGGGAGGGCTTTGTATGCATCTCTGTGTGTGGAGTAAAGGTGGTCCAGAGTTTTTTTAGCCTCCAGTTGCACAGGTGACAGCTGGTAGAAATGAGATAAAATGGATTTCAGTTTTCATGCATTAAAATCACCGGCCACTAGGAGCGCCTTTTCTTGTTTGCTTATGGCCCTATACAGCTAGTTGAGTGCGCTGTTAGTGCCAGCATCGGTTTGTGGTGTTAAATAGACAGCTATGAAAAATATCGATAAACTCTCCTGGTAAATAGTATGGTCTACAGCTTATCATGAGGTATTCTAACTTAGGCGATCAGAACCTCGAGACTTCCTTAATATCAGAGATTGTGCACCAGCTGTTGTTAACAAAGAGAAACACAAAGATACTGTCCATTTGTAGCTTGTTTTTGGTCACAGGTCCAGGAATGGCTGAAGGATTGCAATATTTACCTGGAGCTAACCCTGCAGTTAGCACTACTGGGTGATCTGAAAAGTCATACTCAATCGATCAATAATTAAATAATACTTTTAGCAAAACAATTATTTTCAATATACAATCTGTAGAAACAATGAGAATAGAAGGGTTCAGAACTTTTGTAAAACATCACAGTACAGTTGAAAAATAAATGGCAAATAGAAGTCCAATATGGATGGTGTTAATGATATATTTTAGCTTTTATTTCTTTCATCACATTCCCAGTGGGTCAGAAGTTTACATACACTCAATTAGTATTTGGTAGCATTGGCTTTAAATTGTTTAACTTGGGTCAAACGTTTCGGGTAGCCTTCCACAAGCTTCCCACAATAAGTTGGGTGAATTTTGGTCCATTCCTCCTGACAGAGCTGGTGTAACTGAATCAGGTTTGTAGGCCTCCTTGCTCGCACACGCTTTTTCTGTTCTGCCCACATATTTTCTATAGGATTGAGGTCAGGGCTTTGTGATGGCGACTCCAATACCTTGACTTTGTTTTCCTTAAGCCATTTTGCCACAACTTTGGAAGTATGCTTGGGGTTATTGTCCATTTGGAAGACCCATTTGCGACCAAGCTTTAACTTCCTGACTGATGTCTTGAGATGTTGCTTCAATATATCCACATAATTTTCCTTCCTCATGATGCCATCTATTTTGTGAAGTGCACCAGTCCCTCCTGCAGCAAAGCACTCCCACAGCATGATGCTGCCACCCCCGTGCTTCACGGTTGGGATGGTGTTCTTTGGCTTGCAAGCATCCCACTTCTTCCTCCAAACAGAACGATGGTCATTATGGCCAAACAGATCTATTTTTGTTTCATCAGACCAGAGGACATTTCTCCAAAAAGTACGATCTTTGTCCCCATGTGCAGTTGCAAACCGTAGTCTGGCTTTTTTATGGCGGTTTTGGAGCAGTGGCTTCTTCCTTGCTGAGCAGCCTTTCAGGTTATGTCGATATAGGACTTGTTTTACTGTGGATATAGATACTTTTGTACCTGTTTCCTCCAGCATCTTCACAAGGTCCTTTGCTGTTTTTCTGGGATTGATTTGCACTTTTCGCACCAAAGTACATTCATCTCTAGGAGACAGAACGCGTCTCCTTCCTGAGCAGTATGACGGCTGCGTGGTCCAATGGTGTTTATACTTGCATACTATTGTTTGTACCTTCAGGCATTTGGAAATTGCTCCCAAGGATGAACCAGACTTTTCTGAGGTCTTGGCTGATTTCTTTTGATTTTCCCATGATGTCAAGCAAAGAGGCACTGAGTTTGAAGGTAGGCCTTGAAATACATCCACAGGTACACCTCCAATTGACTCAAATGATGTCAATTAGCCTATCAGAATCTTCCAAAGTCATTACATAATTTTCTGAAAATTTCCAAGCTGTTTAAAGAAACAGTCAACTTAGTGTATGTAAACTTCTGACGCACTGGAATTGTGATGCAGTGAATTATAAGTGAAATAATCTGTCTGTAAACAATTGTTGGAAAAAGTATTTGTGTCATGCACAAAGTAGATGTCCTAACCGACTTGCCAAAACTATAGTTTGTTAACAAGAAGTTTGTGGAGCGGTTGAAAAACAAGTTTTAATGACTCCAACCTAAGTGTATGTAAACTTACGACTTCAACTGTACATGTGACTCGGTCATGACCACTGAGCTCTCATTACCTTTGTTTCCACAGTGTGTCTACATTCCAAACCCACTCTGCTGTTGTTGGTAGCAGTGAGGAAGACACAATATCAATCAAGGCACTGGCTTGTGGTTAATCAATGTCTGAGCCTGTAAGGTCTGAGCCACTGTTTATATTAGTCCTATGTCCTCTTTGAAAATTTCCCAAACCCACTTCTGAGTGGATTTCTCTCACACAATAGAGTTGATGGGGTTCTTTCCTTTGGAGTGTGAAGCGTGATTTGGTGCGGGAGGGAAATCTATGAGCAGTATGCAGTAGAGTTATGGAGTGTAGAATTTCAGATTAGTGGGCCTGTCTCTGCTGCTGCCCGGACTACATGTCCTCTCTCCATGATTCTCCCTTCACTACTCAGCAATGACTGTCGGCCACACACAGACACATGCTCAGAAGATCAAATCAAATCAAATCAAATGTTATTGGTCACATACACATATTTAGCAAATGTTATTGCGGGTATATAACAATTCACAGCAATACACACAAATCTAAAAGTCAAATAATGGAATCAAGAAATATATAATATTAGATTGAGCAATATCAGAGTGGCATTGATTAAAATACAGTAGAATAGAATACAGTATATACATATGAGATGAGTAAAGCAGTATGTAAACATTATTAAAGTGACGAGTGTTCCATTATTAAAGTGGCCAGTGATTCCAAGTCTATGTATTTAGGGCAGTAGCCTCTAAGGTGCAAGGTTGCGTAACCAGGTGGAAGCCGGCTTGTGATGGCTATTTAAAAGTCTGATGGCCTTGAGATAGAAGCTGTTTTTCAGTCTCTCGGTCCCAGCTTTGATGCACCTGTACTGACCTCGCCTTCTGGATGATAGCGGGGTGAACAGGCCGTGGCTCGGGGGGTTGATGTCCTTGATGATCTTTTTGGTCTTCCTGTGACAGCAGGTGCTGTAGGTGTCCTGGAGTGCAGGTAGTTTTCCCCGGGTGATGCGTTGGGCAGACCGCACCACCCTCTGGAGAGCCCTGCGGTTGCGGGCGGTGCAGTTGCCGTACCAGGCGGTTACACAGTCCGACAGGATGCTTGATTTTTTCATTTCACCTTTATTTAACCAGGTAAGCCAGTTGAGAACAAGTTCTCATTTACAACTGCGACCTGGCCAAGATAAAGCAAAGCAGTGCGATAAAAACAACAACAACACAGATTTACATATGGAATAAACAAAACGTACAGTCAATAACACAATAGAAAATCTATATACAGTGTGTGCAAATGTAGTAAGTTATGGAGGTAAGGCAATAAATAGGCCATAGTGCAAAATAATTACAATTTAGTATTACAGTTTTTCTCAATTGCTTACACACAAATACTGGTACTTGAGACACAATGACCACAACATGTAAATCATGCACCAACCCCCTGAACCAATTCTGCTAAACTACAAGCACAATTCCTGCTTTACACTCAAATTGCAGTTCTACAACACACTTTTTTCAAAACACTACACACAAATCTTTGCATTTGGCACAGTTTTCATGCAGAAAATATCTTGTTTTCACAATGAACACACTGCCATTCAAATATGCACACTGACTCATCACATGGGCAAACACCCGTCACACAGTTTTACAATTAGCAATCAGAGCTTTAGCATAAAAGGGCAACAGGTGAGCTCTTCTGTTTTGGAGCAATGGATGCCAACATTGGAAACAGAGGCAGAGCCAGAGGAGTGAGAGTAAGAGGAGGTGGACGGGGAGGACAAGGACGAGGACGAGGACAAGGAAGGCCAAGGACCGTAATCTCTGATGAGATCCGAGCCACTTTGGTTGATCATGTGGTCAACCATGGTCTAACAATGAGGGAGGCTGGGCAAAGAGTACAGCCAAATTTGAGCAGGTACACTGTAGCATCCATCATCCGGATATTACGAAATGAGAATAGGTAAGAAATCTACTCTCACTAGAAAATTGCAGTACTGCATATCAATACAGTACTCAATGAGTCAAGTAGTACAGTATTGCCTGTGGACTGTTCTGTAGGACTGTAAAAATAAAGTATGTTTCAAGTATTTGGGAAATGTATTTCTACTTTGTATTTACAGCATTTTACTATTTGTTTGGCAGAACTGAAAGATTACCAACACAAGGTGGTCGGGAACGTGTTCTGTCTCCTGAACAGGAAACTGAAATCATGAACATGGTCCTAGAAAATAATGCCATAACATTACGGCAAATACAAAGAAAAATTATAGAAAACAATGAGATATTTCAAAATATTGATAGGGTAAGCTTATCAACACTGGACCGTGTCTTGCACAGAAATAATCTCAGGATGAAGCAGGTCTACAGGGTGCCATTTGAACGCAATTCAGAAAGAGTCAAAGAATTGCGATATAAATATGTGCAAGTGAGTCCTATACAATCCAACAATTGATGCATACTCTCAACACTGTATAAATTATACATATTTCAGTATTGTAATCATAATGATTGTGCTTCACAATAGTGACCACTCCATTTCTATTTCTGATATTGTCATGTGTGTTTCAGAGAGTTCTTGAGCTAGAGGTGGCTGCAGTGGAGCACCAGTTGATCTTCATTGATGAGGTTGGATTCAACCTCACAAAAAGACGAAAGAGGGGAAGGAAAATCATCGGCCAGCGTGCCATTGTTCAAGTCCCTGGCCAGCGCGGAGGGAACATCACAATGTGTGCAACGATTACCCACCACGGCGTCATCCATCACCATGCTACCCTTGGCCCCTACAACACCGCCCATCTGATCACATTCCTGGACACCCTACACAACACACTCATTCCACCAGATCAGGTAGATGGCCCAGAGCAGCTCAGGTACGTTGTCATTTGGGACAACGTAAGTTTCCACAGGGCTGCTCTGGTTCGTAACTGGTTCACTGCCCACCCACGCTTTTTAGTTGTTTATCTCCCTCCATATTCTCCATTCCTTTTTTTCTGCCTGGAGATGGAAAGTGTATGACCGAAATCCACAAACGCATATAACTCTTCTCCAAGCTATGGAAGACGCATGTGGAGATATAGCAGCTGATGCTTTTCATGGCTGGAATCGCCATGCTAGGCGATATTTCCCCCGCTGCTTGGCCAGGGAAAACTTTGCTTGTGATGTGGATGAGGTGCTGTGGCCAGACCGCAACAGAAGAGAGGATGCAGCATAGTTTTATTTTATTTTAATTTTTTTACTGTAACTGTATACATTACATTCTTCTGTTTTGTATGTAGACCACTGTATGTGCAACTTTGTGTTGGTTGGGAATGGGATGTACACTGTGTACATTGTTTTTGTGGGAAAAATTAAATATATTTGTTACCGTGTATTTGTGTGTTCTGAGTATAAAAACAATATTCTCAAATATTTTACAACTCACTTATGTATGTACTGTCTGTAGTAATGGCAACACTGAACCAAAAAAAGGCCTAAGTCATTATGATGAATGGAAAATAAGTGTTTTCCTTTCATCATAGTGTTTTACATTGAGCACATCAGTGTTCAACTGGTTCTTATAAATGTATATTCATATGATGGTTTGTGTGTGTCATTTGAAAACAAAATACAATTTTGATAAGAAATAACATTGTTTTGAATGTAAAGTTTCATTTTGCTGGAGAATTGAGGGGTTTTACCCATTGTGTGTGTTTTTTTTATTTGTGTGTAGAGTTCTGAGAATATGAGGCATGCTTTCAGAAAATTTGTGTAAACAATCGAGAAAAACTGTAACAATGGAGTGAAAGATGTGCAGAAGATGATGTGCAAATAGAGATACTGGGGTGCAAATGAGCAAAATAAATAACAATGTAAATAACAATATGGGGATGAGGTAGTTGGGTGGGCTAATTACAGATGGGCTGTGTACAGGTGCAGTGATCATTAAGCTGCTCTGACAACTGATGCTTAAAGATAGTGAAGGAGATAAGTGTCTCCAGCTTCAGAGATTTTTGCAGTTCGTTCCAGTCATTTGCAGCAGAAAACTGGAAGGAATGGCGGCCGAAAGAGATGTTGGCTTTGGGGATGACCAGTGAGATATACCTGCTGGAATGCATACTACGGGTGGGTGTTGCTATGGTGACCAATGAGCTAAGATAAGGCAGGGATTTGCCTAGAAGTGATTTATAGATGACCTGGAGCCAGTGGGTTTGGCGATGACTATGTGGTGAGGGCCAGCCAACAAGAGCGTACAGGTCACAATGGTGGGTAGTATATGGGGCTTTGGTAACAAAATGGATGGCACTGTGATAGACTACATCCAATTTGCTGAGTAGAGTGTTGGAAGCTATTTTGTAAATGACATCGCCAAAGTCGAGGATCGGTAGGATAGTCAGTTTTACGAGGGCATGTTTAGCAGCATGAGTGAAGGAGGCTTTGTTGCGACATAGGAAGCCGATTCTAGATTTAACTTTGGATTGGAGATGCTTAATGTGAGTCTGGAAGGAGAGTTTACGGTCTAACCAGACACCTAGGTATTTGTAGTTGTCCACATATTCTAAGTCAGACCCGCCGAGAGTAGTGATTCTAGTCGGGCGGCGGGTGCAAGCAGCATTCGATTGAAGAGAATGCATTTAGTTTTACTAGCGTTTAAGAGCAGTTGGAGGCCACGGAAGGAGTGTTGTATGGCATTGAAGCTCGTTTGGAGGTTTGTTAACACAGTGTCCAATGAAGTGCCAGATGTATACAAAATGGTGTCGTCTGCGTAGAGGTGGATCTGAGAGTCACCAGCAGCGAGAGCGACATCATTGATATACACAGAGAATAGAGTCGGTCCGAGATTTGATCCATGTGGCACCCGCATAGAGACTGCCAGAGGTCCAGACAACAGGCCCTCCGATTTGACACATTGAACTCTATCTGAGAAGTAGTTGGTGAACCAGGCGAGGCAGTCATTTGAGAAACCAAGGCTATTTAGTCTGCCAATAAGAATGCAGTGTTCGACAGAGTCAAAAGCCTTGGCGAGGTCGATGAAGACGGCTGCACAGTACTGTCTTTTATCGATCGCGGTTATTATATCGTTTAGGACCTTGAGCGTGGTTGAGGTGCACCCATGACCAGCTCGGAAACCAGATTGCAAAGCAGAGAAGGTACGATGGGATTCGAAATGGTCGGTGATCTGTTTGTTAACTTGGCTTTCAAATACTTTCGAAAGGCAGGGCAGGATGGATATAGGTCTGTAACAGTTTGGATCTAGAGTGTCACCCCATTTGAAGAGGGGGATGATCGCGGCAGCTTTCCAATCTCTGGGGCTCTCAGATTATACGAGAGAGAGGTTGAAAAGGCTAGTAATATGGGTTGCGACAATTTCGGCGGCTAATTTTAGAAAGGGTCCAGATTGGCTAGCCCAGCTGATTTGTAGGGGTCCAGATTTTGCAGCTCTTTCAGAACATCAGCTATCTGAATTTGGGTGATGGAGAAGGGGGGGCATGGGCAAGTTGCAGCGGAGGATGCAGAGCTGGTGGCCGGGGTAGGGGTAGCCAGGTGGAAAGCATGGCCAGCCATCGCAAAATGCTTATTGAAATTATCGATTATTGTAGATTTATCGGTGGTGACAGTGTTTCCTAGCCTCAGAGCAGTGGGTAGCTGTGAGGAGGTGCTCTTATTCTCCATGGACTTTACAGTGTCCCAAAACTTTTTGGAGTTAGTGCTACAGGATGCACATTTCTGTTTGAAAAAGCTAGCCTTTCCTTTCCTAACTGATTGTGTATATTGGTTCCTGACTTCCCTGAAAAGTTGCATATTGCGGGGGCTGTTCGATGCTAATGCAGTACGCCACAGGATGTTTTTGTGCTGGTCAAGGGCAGTCAAGTCTGGGGTGAACCAGGGGCTATATCTGTTCTTAGTTCTGAATTTTTTGAAAGGGGCATGCTTATTTAAGATGGAGAGGAAAGCACTTTGAAGAACATCCAGGCATCCTCTACTGACGGAATGAGGTCAATATTCATCCAGGATACCCGGGCCAGGTCAATTAGAAAGGCCTGCTCGCTGAAGTGTTTTAGGGAGCGTTTGACAGTGATGAGGGGTGGTCGTTTGACCGCGGACCCATTACGGACGCAGGCAATGAGGCAGTGATCGCAGGCAATTGTGCCTCTGTAAAAGTTTGTTAGGGATTTTAGGGACAAAGCCAAATTTCTTCTGCCTCCTGAGGTTGAAGAGGTGCTGTTGTGCCTTCTTCACCACACTGTCTGTGTGGGTGGACCATTTCAGAACGCCTATGATGTGTATGCCGAGGAACTTGAAGCTTCCCACCTTCACCACTGCGGTCCAGTCGATGTGGATAGGGGCGTGCTCCCTCTGCTGTTTCCTGAAGTCCACAATCAGCTCCTTTGTTTTGTTGACGTTGAGTGAGAGGTTATTTTCCTGGCACCACTCTCCAAGGGCCCTCACCTCCTCCCTGTAGGTTGTCTCGTCATTGTTAGTAATCAGGCCTACTACTGTTGTGTAGTCTGCAAACTTGATGATTGAGTTGTCCACGCAGTCATGGGTGAACAGGGAGTACAGGAGGGGGCTGAGCATGCACCCTTATGAGGCCCCTGTGTTGAGGATCAGCGATGTGGAGGTGTTGTTTCCTACCTTCACCACCTGGGGGTGGCAAGTCCAGGAAGTCCAGGACCCAGTTGCACAGCGCGGGGTTCAGACCCAGGGCCCCAAGCTTAATGATGAGCTTGGAGGGTACTATGGTGTTGAATGCTGCGCTATAGTCAATGAACAGCGTTCTTACATAGGTATTCCTCTTGTCCAGATGGGACAGGGTAGTGTGCAGTGCGATGACGATTGCATCGTCTGTGGATCTATTGGGGCGGTAAGCAAATTGAAGGGGGTCTAGGGTGTCAGGTAAGGTAGAGGTGATGTGATCCTTAACACGCCTCTCAAAGCACTTCATGATGACAGAAGTGAGTGCTACGGGGCGATAGTCATTTAGTTCAGTTACCTTTGCTTTCTTGGGTACAGGAACAATGGTGGACATATTGAAGCAAGTGGGGAAAGCAGACTGGGATAGGGAAATATTTAATATGTCCGTAAACACTCCAGCCAGCTGGTCTGCGCATGATCTGAGGACGCGGGCCGGCAGCCTTGCGAGGGTTAACAAGCTTAAATGTCTTACACAGGTCGGCCATGGAGCAGGAGAGCGCTCAGTCATTGGAAGCGGGCCGCATCGGTGGCACTGTGTTGTCTTAAAAGTGGGCGAAGAAGGTGTTTAGCTTGTCCGGAAGCAAGACGTCGGTGTTCGCGACGTGTTTGGTTTTCCCTTTGTAGTCCCTGATTGTCTGTAGACCCTGCCACATATGTTTCGTGTCTGAGCAATTGAATTGCGACTCCACTTTGTCTCTGTACTGATGTTTTGCATGTTTGATTGCCTTACGGAGGGAATAACTACACTGTTTGTATTCGGCCATAATCTCAGTCACCTTGCCATGGTTAAATGTGATGGTTTGCGCTTTCAGTTTTGCGCGAATGCTGCCATCTATCTACCGTTTCTGGTTTGGGTAGGTTTTAATAGTCACAGTGGGTACAACATCTCCTATACACTTCCTGATGAACTCAGTCACTGTATCCGTGCATTCATCGATGTTGATGTTATGCCAGTAATATAGAGCTGGGGAGAGGGACATCGAGAACAAAGACAGCTTCGTTATGGCACAGCCATGGGACTCCACATTGTGGAAGGAGCGGCTAATGTTTCATTTCCCACATTACCCAGAGGTCTTAATTAGTTTAGGTTAATCATGCGCTGCCATAATTGACTACTGTTGTTTCTCCTTTCCATCAATTATTTTACTGCCTGGAACCAACTTGCAGTGGGGGGGACCTCTTTTCACGTAACAACAGCGACACATCCCAATTCCCTAATATGATGTATGATGTATTTCTTTATATATTTCCCTCTCTCTCTTTCTTAGTATTTTTTATTTTATGCCTCTTCTTTCTCACACTAGTTGGTGCCACTTTACTTGAACAACACGTCCAGTGTTACAACTACAACTACTTCAAGTGTGATGGAAAGTGCATTTTTTTTCCACTGAAGAGAGTTGTGTCTTTATTCTTAGAAAGAGTGTGAAGAAATTAACAACCTTCACCAATCAAAGGCTATCTTACTAATATTTGCAGAAGAAGCTGCATTAGAGGAGACCTATTAAAATGATTAAGAGATCAATATTGTGTGGTCGTGATTGACTGACCACTGTTTCTGTCACGACTTCCTCTGAAGCTGCCTCCTCTCCTTGTTCGGCCAGGCTTCGGCGTTCGTCGTCACTGGCCTTCTAGCCACTGCCGCTCCTCATCTCATCATTCCATTTGTTTTGTCTTGTTTATTACACACACCTGGTTATTATCCCCTCATCAGTACCTGTATAAGTGTTCCCTCTGCCCCCTTGTCTTTGTGTGTGATTGTTTATTGTGGAGATGATTATAGCTCGGTAGAGCTCTTTTGTATTTTGTATCGCCGGGATATTCACCTGTGTGCCTTGTTGTTTTCCAGTGCGACGTATTTCCGCACTGGAGTGTTTCACTCATTGCTGCGTACCGCTGTGTTACAGAATAAACCAGATATTCTGTGATTTACCCTCCTGCGCCTGACTCCTTCTAATCACGCATCACAGAATCACACACCCAGACATGGAGTCAGCAGGAGAGGAGCACATGCCTGGAGTCGTGGCACAGGTCTGGGAGCATTTTACGATGCTAGCCAGCTTGGGAGAAGCAATGGATCGGGTTCTCCAGGTCGTTCAACGCCTGGAGAAGAGAGGACCTGATCCTTTGGGACCAGCTGCGTGACCGGATCCAGCCACCCACATCCCAGCACCGAGAGGGATTCATCTATCCCAACCGAGGGATTATGACGTGACAGCTGCCCGCTGCCAGGGATTCCTCCTGCAACTGGACCTCTACTTCTCCACCATCAGCCCGGCTCCATCGGAGCGGGAGAAGGTGTTTGCCCTCGTCTCCTGCCTCTCTGGAAAGCCCTGGAGTGGGCCAACGCTGTCTGGAGTGAAGGAGGAGCCGCGTTGGACTACTACGGGGAGTTCGCTCGCCTTTTCCGGGCAGTCTTCGATCACCCGCCTGAAGGAAGAGAGGCGGGCGAGCGGCTAGTCCAGCTGAGGCAGGGGACGAGGACCACGCAGGACTTTGCCTTGGAGTTCCGTACTCTAGCGGCTGGGTCTGGGTGGAACGAGCGGGCCCTCATCGACCGTTTCTGGTGCAGCCTGCAAGAGGACGTCCGAAGGGAGCTAGCCTACCGGGATACCATGTTGACTTTTGACCAGCTTGTGGACATGGCCATCTGGTTGGACAACCTGCTAGCTGCTAGAGGACGTCCTGGATGGGGCCTGCCCATTTCAATCCCCTTCAAACCGGATTCAGTTCCGATGGAGCTGGGTGGTGCAGCGATCCGGGAGAACGGAGGACGACAGCTCCAGTGTCACTTTTGTAGTAGGAGAGGACATTTTGCTGCACGCTGTCGTCAGGGTTCTTCCGGGTTTGGAGGCGGCAAGCAGGGCACTCTCGCATCACCCCAGGTAGCCCAAACCCACACTCGTTCAGAGCCCTCTGCTGCGCACTGCACCATACACGTCACCTTTCCTGATTACACAGTAGTTTCCCAGTGTAAGACACTGGTCGATTCAGGCGCAGCTGGGAACTTTATGGACAGGGCGTTAGCTCATAGTCTAGGTATTTAATTGGTTCCCCTATCCATTCCACTGCCCATCAAAGCACTTGACAGTCGACCATTAGGGTCAGGGTTCGTTAGGGAAGTTACAGCACCAGTCACGATGGTTATGCAAAAGACTCACCTTTTTTATTATTGAGTCTCCCAATTTCCCTGTTGTGTTGGGTCTTCCCTGGTTAGCACTACACAACCCCACCTTTTGGCCGCAGAGGGTTTTCACGGGGTGGTCGCGAGAGTGTCAGGGTAGGTGTCTAGCTGTTTCCGTTGTTGCAACCATGGTGAAAAGTCCAGACACTACCTCCACCATGCGCATTCCCCCCGCATACTTCGATTTGGCGCACGTGTTTTTCAAAATGCAGGCGACCTAATTATCACCTCATCGGGCGGGGGATTGCGCGATAAACCTCCGGGTAGAAGCTTTGCATCCCAGGAGTTATGTATATCCCCTGTCGTAGGCTGAAACAGAGGCGATGGAGACATACGTCTCCGAGTCCCTGTGCCAGGGGTTCATACGTCCCTCCACTTCGCCCGCCTCCTCGAGTTTCCTTTTTGTGAGGAAGAAAGACAGAGCTCTGCGCCCCTGCATTGATTAGTGAGCACTGAACAATGGGAAAATACGTTATAGTTATCCTCTACCCCTCATTCCATCTGTAATCGAGATGGACAAAGAGCGGGCAGCTGGGCTGCGGTACGTGCCGTCTTCTGTCCGTGACCGTTTGATCTATTGGGCACACACGTCCCCTTCCTCTGGTCACCCAGGCATCGGCCATACAGTGCTCTGCCTGACCGGAAAGTACTGGTGGCCTACCTTGGCTAAGGACGTGGGGGTGTATGTCTCCTCCTGCTTGGTGTGTGCCCAGAATAAGGCACCTAGGCACCCCCTAGCGGGTAAGTTACAGCCCTTACCAGTTCCACAACAGCCATGGTCCGACCTGTGTATTGACTTTCTCACTGATCTTCCCCTCTCTCATGGTAACAGCACCATCCTGGTCATTGTGGACCGCTTTTCAAAAGCCTGCCGCCTCCTTCCTCTGTCCAGTCTTCCCACGGCCCTGCAGACTGCGGAGGCCCTGTTTACTCACATCTTCTGGCACTACGGGGTGCCAGAGGACATAGTGTCTGACCGGGGTCCCCAGTTTACATCCAGGGTCTGGAAGGCATTCATGGAACGCCTGGGGGTCTCGGTCAGCCTGACCTCTGGGTTTCACCCCGAGAGTAATGGGCAGGTGGAACGGGTGAATCAGGATGTGGGTAGGTTCCTGCGGTCCTACTGCCAGGACCAGCCGGGGGAGTGGTCGGTGTTCTTGCCATGGGCCGAATATGCCCAGAACTCTCTCCACCACTCCTCCACTAACTTAACGCCATTCCAATGTGTTTTAGGTTATCAGCCGGTTCTGGCACCTTGGCATCAGAGCCAGACCGAAGCTCCTGCGGTGGATGACTGGTTTCGGCGCGCGGAGGAGACGTGGAACGCTGCTTACGTCCACCTCCAGAAGGCCAACGCTGACCGCCACCACAGTGAGGCCCCGGTCTTTGTACCGGTTGATCGGGCCTGGCTCTCGACCAGGAATCAGCCCCTCCGCTTGCCCTGCCGGAAACTGAGGCCGCGGTTTGTGGGGCCGTTAAAAGTCCTGAGGAGAATAAACAAGGTTACCTATAGGTTACTACTCCCTCCAGATTACTGTATTAACCCCTCGTTCCATGTGTCTCTCCTCAGGCCGGTGGTGGCTGGTCCGCTCCAGGAGTCTGAGGTGCGGGAGGTCCCAACACCCCCTCTGGACATCGAGGGGGCCCTGGCGTACTCCGTCCATTCCATCCTGGATTCGAGGCGTCGGGTGGGTGGCCTTCAGTACCTCGTGGAGTGGGAGGGGCACGGTCTGGAGGAACGGTGCTTGATCCCGGTGAGGGATATCCTCGATCCCTCCCTGTTGCGGGATTTCCACCATCGCCATCCGGCTCTCCCTGCTCCGCGTCCTCCTGGCCGTCCCCGAGGCCGGTGTCGGCGCTCTGTTGGAGCTGCGCGTCAAGGGGGGGTACTGTCACGACTTCCTCCGAAGCTGCCTCCTCTCCTTGTTCGGGTGGGCTTCGCCGTTTGTCGTCACCGGCCTTCTAGCCACTGCCGCTCCTCATCTCATCATTCCATTTGTTTTCTCTTGTTTATTACACACACCTGGTTCATATCCCCTCATCAGTACCTGTATAAGTGTTCCCTCTGCCCCCTTGTCTTTGTGTGTGATTGTTTATTGTGGAGATGATTATAGCTCGGTAGAGCTCTTTTGTATTTTGTATCGCCGGGATATTCACCTGTGTGCCTTGTTGTTTTCCAGTGCGCCGTATTTCCGCACAGGAGTGTTTCACCCATTGCTGCGTACCGCTGTGTTACGGAATAAACCAGTTATTCTGTGATTTACCCTCCTGCGCCTGACTACTTCTAATCACTCATCACAGTTTCAAGGATTCATCTACTGTTGATTGACATTGTAGTTTGATTCTTAAGAATAATCGTGGTTTGTGTAATGTTGTGTACTGCAAGCAGTGGCGGCTCCTGAAAAAATTCTCAGGAGGGGCAATTTTTCTGATGATTTAGGTGACCTACACACATTTAAAAAAAGATATGTCCAGCAACAACATGAAGACAGGGGCAGCATATAAGTCAATACCAGAAGCATTTATTGACTGATCTCAAAAGTGTTGGCTTACCAGGGTTGGTGGAGCCCTCAGTTTCATCTTTGCCTCGCAAAGCTAACTCAAACACTCCGCAAAACTTCACACACTGGATTAGCCGGCTGAGGATGTGGCGGTTCTTGCTAATGTCGTAGTAAATATATTTGTTATAGTGAATATGGAATATGATATGTTGAGTAAAATGTTGTGCTAAGATCTATTTAGGTCAGGAGCTGGTTATAAGTTCTGTTCCTATCCAATAACAATGGACAAAAGGGTCCTATCTTGTCAGCCTTGTCAGCAGGTGGCCAAGGACAACACCCACGCCATAGGCCTCTCAGTTCTTCCAACTCACGAGTTCTTGCTCTGAGGACACACACACACACAAACACACACACACACACACATCATCACTGTTAAACACACACACACACACACACATCATCACTGTTAAAACACACACACACACACACACACAAAAATCCCCTCTCTTAGGCTGAACATTTGAAGACAGAGAACCCGACTCAGAGCCAATGCAACAGTGACAGTAGCCTGCAGGGGACCTCGCCCAACTCATCAGGACCAATCAGAAGATCAGAACTACTAGATTGAACCTACTTCATTTATTGCATAAAATGTCTGCACACAATGTTTCGGGGCTCTCTTCAGATAATAATAATAATAATAATAATAATAATAATAATAATAATAATAAAATATGCCATTTAGCAGACGCTTTTATCCAAAGCGACTTACAGTCATGCGTGCATACATTTTTGTGTATGGGTGGTCCCGGGGATCGAACCCACTACCTTGGCGTTACAAGCACCATGCTCTACCAGCTGAGCTACAGAAAGTGGATACTCATGGATGCGCATTGCAATTGTAAAATGTCAACACAATTGGAGACACCACGTCATTTTTGGAGACATGTTATTGACAGTAAACTATTGTAGATGCGACTGCTAACTAAATAAAACATTTTAGCTGGCTAGCTAATCATCTTAGCTAAATGTGGGGCAAACAATTCAGTTATTTACCGTTAATTTGAGGGATTGGGGTGAAAGAAATCGAGTTACATAGTGATACTTTACGATATACTGTATTGACAATATCGCAATATTTTAGCGCTAGTTGGCTGTACCTGCACCAAAACACCATTATTGTTCCTTCATAGCTTGTTCTCAATCTTTTCACATTGGGAGCAAATTTGTTTTCAGCACTTTTATTTCCATGACTGATCAAAACTCGTTCTCATGGCTTTCTGATCCCTCTGCAACAGACATATGGTGCGCAATAAAATCACAGTATCGAATCGCAATACGTATAGAATCATGAGACTCGCAATGCTGATGCATATATCTTATCGTGAGGTTCCTGGCAATTCCCAGCCCAAGTTCATTTGCCACAACAAATCTCTTCGCTAGCAAACGCGATGTCTTCTCCAAAACGGCAATGTGTCTCCAGCAATGTTTACTTTTTTGACGTTCTATGGCATCTCCACTTTCCAAGCATATATGACCACATGTAATATTTTGGTAAGTGATGCAAATAGTGAACTATGTAGGGCCAGGATGTAAAATATATGTAGCTGCAGCAATTTATCTTATCTGATATGGTAAGTAATGGGGCTTAATTTATAGCTCCCTAAGAGTTTGACGAACGGGTCCGTGAACGCGATTCCAGATATATTTACCTCTGAATAAACTGCCTTTATTACACCATATCCACATCCAGTAAACTTGTGATTATCAACACTAACCTCATCGTTGTGGCGGCGGACAGCTAGCCTGTATCCCTCGTCATCCAGTTGAGTGAGTGGCAATGTCTTTTTTCGTTCGTACCAATTTTTGGAAAATCCTCGGGTGTAGGACTTTCCGCCTTTAGTAGAAACCTGTTGAATTATTAAATTTGGTCTGGGAGGTCCTAATTGTTTCGTTGCCAATTTATCTTCATTTGTTCGCGAATCGCCGACAAAAAGGAACTTCTTTCAAACAATCCACTCTTTTCTCAGTTACGTTCATGGTTACGTAACGTATGACGTAAAGCGCGTAAGTGCAAGCCCACAGACACCCATTGAGATTGTATTGAAGGCTCTGAAATTTGAAAAAAATAGATTTTACATGGGAGTCTATTACAGACTTCTGGGCGATTTTCAACCTGACTGAAATCGCCCCAAAAGGGGGGGGAGCCATTTGAAGCACGACTTTAGCCTGATTCGACATTTAGTGGCAGTGTGGCACTGTGGCAGATCAGACGTATAGATTACAACACTGATAACTACTGTTGCCGTGATATAATTGATTAGAAAAAAAATCCCTTCCTTTTCCCGTTTGGCAGTGCGTCGCCCATATCGCCCTATTGAACAGGCCGCCCCTGACTGCAAGGTATTTTCCTCATATGGGGAGCCATATCAGAGTTGGGAAATTGAGCACATTTGTACTTTAAACTATGTTTTTAAAGGCAAACAGAGAACCAAAATGATGTGAATGTCTTCCTTTTGACTCTCGCCTTCTTCTCATAATTCTTGTTAGAGGCAATCTCACAAGCATACCAACACATTCAGCTCTAAGGCATCCTAATCACAAGGTACATCTGAACAACATTAATCAGAGCTGCTAATTACATTCTGTTTTCTTCCTCTCTTCATTTCTTTATTGATCTCTATTTATTTATTTATTTTCTTGCATGGATGGAGCGAGGGAAGGTGACTATGAGATACCGCCTGTGGCTCTTTGGTCAAGATAAATTACAAGATGATTACTTTATGTTGTTTCTAAATGCTGAAGTTTAAACTATGCGTTTGAGCAAGGATATTTAGCATAGATTACACATGTTATTCCAGTTTGTGTGGCTCTATTGCACACTCAAAGAACATTAGTATGGTCATGTTATCAGAATCACCAGCTTCCTCTATGAATTTTACATTGCTTTATTATGGAACAACCTGGACTAAATGTAAATCTGGGACACTCCAATTAGTACGATATGTTACGTTTCGTATGGTACGTATTATTTTGTGGATGTCCATCATCGATTTCATATGATATGTTATGAATTACAATTGGTATATATGTTACGAATTGCAATTCGTACAATATGGTATAAATTGCAATTTGTACAATAAGTTACACATTTGCTGAACGTATGATATGTTACAAATTCCAATTTGTTGTGGCTAACGTTAGCTAGGTGGCTAATGTTAGCTAGGCTCTGGGTTAAAGTTAGGTTTAAGGTTAGGGTTAAGGTTAGGAGTTAGGTTAAAGGGTTAGGGGAAGGGTTAGCTAACATGCTTAGAAGTTGCAAAGTAGTAAGTAGTTGCAAAAAGTTGCTAATTAGCTAAAATGCTAATGTTGTCCGTGATGAGATCATAGACATTAAAACCATGAGATAGTGATGGCGCTGATGTCATCCACGTATTCCTATGAAGAAATCCTGATGGCACATGAAGCTGGAAGTATTTGAAGTTGAAGCGCGCCATATTGGTGAATGGGTCTGAATGGCACCAAAAAAATTGCTGAGGATCCTGGTGAAAGTGGCTGTAACTAGCAAAGGATAATGGTCGATGTAATTGTTTTCATCCTGCCTGAGCGAGTCAACCTTTATGTCTATGGAGCCTCCTTGTAGCCTGCCAGCCCGTGATTGGTCAGTGTCAGCACGTGGTCCTGTGTGACAATAAATGTAGAGGTCAGAATGGATCACTATTTAATAAAATATCTAAATTTGCAGCAAACTTTTAAATAATTCATTGTGGGGATCAAACTTGATCATAATAAACACATTTTAGAGCCAAAAACGGTTGTCTAAAAATTGTTTGTTTGGCCTTTCTGGCGATCATAATTTATATAGGCTTTCTAGGGCAGACCAGGGTTTTTGGCACCGCTAGATTGCTAATCAGCAGCCGACCAGCAGAGCTTGTGACTTCACGCTCCAGATCGGACACTGGGGGCCTGGATGAGATTCGAACACGCAACCTTCGGGTTGCTAGACCAACCACCCAACTTGTGTTTTTGCCTTAAGTAACCTTCTGTTTCATATAACCATACCAAAAGCGTGTCTCAGATTTACATTTACTATGTTACTGTGAGACCAGGCTGTGTGGAGGAATGTAGGCTACTATAGACATGA
Source organism: Coregonus clupeaformis (assembly GCF_020615455.1). Classification (NCBI taxonomy): domain Eukaryota; kingdom Metazoa; phylum Chordata; class Actinopteri; order Salmoniformes; family Salmonidae; genus Coregonus; species Coregonus clupeaformis. Next base: position 2,614,867 of record NC_059196.1, read on the forward strand.
CTGTATCTTTCATCAGTATCAAGGCTCAGGATAAGACCCAGATGCAGACAGTTCGAAATAGCAAAAGTTTATTTACAAAAACAGGGGGCAGGCTCAGGGTCAGGGCAGGCAGAGGTCAGTAATCCAGAACAGTGTCACAAGGTACAGAATGGCGGGCAGGCTCAGGGAAACAGGAGACAAAGGACTGTGAGACATAGGTTTAATCCTAAACACATGAAAAGTGGGATGTATACGGAGGGTACGGGGCAACAGAAGAAGTACAGCAGAGGGCTAATGATCTTGGAGATGGGGAAAGGGTTGATAAAACGATGGGAAAATTTGCGGGACTCCACCCGGAGTGGCAGATCCCGAGTGGACAGCCATACCCTCTGCCCGAGACGATACCGGGGACCGGGGTCCGGTGGTGGTCCGCCTGTCGTCGATACCTGGAGGTGATCTTGAGAAGGGCCAACCGGGCTCTCTTCCAGGTACGGCGACAGCGGCGGACGAACATATGGGCCGAGGGCATGCCGACCTCTTCCTCTTGCTCCGGGAAGAGCGGAGGCTGATATCCCAGGGAACACTCAAAAGGTGAGAGACCAGTGGCAGAGCAGGGAAGGCTGTTGCAGGTGTCCTCAACCCACACGAGTTGCTGGCTCCAGGTGGTGGGGTTGGCAGAGACAAGGCAGTGAAGAGTCGTCTCCAGTTCCTGATTGGCTTGCTCCGACTGGCCGTTAGACTGGGGGTGGAACCCGGAGGACAGGCTGGCCGACGACTCAATGAGCGTGCAGAACGCCTTCCAGAACCGGAACAGAACTGAGGACCCCGGTCGGACACCATGTCCACTGGGAGTCCATGGATCCGGAAGACGTGATGCACCATGAGCTGGGCCGTCTCTTTGGCATAGGGTAGTTTGGGGAGAGGAATGAAATGGGTGGCTTTGGAAAACCGGTCCACCACAGTAAGGATGACGGTATTGCCATCAGACGGGGAGAGACCAGTGACAAAGTCCAGGGATATGTGTGACCATGGATGGTGAGGGACAGGAAGGGGTTGAAGGAGACCAGCCAGAGCTTGCCGAGGAGTCAGGGACTTTGGTAAGCCACCAAAAGTGTTATCACACAAAGACCAGGGTCCGACGGGAACGCGGGTGGCAGGTAAGCCTGGAGGAGTGGGCCCACTCCAGGCCCGAGGGGCGGAAAGCATCAGGAACAAACATCCGATTATCTGCCCCCCCAAGCGGCGATAAAAATTGGCAAATCCCAGGAAGCGTTGCAGCTACACTCTGGATGTAGGTTGGGGCCAATCCACCCCCGCTATCACCTTTCCGGGATCCATCTGTATATTCCCTGCATTGATCATGTAACCAAGGAAGGGGATGGTGGAGCGATGGAATTCGCACTTTTCTGCTTTCACAAAAAGCTGGTTCTCTAGGAGGCGATGGAGGACCTGTCGGACGTGGAGCACGTGTTCTTAGGGTGAGCGGGACAAAACGAGGATGTTGTCGAGGTAGATGAAGACAAACCGGTTCAACATGTCGCGGTGAACGTCATTAACCAGGGCCTGGAACACAGCTGGAGCATTGGTTAGACCAAATGGCATGACCAGATATTCGTAGTAACCGCTGGCCGTGTTGAAGGCAGTCTTCCACTCATCCCCTTCCCGTATCCGCACCAGGTGGTAGGCGTTCTGCAGGTCCAACTTGGAGAAAACAGTGGCCCCCTGGAGTGGTACGGTTCTTAACCGTGATGTCATTGAGGCCCCGGTAGTCGATGCACAGACGCCGGTGGGGGAGGCAGAAGGCCGGATACACCCTGCAGCTAGGGAGTCATTGATGTAGGTCTCCATAGCCTTGGTCTCCGGACCCGACAGTGAATACAGTCATCGCAGGGGTGGTGTGGTGCCCGGGAGCAGGTCGATCAAGCAGTCATAGGGTCGGTGCGGAGGAAGCGATGTGGCCCGGGCCTTACTAGAAACCTCCTGGTACTCTGCGGGAATGGCGGAGAGGTCCGGGGCAACTTCCGAGCCCACAGGAAGACGTCCCGGGGCAGGCTGCGCCGACTTCAGGCAATTGGCGTGGCAGAACGGGCTCCAGCCCATGATGGCACCAACAGTCCAGTTGATGAGGGGATTGTGTCGCTGGAGCCAAGACAATCCCAATACCACAGGAACCTGAGGGGACTTAAGAAGAAGGAATTGGATAGCCTCACTGTGGTTCCCTGACACTCGTAGGTTGATGGGAGTGGTATTGTAGGTGCTGTTTCACAGAAGTTCTGAACCTATATACATTTTAAGCACACAGAATATTTTACATGAGTTATCTTGTTATTTTTAGTCCCACCCTTCAGCTCCACTCAACCCCTCCCATCTATCTCTGAACACCATCCAGTTTTTCAACAGTGCTGTGATGTTTCAGAAAAGTTCTGAACCTTTCTATTCTCATAGTTTCTACAGATTGTAAATTAAAGATAAACATTTTTGCTAAGAGTATTATTATATTATTGATCGATTGAGTATTACTTTTTAAATCACCCAGCAGTGCTATTTGCAGAGTTAACTCAAGGTAAATGTTGCAATTATTCAGCCATTCCTGAACCTACGACCAAAAACAAGCTACATATGGACAGTATCAAAATAAATTATCTAATGATTCTGTCTCTTCGAAGCAAACTCTGCAGAGCTGGGATGGTTGTATCCCCCATATACAGTGCATTCGGAAAGTATTAAAAACCCTTGACTTTTTCCACATGTGATTACATTACAGCCTTATTCTAAAATTGATTATTTATTTTTTATTTTTTAATCTACACACAATACCCCATAATGACAAAGTGAAAAATGTATTTTAGATTATTTTGCAAAACAAATAACAACAAAAACAGTAACACCTTATTTACATAAATATTGAGACCCTTTGCTATGAGACTCGAAATTGAGCTCAGGTGCATCCTGTTTTCATTGATCATCCTTGAGATGTTTCTACAACTTGATTCGAGTCCAAAGGTGGTAAATTCAATTGATTGGACATGTTATGGAAAGGCACACACCTGTCTATATAAGGTCCCACAGTTGACAGTGCATGTCAGAGCAAAAACCAAGCCATGAGGTCTAAGGATTTATCCGTAGAGCTCCAAGACAGGATTGTGGTGAGACACAGATCTGGGGAAGGGTACCAAAACATTTCTGCAGAATTGAAGGTCCCCAAGAACACAGAGGTCTCCATCATTCTTAAATGGAGGAAGCTTGGAACCACCAAGACTCTTCCTAGAGCTGGCCACCTGGCCAAACTGAGCAATCAGGGGAGAAGGGCCTTGGTCAGGGAAGTGACCAAGAACGCGATGGTCACTCTGACAGAGCTCCAGAGTTCCTCTGTGGAGATGGGAGATCCTTCCAGAAGGACAACCATCTCTGCAGCACTCCACCAATCAGTCCTTTATGGTAGAGTGGCCAGATGGAAGCCACTCCTCAGTAAAAGGCATGACTGCCCGCTTGGAATTTTCCAAAAGGCACATAAAGGACTCAGACCATGAGAAACAAGATTATCCAATCATTTATTCATGTTGATCTGAATGTTGCCATTTATTGTGCACAAATTAAAAAAAATTCCTGTGTTTTCGTTGGTTGTTGGCTTGCCCATGTTGTCGTTTGTTGGCTCCATGCTGCTGGAAATGGAAGCTGCTCTTTTAGCCAGGGAGCTGATGCTGCTGTGTTGTCAGATAGAATAGTCCTCCACCGCTTCCAGATTTGGCCTCCAGTAACTTTGAAGAGAGTTTTCGGATCTGTGTCCACTGACAGTCATTATTTCTCGTGCCTCTAGTCCGGCATCGGGCAGTTTCTGGATCATGGTGGTTCATAGGCATCGGTTTGTGTAAATCTGCGGCGTGCCAGCTATGACATTAATCCCTGTCCACTCTCCTTTTTCTTCTCCTGCGGGTCCTTGTGTTTTTTTTTGTGGGTTCGTTGAACGAGAGAGTCGCATACTGTAGGCCGTTCTAGTCTGTACATATTTTAAATGAGTCCATTTTAAGAAAATTACCTTGCGGATTTGTTTGAACAATTTGCACATTCGGATCAACATTGTTAATTAATATCATCACCCCTATTGAGTTTCTTTGCCTATGGGAGAAGTATATTTCACCATTTACCATAATGATATACAAGTTTCAATTCTATTTATCATAATAAGTATAAAAAGTACCATGATGATTGAATGTCCCTATAGCTGTACCATTATATTTGCACTGCTACTGAGTAAACTTTCAATTGTTCTCCACTATTCCACCATCTAAAACCTCCCCCCATCCCAAGTTGGATTGTCATCCCAGTGACTGGCAGACCCCCCTGTCCACCTGGATCCTAGGGCCTTTGAGAGATTGGTCCCCATCCTTTAAAAAGAGCACACAGTGCCACCCACAGAACAGAAGCAGATTAACTGCCAAAAGCATTTCCAACACCCTCACCTCAATTGTATTGTATACAAGAACAAGAATAGACTGACGAGTTTCAGAAGAAAGTATTTTGTTGCTGGCCATATTGATTCTGTAATCGAACCCACAATTGCTGATGCTCCAGATACTCAACTAGTCTCAATAAGGCCAGTTTTATTGCTTCTTTAATCAGCACAACAGTTTTCAGCTGTGCTAACATAATTGCAAAATAGTTTTCTAATGATCAATTAGCCTTTTAAAATGATAAACTTGGATTAGCAAACACAACGTGCCATTGGAACACAGGACTGATGGTTACTGATAATGGGCCTCTGTATGCCTATGTAGATACAGTGAGGGAAAAAAGTATTTGATCCCCTGCTGATTTTGTATGTTTGCCCACTGACAAAGAAATGATCAGTCTATAATTTTAATGTTAGGTTTATTTGAACAGTGAGAGACAGAATAACAACAAAAAAATCCAGAAAAACGCATGTCAAAAATGTTATAAATTGATTTGCATTTTAATGAGGGAAATAAGTATTTGACCCCCTCTTAATCAGAAAGATTTCTGGCTCCCAGGTGTATTTTATACAGGTAACGAGCTGAGATTAGGAGCACACTCTTAAAGGGAGTGCTCCTAATCTCAGCTTGTTACCTGTATAAAAGACACCTGTCCACAGAAGCAATCAATCAATCAGATTCCGAACACTCCACCATGGCCAAGACCAAAGAGCTCTCCAAGGATGTCAGGGACAAGATTGTCGACCTACACAAGGCTGGAATGGGCTATAAGACCATCGCCACGCAGCTTAGTGAGAAGGTGACAACAGTTGGTGCGATTATTCGCAAATGGAAGAAACACAAAAGAACTGTCAATCTCCCTCGGCCTGGGGCTCCATGAAAGATCTCACCTCGTGGAGTTGCAATGATCATGAGAACGGTGAGGAATCAGCCCAGAACTACATGGGAGGATCTTGACAATGATCTCAAGGCAGCTGGGACCATAGTCACCAAGAAAACAATTGGTAACACACTACGCCGTGAAGGACTGAAATCCTGCAGCGCCCGCAAGGTCCCCCTGCTCAATAAAGCACATATTCAGGCCCGTCTGAAGTTTGCCAATGAACATCTGAATGATTCAGAGGACAACTGGGTGAAAGTTTTGTGGTCAGATGAGACCAAAATGGAGCTCTTTGGCATCAACTCAACTCGCCGTGTTAGGAGGAGGAGGAATGCTGCCTATGACCCCAAGAACACCATCCCCTCCGTCAAACATGGAGGTGGAAACATTATGTTTTGGAGTGTTTTTCTGCTAAGGGGACAGGACAACTTCACCGCATCAAAGCGACGATGGACGGGGCCATGTACCGTCAAATCTTGGGTGAGAACCTCCATCCCTCTGCCAGAGCATTGAAAATGGATCGTGGATGGGTATTCCAGCATGACAATGACCCAACACACACGGCCAAGGCAACAAAGGACTGGCTCAAGAAGAAGCACATTAAGGTCCTGGAATGGCCTAGCCAGTCTCCAGACCTTAATCCCATAGAAAACCTGTGGAGGGAGCTGAAGGTTCGAGTTGCCAAACGTCAGGCTCGGAACCTTAATGACTTGGAGAAGATCTGATAAGAGGAGTGGGACAAAATCCCTCCTGAGATTTGTGCAAACCTGGTGGCCAACTACAAGAAACATCTGACCTCTGTGATTGTCAACAAGGGTTTTGCCACCAAGTACTAAGTCATGTTTTGCAGAGGGGTCAAATACTTATTTCCCTAATTGCAAATCAATTTATAACATTTTTGACATGCGTTTTTCTGTTTCTGACATTTCTGACATGCCTTTTTTGTTGTTATTCTGTCTCTCACTGTTCAAATAAACCTACCATTAAAATTATAGAAATGTCTTTGTTAGTGGGCAAACGTACAAAATCAGCAGGGGATCAAATACTTTTTTCCCTCACTGTATTCCATTAAGAATCTGTGGTTTCCAGCTACAATAGCCATTTACAACATTAACAATGTCTACACTGTATTTCTGATCAATTTTATGTTATTTTAATGGAGAAAAAATAATTGCTTTCCTTTCGAAAACAAGGACATTTCTAGGTGACCCCAAACTTTTGAATGATAGATATATATATATATATATATATATATATATATATATATATATATATATATATACAGTACCAGTCAAAAGTTTGGACACACCTACTCATTCAAAGGGTTGTTCTTTATTTTTACTATTTTCTACATTGTAGAACAATAGTGAAGATATCAAAACTATGAAATAACACACATGGAATCATGTAGTAACCAAAAAAGTGTTAAACAAATCAAAATATATTTTATATTTGAGATTCTTCAAATTGCCACCCTTTGCCTTGATGACAGTTTTGCACACTCCTCGCATTCTCTCAACCAGCTTCACCTGGAATGCATTTCCAACAGTCTTGAAGGAGTTCCCACATATGCTTAGCACTTGTTGGCTGCTTTTCCTTCACTCTGCGGTCCGACTCATCCCAAACCATCTCAATTGGTTTGAGGTTGGGGGATTGCGGAGGCCAGGTCATCTGATGCAGCACTCGATCACTCGCCTTCTTGGTAAAACAGCACTTACACATCCTGGAGGATGTACTTACACATCCATTGTTCTGTTGAAAAACAAAAGATAGTCCCACTAAGCCCAAACCAGATGGGAAGGTGTATCGCTGCAGAATGCTGTGGTAGCCATGCTGGTTAGGTGTGCCTTGAATTCTAAATAAATCACCCCCACACCATAACACCTCCTCTTCCATGCTTCACGGTGGGAACTACACATGAGGAGATCGTCCGTTCACTAGAACCGCGTCTCACAAAGACACGGCTGTTGGAACCAAAAATCTCCAATTTGGACTCCAGACCAAAGGACAAATTTCCACCCGTCTAATGTCCATTGCTCGTGTTTCTTGACCCAAGCAGGTATTTTCTTCTTAATGGTGTCCTTTAGTAGTGGTTTCTTTGCAGCAATTCGACCATGAAGGCCTGATTCACACAGTCCCCTCTGAGCAGTTGATGTTGAGATGTGTCTGTGACTTGAAATCTGCAGCAGAGGTAACTCTGGGTCTTCCATTCCTGTGGTGGTCCTCATGAGAGCCAGTTTCATCATAGCGTTTGATGGTGTTTGCGACTGCACTTGAAGAAACTTTCAAAGTTCTTGACATTTTCCGTATTGACTGACCTTCATGTCTTAAAGTAATGATGGACTGTCATTTCTCTTTGCTTATTTGAGCTGTTCTTGCCATAATATGGACTTGGTCTTTTACCAAATAAGGCTATCTTCTGTATACCTACCTTGTCACAACACAACTGATTGGCTCAAACGCATTAAGAAGGAAAGAAATACCACAAATTAACTTTTAAGAAGGCACACCTGTTAATTGAAATGCATTCCAGGTGACTATCTCATGAAGCTGGTTGAGAGAATGCCAAGAGTGTGCAAAGCTGCCATCGAGGCAAAGGGTGGCTATTTGAAGAATCTCAAATATGAAATATATTTTGATTTGTTTAACACTTTTTTGGTTACTACATGATTCCATATGTGTATTTTCATAGTTTTGATGTCTTCACTATTGTTCTACAGTATAGAACATAGTAAACATAAAGATAAACCCTTTGAATGAGTAGTTGTGTCCAAATTTTTGACTGCTGGTTTATATAAAAAAATCGTACTTATCTGAATTTATTTTCACAATTAACTAATAATATGAGTAATAATGTAGGCAGTTCATACGAAGGATTGTTACCTATTACCAGGATTGGCAATTATTATTTTGGCAAACAATTGTTGTGATTCATCCTGTATTGTCCCTAACATCTTTACCCCATAGCAACAGATGTGGGATACACACACACTCACACACTCACTCACTCACTCACTCACTCACTCACTCACTCACTCACTCACTCACTCACTCACTCACTCACTCACTCACTCACTCACTCACTCACTCACTCACTCACTCACTCACTCACTCACTCACTCACACACACACACACACACACACACACACACACACACACACACACACACACACACACACACACACACACACACACACACACACACACACACACACACACACACACACACACACACACACACACACACACACACACACACACACACACACACACACACACACACACACACATACACACACTCCCCACCCTTCCCCCACAAACAACCACAAGCTAAGATATTCAACAGTTATTCCATCCCTGAGCCCAACTCAAGAGAAGACTTGATGTGTGAATGCATATACAGGGCCACAATAATTTGCCCCCTCTGTGACACTGAGTGTTTGTTTACCAGTTGAATCGAGCCCATACTTTGTGTCTGTCTAATTTTAGCTTGCCACTTTCTTTCTTTGGTGGCTTTGGCTCTGACTCGGTCTCTCAGTCCAATACTAACAGACAGACAGCCGTGGCCAGGCCATCTGTTCCTCTGGAGGCTCCAGGAGTGAGGAGCCATGGTGTGGCACAACAGGAAGTTTCAGTTTTTCTGGGGTTTAGTGAGTGTTGAGCTCCACTTGGAAATACAGGAATTAAGATGTGACAGGACAGCCATTATAGGAAAATAGAGGACAATGACACACAGTATTATTACAATGGAATCAAGGCCAGAATTACTGCATTATTGTTTTCCCCCAATCATTGAGCAACCCATAATGCTAGTTAAGGGGATACTCACACTGCACTACATCAGGAGTCTCATTGGCCTGTTAATTGCATTTGTATTGATAGAGTTGGGTAGATAATGATTGCTATTCTTAATTGCTTTTCAGATCTGCAACATCTGAGCTGCTTTGTTTTTCAGGTGAAAAGGGGAATGTAATTAATCAAATGAACAGACACACACATTGTGGCATTTGGTTGATGGGATGGGGTGGGGGTTATCAAAAGGGACAGAAGTGGGGTTGCAGTTTAGCTCCACAGTGAAAACACAGTCTTTTTCTATTGCTGCAGGACTGAAAACAACACCTCGTTAATAGGTAACACCTCTTCCCCTGTAATGTTGATCTCCTCTCTACTTTACAGGTATAGACACAAACAAGATGTGCTCATCACACGTGGCAGTGTGTTGTGTTGTGTCGGTGTGTTGTTCCATTCTGGTCGCTGATTTGTTGATCGAGCCGAAGACTCTGGTTTTCATTTCCTTAATGTTCTTAAAGCCAATGTCCCCGGCAAGCAAAGCAGGGTATCAATTATCTCCAATGCTCTCCTGCTGCTCTCTCCGCTCCTCTCCCAGGGATCAAACAGTGACTTTCAGACGACTGAAGTCCCAGTTCAATGACGGCGACAATGACAGGCAATAATAACACATATAAAACAAACGCGCCAAAGCAGAACAATAGTGCAGCGCTAACAGAGAGCGACGGTGACTACTGGCTTCCACTGAATAACTTTTCCATTGTTAAATATAATCATCTTCTGTTCTCTTGGCACAGTGCACACTGGAGGATTTCCATAGGGAGTTCATTTACATGAAACTTTGCTTGGCAATTTGAGAAACTTCTCTTTTACTCACTGCTTTGTTTTTTTAGGCTAATAGATCCTTTCCTGAGGATGGCTCACACCTCACAGTTCTGGGTGACTTTAACCTCCCTACGTCTAACTTTGACTCATTTCTCTCTGCCTCCTTCTTTCCACTCCTCTCCTCTTTTGACCTCACCCTCTCACCGTCTCCCCCTACTTACAAGGCAGGCAATACGCTTGACCGCATCTTTACTAGATGCTGTTCTTCTACTAATCTCATTGCAACTCCCCTCCAAGTCTCCGACCACTACTTTGTATCCTTTTCTCTCTCGCTCTCCTCCAACACTACTCACTCTGCCCCTACTCAGATGGTAATGCGCTGTCGCGACCTTCGCTCTCTCTCTCCCGCTACTCTCTCCTCTTCCATCCTATCATCTCTTCCCTCTGCTCAATCCTTCTCCCTCCAATCTCCTGATTCTGCCTCCTCAACCCTCCTCTCCTCCCTTTCTGCATCTTTTGACTCTCTATGTCCCCTATCCTCCCGGCCGGCTCGGTCCTCCCCTCCTGCTCAGTGGCTTGACGACTCATAGCGAGTTCACAGAACAGGGCTCCAGGCAACCGAGCAGAAATGGAGGAAAACTAGACTCCCTGCCGACCTGTCATCTTTTCACTCCCTCTTCTCTACATTTTCTTCCTCTGTTTCTGCTGCTAAAGCCACTTTCTACCACTCTAAATTTCAAGCCTCTGCCTCTAACCCTAGGAAGCTCTTTGCCACCTTCTTCACCCTGCTGAATTCTCCTCCTCCCCCTCCCTTCTCCCTCTCTGTGGATGACTTCGTCAACCATTTTGAAAAAAAGGTTGACAACATCCGATCCTCATTTATTAAGTCAAATGACACCGCTGGTCCTGCTCACACTGCCCTACCCTATGCTTTGACTTCTTTCTCCCCTCTCTCTCCAGATGAAATCTTGCGACTTGTGACGGCTGGCCGCCAAACAACCTGCCCGCTTGACCCTATCCCCTCCTTTCTTCTCCAGACCATTTCCGGAGACCTTCTCCCTTACCTCACCTCGCTCATCAACTCATCCTTGACCACTGGCTATGTCCCTTCCGTCTTCAAGAGAGCGAGAGTTGCACCCCTTCTCAAAAAACCTACACTCGATCCCTCTGATGTCAACAACTATAGACCAGTATCCCTTCTTTCTTTTCTCTCCAAAACTATTGAGCGTGCCGCCTTTAGCCAACGCTCTTCCTATCTCTCTCAGAATGACCTTCTTGATCCAAACCAGTCAGGTTTCAAAACTGGTCATTCAACTGAGACTGCTCTTCTCTGTGTCACGGAGGCTCTCTGCACTGCTAAAGCTAACTCTCTCTCCTCTGCTCTCATCCTTCTAGACCTATCTGCTGCCTTTGATATTGTGAACCATCAGATCCTCCTCTCCACCCTCTCCGAGTTGGGCATCTCCGGCGCGGCTCACTCTTGGATTGCGTCCTACCTCACAGGTCGCTCCTACCAGGTGGCGTGGCGAGAATCTGTCTCCGCACCACCTCAAGCTGAACCTCGGCAAGACGGAGCTGCTCTTCCTCCCGGGGAAGGACTGCCCGCTCCATGATCTCGCCGTCACGGTTGACAACTCCATTGTGTCCTCCTCCCAGAGTGCAAAGAACCTTGGCGTGACCCTGGACAACACCCTGTCGTTCTCCGCTAACATCAAAGCGGTGACCCGATCCTGTAGGTTCATGCTCTACAACATTCGCAGAGTACGACCCTACCTTACACATGAAGCGGCACAGGTCCTAATCCAGGCACTTGTCATCTCCTGTCTGGATTACTGCAACTCGCTGTTGGCTGGGCTCCCTGCCTGTGCCATTAAACCCTTACAACTCATCCAGAACGCTGCCCAAGTTCTCTCACGTCAACCCGCTCCTCCGCACACTCCACTGGCTTCCAGTTGAAGCCTGCATCTGCTACAAGACCATGGTGCTTGCCTACGGAGCTGTGAGGGGAACCTCCGTACCTTCAGGCTCTGATCAGTCCCTACACCCAAACGAGGGCATTGCGTTCATCCACCTCTGGCCTGCTGGCCCCCCTACCTCTGCGGAAGCACAGTTCCCGCTCAGCCCAGTCAAAACTGTTCGCTGCTCTGGCACCCCAATGGTGGAACAAGCTCCCTCATGACGCCAGGACAGCGGAGTCACTCACCACCTTCCGGAGACACTTGAAATCCCACCTCTTTAAGGAATACCTGGGATAGGATAAAATTCATCCTTCTACCCCCCCAAAAAAAAATAAAAAAATAAGAAAATTAAAATTAAAATGAGATATATTGTAAAGTGGTTGTCCCACTGGGTATCATAAGGTGAATGCACCAATTTGTAAGTTGCTCTGGATAAGAGCGTCTGCTAAATGATGAAATTTTAAATGTAATTGCCATGCACGCTGTATTCAAGACAAAGAAACAGACTGAGGTTATTGCTTTTGTGTGTGTGTGTGTGTGTGTGTGTGCGATACTAAGAAAGTATTCAATATAATTTATATAAATAATTAATTTGTGCATTGCACGAAGATTGTTGTTTCGTCTTTCCCTCTGGTTGACCTATCATTAGAGTTTGAGTAATTTCATGATTTCTTGCTCACTGAAAAAACCATTTTAGCTTGGCATGTTGTGAAGTTCTATTTTCCTTTTCAATTAGCCATCATTCAAATTATTAGTTTTTTTCGACCATCTGCATTTACATTTTCTGAGAGAGTATGGACATTATCTGTCAAAAAGTGGCATGTGTTTGCATCATTTAAAGACACATCAATCTCAGACATTCTTGCAACATTTATTCATTTATTTGACCTTTCTCCCTTAGCACTCAGAAATATCACAACTTGTGAACCTGTCCCTATTACGCTCTGTTCAAATAGCCAAATGTCAAACAGAAAAATAAACAACTGACAGCTTGACAAAGTATATTTTCAGTAAAAGCATTCTTCTGATTATGGTCCTTGACAGCGCAGAATTATATTTTTCTTATTTTTATATTATGTTTAAGAGTAAAAGAAAGGTAAATAAAAACATTAAAAGGAGCTAGTGAATAAAATGAGAGTTGACATATATCTCCAAACATTTAACAGGAGATAGGAATTGACAACAATGACACATACATGGGACCTTTTCAGACTCACTCACAGATCAATTAGTTCATCCTTTTGAACATTTACAGCAGAACTATTCCTAAGGGAGATAGGAAAATGTCACATTTCTAAGATGTGCTTAAAAGAAACATGACGTGTGTTGTGAAATATTTTCTGTATGAATAATTCAGATTAAAATGGAAAGAGCCTCAAACAAAACAGCTCAGTTGCTCTTGCTCAAACGTTCCTTATTTGCACACTGAGTGACTGCATAGCCAAATGCCCAACAGTGCCTTTTTGAAACCTAAGGCTTTTCACTTTCCCTCCTCATAATTGACCCTGCCTCCTGTGGTAATTATAACACAAGGTTTAGTCATTGAAAACAATAACAAAGGACAATAGACCGTTCTTTGAAGCATTCAGTTGATTCAAGTTTTGTGTTACCGCAACGATAAGCCTTCTTATAGACACCACTAGTGACATGGATGGGTTCAAACTGTACTTACTGTCTTTCTTAATATGATTAATAATAATAATGATTAATAATGATTGGCATAACGAAAGAACACCCTTACCATCATTCACACCTGTAATGCGGCAGTGTGAATTGAAAATAACATATTGAAAACTTGTTAAAGAAATAAAGGACAGGTTTTTGAAACATTATGCAAAATGGTTCCACCTGAAATCCAAATAGTATTCAGCGATAAGTTATCATTGTATTTTAGGATGCTAACAAACTGTTCGAATATTTCTATGTTGAGAGAAAACATTTTGGTTTGAGGGGATAACACACTCATGCTCATACGCACGAAGAAGCTCACACACAGTGAATGCGTCCGGATCCCTTCCACTTTTAACTTGTGTGGGTTGACACAAAGGGGTTTCTTCCTCCCACTTCAGCTGAGGAGAATGGGAATCAAAATGACACAAAGAGCCGTCTTGGTATTCAGCTGGGGAACAACTCATTTCTGTCACCGCTGACATGCAATGTGAGATCACTGTGGGGACCCATGACCCTCTTCTCCCCATCCCTGGGTGTTTGTGTTGTAATGCAATTTACAAGCCTCCTCTCTCTCCTCTATCAGAGGCAACGGCATCTACATGTTGTACGTTGACTTATCAAATCAAATCAAATCAAATGTATTGGTCACATACACATGGTTAGCAGATGTTATTGCGAGCGTAGCGAAGTGCTTGTGCTTCTAGTTCCGAAAGTGCAGTAATATCTAGCAAGTAATATCTAACAGTTCCACAACAAATATCTAATACACACAAATCTAAGTAAAGGAATGGAATAAGAATATATAAATATATGGATGAGCAATGTCATTGTCAGAGCGGCATAGGCTAAGATGCAATAGATAGTATAGAATACAGTATATACATATGAGACGAGTAATGCAAGATATTTAAACATTATGTAAGTGGCATTATTAAAGTGACTAGTGTTCCATTTATTAAAGTGGCCATTTATTAAAGTGGCCTCATGTCTATTCTTCATAGACATGAGGGAGGGTGGACAGTAGAGACACACCAGTAGCCAAGTAGGACAGCTGACTAGCTTTACAGGAACTGGGAATATTGTTGTCGGCTGTGACGTGGGCCAACCTCCAAAGTGAGATCAAATTAGTTGGGACCTATGTGGGAGCAGACGGGATTGCGGGTAGTGACGTTGGTCTATTTGTTGGTTTATTCTTGGGAATAAAACCAGATGATTGAGAGATCCTTGTCTGGGTTGAGAACGGAACACTCGTTTGCCAAGAGGTGAGACGTGTAAATACGAAGCATGTTTCCGTGCTAATGTGTAAAGTGGCAGAACATTTGGAAACTGGGGGACTCTCCTAGCTCTCTTATCAGCCACAATGGTGCCAATTCCTCCCCCAGAGAGCATGTGTCTGCTTGTTTTCTATTAGATCCAGGGCATATACTGCCACACACACAAAAGTGAGGGAACGAACGACAAGGAAATCTTTCAATTTGTCGCTACAGCGTGATAATAAAACGCCATCCATCAGAGCCAAATTGGCAGGGACAAATTGGATAGGTGAAACAAAAGCAGCCGGGGGTGTGTGCTTTCCTGTTTTTGAACAGTGTGAAAGAGGAAAAGCGGAAAACATCTCCTGTCAGAGCAGGAAATGCTGCACGGCGCTCAGCTGAGGGGAGTGAATGCAAACTGTTCATGGTGGCTTAGACATTTGTCGAGGTGAGCCCCGAGCATAAAGAGGAGGATGGAAATTTCCTTCTGTCATTTCTGTAGTGTAGATCTAATATGTGGAGGCAATGCAAGGCATCGACCAGCCACGAAATCACAAAACTTGAAGTTAGATTCGAAACACCAACCACTCCTCCTGAATAGTAATGTAAGTGAAGCTGGTGGGATATTTGAGATGATGTTGTAACTGACACACATTTGCAATGTCGCAAGGGTTAGGAAGAAATCTTTAATCACAAGTGCACATACAAAACTGATACACAGACAGTTAGACATGCATTTTTTGGGGGGGGTTTACCAACTTCGTGAATCTAATTCAGATAATCACGCATTATAACACCACATTACATGCACTGGAATACACAATAGGAAATAAACACATGGCCATTTTAAGCAATTCAGAGCTGTGTTTGTGTTATTTAATGTCCCTTGAAAAGCAATGTGCTGCACCAAAATATGAAAAGTATTATGCCCGAGAAATCTTGAGCCAGAGAATGAGCAAAGGGAATCACTTTCTAATCCTCTTTCAAATGTTCATAACTGCTTTGGCTTTGCCCACTGCGGCCATGTATATCTAATCTACTGTAAATGGTATTCATGCTGTTAGACAGCGTCTGCACCACCATCCATGGTTCACACACAACATTTTCTCAGTGGTAATCCCACAACTCTCACTCCTCGACCGTGCGGTCACCTCGAAGCCCAAGCCCTGCTACGGTTATCAGCCCCCGCCACATTGCATTGGACCGCGGCCATACCATTTACACGGCAACAATCCCGCTTCCCAACAACAGCCGCCCCTTCCTATTTACCAGTGCTGATTGCAATCTCGCGGGCCGAACTCGGATACAGAGTGGTTCCAGCTCTGGAGAAGACTTACCATTCCGAGCTACACCCCTCAAACAACCCCCTTACCTTTAATTTGGGTCACTGTGTCACCTCAATTGAGAACAGAGGCCTCTCATTACCACAGCAATATGAGCTAATGCATCACTCTCCAGAGGAACAGAGGAAAAAAGAACGGCCCAAGTTTAAAGAAATATGAGTGAGCTAATGCAATTATGGGAATTAACCTGGATGATATACAAAAAATGTCATATTTTATGGTTTATCAATAAGGCTATAAATGGGTGAGCAGGGAGGAAGCGATGGGCTATTCTTTGAAACCGAGAGAGGGCCATCAATGATTTCCATTTCACGGCAAGGTGAGCACATTCACAGAGGTCGTGATAAGGACAGAGAGAGAGGGGCTCAGTGTCACCCTGGACACCTGAGAGAGCCGGGGACAGGGACAGGGTCAACCTGATTCACCCACTTCATCCTTAAAGGCAGCACTGCAGTGTAGGCATCCAGAGAACCTGTTCTACCCCACTATGTTGTATTTGTCTCATAGATAATGAAGTCTACAGCCGAGAGGATGTTAATTTGAGTGTCAGAGTTTATATTTGGTGTAATAGCATGATGATATCTGTGGAAGTGGATATGGATGTGAAAATAGATGAGGTGGTTCTGTGGTGGTATTGACAATATAGCACTATCAAGTTTTTCCTATGATATAGCCTAAGCCCTAGTTGACAAATATAATTCATATAATTTATCCACTATAATTACACATTGCTTCATTGGAGTAAATGTATTTTTAATGAATATGATTAATTTGCATTCAATTAAATGATAATCCATGCATTCACTACACACGCATTCCTATCCAAATATCTATTTTTCCATTGAATGGTGTCCTAATTAGCGTCACCCATTTGTTGCTTCAATCACTAGTGCCATCTGCATGGCATGCATTACTAACGTCATTAACAAAACAAACTCCCACACCATTCCAAGAATGGAACATTATCATTGCATCATGGAACACAGTTCACTGGATCACTCTCTGGAGTAGCTTTAACCTCTATAACCAAAATCTGTAAATACGATTCCAACAATAACTTTAGAGGGAATGGATTGGCATGCTGAGATAGGGTGATTGTATGTCTGGGGCCCTATGCTTCAACAATCCCTCCAGGAACACAGCTTTATACGCTGTTTACTCTGCTTAATTAGCCAAATTCCCCTGTCTAGGTTTTCATGAGAGCCACCTGTACGACACACCTAAGAACAGACGTGGAGTAGTATGGTAGTGGATCCCAGGGGTCCCTCAAATCAACATCTACTTATGCCTGCTCAGATGGGACCATGTGACATTTACTCAAAGAACTAGCAAAACAACAGCAAGCAGGCATCATGACATATATGCACCACAGGAGGTTGGTGGCACCTTAATTGGGGAGGACGGGCTTAACGGAATTAATGGAATGGTGTCGAACTCATCAAAGACATGGTTTCTATATGTTTGATACCGTTCCAGTTACTCCATTCCTGCTATTATTATGAGCCGTCCTGCGCTCAGCAGCCTCCTGTGATATGCACATAGGCCTGCGCGCACGCAGACTCTCACACACACATGCACAAACACAAGCACACGCACACACACACCTGCAGATTATAATCAACAAAAAAACAATAACGTAAGTCACTGATCTACATAATAATATCAGATGACGATAATTTACATTGATGAAAACCTTAATCATGTTATAGTGTTTTTACACCCAGATAATGAATTTGAAGAGATTACAAATCGTACTATGAAAAAATTATGTGTGTGTATGTGAGAGAGAGAGCAAGGAAAAGTAATTCAACATCAAGAGATTCCTTATGTAATTCAATCCTCACAGAATTGTGTGACCCTACTCCTTATCAGACTTCAAATGAAAATAGCATAAATATGTATATTTCATGAAATGGTGTTATACTGGGTAGTACATGTAATATCCCCATGGTGTGTAACTACAGTACATGTGGAAAGTTGAGTTTACTGGATACAGTAGGACAACATTGAGGTTTAAAGACTACTTCTTTATTCTCAGCATCCCTCAATACTTGCCTGTAGGAGTTAGATAAGAATCCATTTTGTATTTCATTGTTGATTGCGTTCACGGCATGAACCATTATATATAGAGTACCAATGCATGACTTTCCTGTGTCTGTATTTGACCCATGCAGTTTAGTATGGAAATTGGAATGCCTTTCTTTCAGAACAGCTAAGTTGACACATGATTTCCTGTCTTTTCTCAACCCCCTTCAGTCTTATTATCAGAAGGAGGCTTTAAGGCTTTGAGTTTCTCTTCATATGCCATTACTGGATTTATTTAGATGCATGGAGCTCAATCATTTCTAGGCGCCTCAATCTTAGAAATGCCGTCCTTGGGAAGCATGCGGTCTAAAGACGTCATAGAGCATTGTGTTATAAGACAATTAAGAAGAAAATACGTAGCTTACCTTTTAAGTGTCAAGACAGTCAAGTAAAATAAAAATAAAAATTTGCACATTCAGTTTATCAGGTGCAGGACAGAAGAACGTAACAAAGAAAAAAGGAATGTCCTCAACTCTTTTATGCTCCCATGGTGATTTCATCAGACGCACGCTTCGATCCGACATGGATCTTTGTCATGCCAACTTGATCCAACTCGGATCGAAACGTTGTCTTTTTTGTGCGTCTGATTAAATCACCATGGGAGCATACCAGAGTTGCGGACATTCCTTTTTTCTAAGACAGTCAAGTAAACACTGCCAGTGGTCATCCAGTTACTGACGTGTACTGTAGCATCCCACCTGACCTGTGTGTGTGTGTATGTGTGTGTGTTGGTTTGAAGGAGAGATTTTTCAAGAGGGGACAGAGGACAAATATCAAGTTGCTGTGGAAACCATATTGACCATCGTGCTGTGACTCAACGCCTGAACGTGCAGCTATGCAAACGGCTCGATACGGCCCGTCTCATGAGACCTAGGCGTTAAGCCCTTCAAGGTGCACGGGGGACATTGCAAAGCCACACTTTGTTTATCTGCCCTCACTTCATTCCACAGGCACGCATCCTTGAGTTCATTCAGTGGGAGTTTCCTTTATTTAGCCAATTTTTCATACTTTTTAACTCTGCATTGTTGGGAAAGGGCTCGCAAGTAAGCATTTCACGGTAAAGTCTACACCTGTTATATTTGGTGCATGTGATGAATAAAATGTTATGTGATTTGCCGTAACGACCGCACACAGCAAGTCATTTGTTCCTTTTGCCACCTAATCAATGTCCCCTGAGCCACAGACAAACTGAGGAGCTGCTCCCAAAAGGTCACCACATGGCTCTCTGTGTTTACTGAATTAAAGGCCACAGTGGCTCCCTACCTATGTAACCCTTCCACCCCTAAAAATACCCAAACACACACACACAGGCGCATGCACACACACACACACACACACACACACACACACACACACAGCACCACACATAGTTTTGAACCTTTGTGATGTGACCTTGCCTCCAAAGAACGTTATCTGTGCCAGCATCTATCTTGTTAAAGATGAGATGGGCAGGCTAGGCAGTTTACTGTCGGCTTATTTCGTCAACTATAAATACAGTGCATAAAACTCGGCAGACTAAAACTCAGAAAGGAAAATACATTTTCTCTGCATCCGCCAAGATTATGCCTTGGCAGGAATGGCATATTGGATTTAGTGTCAATAAAAGTTCCAATCAGCTTCAAAGATAGGAAGATAAATTAAATGTCCCACATTGTGAAACAAACTCTAAATAAATATAGCAAATCATAAATGTCATTTGAATCCAATAAGATAAGTCTTTCATGTCCATTTTCCTCATGTTGTATTGAATCTAACTATCTTCAAGTTATCCAATATTTCAGCAAAGTTCAACTGAAAACTTGAGCAGAAGAAGTGTGAAGGTGATCTACAAAAACTCTTGTATAACGTGTCTTTTCCCGTCCATTTTAGCCGATGCTTAATCCACTGGTGTACAATAGATTTAAGAGCTACTTTTCCTCTGTCACACACTGTAATAGAGTATTGGGGCAGAGTGCAGTGATGTCAGTTGCAGTGTGATGGAGTGTTATCATTCCTTCATGACCCATGATCAATCACCGCATTCAATTTGAAGCTGATAGTCAAGGAAGGAACCGCGAGCCAACAATGAGACAGGGCAAATTTAGGACAGCGCTCCATGCTGGGTGAATACATATGACCCGGCGGAGCTAATGTTGGAGTCAATGTTTAGATTACTGCTCTAGATTACTTCTGCCATTACAGGGGAAATAGCTAGCCGACCTTTCTGACTTTTTTTGTCCAATTGGTTCACCCTGTAAAATCAAGGCTACTATTTCAATCTTTGACTGAAACTATTTTTTATTTGTGATTGATATTTCTCACTGTCACTGTACAGCATTACCTTGATTTGGAGCATATGTCCGTGGGCCTATTAGAACACGAAAGATGTAATGCAGTGAGGTGTTGCCAGGATATATGCAGCACAGCCAACCATTAGAGCAGAGTAAATGGTGATCAGAAGCAGCCCTCACACTGCAATTAGGCCATGAGGTAATGAGAGGACGGTGGGCAGGGCAGGGTGTGGGACAGGAAGATGGAGTGCTAACGGAGGGTCCACAGGCCTGTCTACAGCATGAGGCCTGCTCTCTCTCTCTCTCTCTCTCTCTCTCTCTCTCTCTCTCTCTCTCTCTCTCTCTCTCTCTCCCCCCCTCTCTCTCTCTCTCTCTCTCTCTCTCTCTCTCTCCCCCCCCCCCCCCCCCCCCCCCCCCCCCCCCCCCCCCCTCTCTCTCTCTCTCTCTCTCTCTCCCTCTCTCTCTCTCTCTCTCTCTCTCTCTCTCTCTCTCTCTCTCTCTCTCTCTCTCTCTCCCCCCCCCCCCCTTTTCCCCCTCTCTCTCTCTCTCTCTCTCTCTCTCTCTCTCTCTCTCTCTCTCTCTCTCTCTCTCTCTCTCTCTCTGTGAGAGTGCCTGTGAATCAGCACAGCTGGATCACAGGCATCAATCTCATCCAGCCCTCAGGATGGGCCACTTGTGGGCCCCCAAGGAGGCATCTCCTCTTTCCTCCAAATGAGGAACAAATGTAGGAGAGAGAGAAGGTGTAGATGAGAAGGGGGGGGGGGGTGGGGAGAACATTTCAATTGCCTTCTTCTTCATTTGCATTGATCTGAGAAGACTGAAGACTGGGGTGAAAGCTGTATGGATGAAGCCTACATGGAAATGTGCTTTTACCTGTCCAGTTATATATGAAGTGCAGGAGACAAGGATAGGCTATCATTAATGAGATGCCAGAGGGAGGTGAATGGTGTTGCCTGTTAAAGTTGGTGTGAAAAGTCCACAAGGTTGATATTTTAATTTAGTGCTAGCAAGAAACTTTTAAAATGATTTGTTTTCCCATGTCTGTGAGTATGACTAAAATGTAAAATGTAATATAGTAGCCTGAAACATTAGGATGATATCTTGATTATTACCATACAGTGGCAGCATACTTATTTCCCTGATGATCATGATGCAAAATGAGGAAACACCCCAAGTATGCTATACAACACATAATATAGCAACTTTTTTATTCACTTTATACTTACTATATTATGTGTTGTATAGCATACTTGGGGTGTTTCCTCATTTTGCATGGTCATAAGTGAATAAAAAAGTAATATAAGCCACAAGGTTAGATATTAATAGACTGATATTATATCTTGATCAAGCAGTATCATTTTTAGGTTTAACCTCTTAAGGATCGGACCCTTTTTGTGAATTTCCGCCTAAAATGACATACCCAAATCTAACTGCCTGTAGCTCAGGACCTGAAGCAAGGATATGCATATTCTTGATAACATTTGAAAGGAAACACTTTGAAGTTTGTGGAAATGTGAAATTAATGTAGGAGAATATAACACATTAGATCTGGTAAAGAGTACAAACAAAGAGAGAGTACAAACAAAAAAACGTGTTTCTTTTGTTTTTTTGTTGAAATGCAAGAGAAAGGCCACAATATAATATTGCAGTTTAGGCGCAGTTCAGAATTTGGCCACTGGATGGCAGCAGTGTGTGTGTGTGAAATTTCAGATAGATTCAGTGAAGCGTTGCAATACTGGACTATTTTGTATCAAGTCTGCACAAATGTGCCGAATTGGTCAATTGATACATTTAAAAGTACATAACTATAGAGAATATACAAAAAGGATATGGTAATACAAATGTAAGTTTACACACTCCCAGGAATGTCATACATGATAGATCATTAGCTTATACACTAACTTTCACACATCTAGATGGCCGGGTGGGGTGGGTGTGGAGCCAGAGACAGCTGGGTTTCAAACTGTAGAACCCAGTTCCTACATTTTAAAATAAAAATGGATTTTATCAAACAAAACCATGCTACATTTTATCTCTGGGACCATCAGGATGACAAATCACAGCAAGATTACTGAATGTAAGTACATTATTTACCTTCAGAGGTGAATGTATCAAACCAGTTGCCGTGATAAGTTTGTTGTTGTTGTGCACTCTCCTCAAACAATAGCATGGTATTTTTTCACTATAATAGTTACTGTAAATTGGACAGTGCAGTTAGATTAACAAGATTTTTAGCTTTCTGCCAATGTAAGACATGTCTATGTCCTGGAAAGTTTGCTGTTACTTACAACAATCATGCTAATCACTTTAGCGCACGTTAGCTCAACCGTCCCGTATACGGAACATCGATCCCATAGAGGTTAACATAACAAAGATTCATTGACATTTGCCATGCCATCACTATAGTTGAGATATGGACTGGGGGGAGACATTCAGAAATATCTGACAATTGGAGCTGTTTTCCGATGGCTCATTCATTCCCAAGTTTAGAGGGTGATTAGACAAAATACTCCCTCTATAGCACAGCACCCAGACATGGTCATCTATTTCCCAAGTATCCCACTTCTGAATGGTCCTGTATGACAAACAATGGAAAGAGTTGGCTGTAAGATGGACAGGTCCAGGGATATTACAGTGGTACATACCCATCTGGTGTCCAAAAGCCCTGAATTGACAGCAGGGAGCTGTTGCATTTTGCTGATTAAGAGGCTCAATATTTTATAGATTGTCATCCGATTGTGTTAATCACTTCCACAATGTCATCCTTCAGCCAGGATCTTGGGTACACTGAGAAGATTTAGTAGTCCACTTTGCACTGCATTTGTCATCTAAAATGCAATATGTACAATGTTGTGAATGGAATGGATTGTAAGAGCATTGGCCACAGCACTTTGAGCTGTATTGAGAGGAATTTCTTAGCCTTTTTCTTTTGTACACATGACTGTGTCACAGTGCTAACTTTGAGGATGAAACTCAGACTTTGGATAAGATTTTTCTTTCACTTAATCTAAAAAAAACATGCCTGCTCTTTATCCCTGAATAAATTTAAACTGCAATGATTAGGCAATCAAAAATGGCAAAGAAAATCTCCACAGTGACCATTTTATTTGCTGAATTCAATTTTAGCACGTGATGATCATAGCATTTTCTATGAAGGCTTTATTTATTCCCTTTTGTACGTGTCAGCGTCTGTAGTTCAAACCCCCAAGATCTCATCGGCATATAATCCTTCACTAACAATAAGTAACACAAGCATTCAAACTAACTAACTCATTAAATAGGAAATATGTTTGCCTGACAAAAGGGATCCATTGATATTCATAGTGTTATTTTTACATTAAAATATGCAGCGTTGCTACCCCTTTCAAAAATCCCGCAATAAGAGTAGCGTGCTCTGCAGAGTCCGCGGATAGAAAATGCAGCAGCTCTTTTCTGATTTCTATAGATGTCTTTATTCCACATCAAAGGAATTGTTAGGCTTGGGTTAAGCTTGTAAATCATCCAAATGACACTTGTGTGAGGATGTCTGACATTCGTCAGAGACTTAGGCTGTACGAAGTCTATTTTCTTTTTTATGGGAAATCATTCTGTGTGTTCAGAAGCTGTCTCACAAGGGTTGGAGTGTTCAGACACAGTCATGCAGAGTGTTGACAGATCACACAGAGACCACAACTGTGTGTGTGGGAGATAAGACATATCAAACCCATGAAGCCATTGGAGAGAGACACCAAACCAATGGAGGTAGAACAAAGACACAGGCTGCATTAGCCTATCCTCGTAGTCTCAGATGAAAAGAGTGAAGCCGTGAGGGGCCACGACCTTGCAATGAATCAATCTACAATGCCATGATAGTAAACATGATGAGGCCATCATTTTGAATTCCACCAATCATCATATCTCCAGGTATACTCAATAGACTCAGAACATAATGCATGTCACACTAACAATACATTAAAGTATAAACACTTTGTCATTGATGTATGCTTGATGGGACAGGTTCTTTAGTTAATTACATTTCAGGATGAGACCTGGTTGTAGGCCAAGTCTCATTGCAATGCACTGCTGCACCTAATTTCTGGGAATTGGCTATTACCCATGGTACCCATGATTCATGTAAAAGTTATGATGGATATGTTTTTGCTAAATGCTGCCTCTTCACTCATATCTATCCATCAGTCCCTAAAGTCTTAGCCTCCATCACTATTCCAGTCAGGCTATTGTGGTGCGTGTTGCCGTGGTGCCGTGCTTTGAAAGGCCTCTGAGGAGATACAGCAGACATGCTCCTGCTATTCTGCTGAATTAATCTGCTCATGCAATCTGTGAATGAATGGAGTTTTGCAGGAGGGGCTTTGAGTGAAAACCCCATTTAGAATCATGTGACTCCCCTGTCAGTACATTGTAATGTCACAGGACTGTCTCAACAGTACATGTAGAGTACACCCTAGATCCTGCACAAAATAAGTATCTTGCACATCTTAACCCTGTTTCAGTGTGATATTTACATGACACCTAGATACTTTTTTTAATGCCAGTGGTGTCTAGACACTATGAAGTCTAGCCAGAGGAAGACAGACAGGGTGGATGAGTGGAGGAGGTTTGATTGTGGCCTTTATTGAGAAACCTTTTGCTGTGGAAGCAACAGCTGTCAAAGGAGCAGACCCTTCATTAGCAATCCTACTGGAATGTTGCAGGCCTCCGCGAAAAGCCTAGAGTTGTGCTGCCAGAAAACTCTCTAATCTTAAAGCAGGAATGGTGGGGAGGGAGAGAAAAATAGAAGATTTGGAAAGGATTTAGGCAGGGAAAAGATTAGAAACCCATATCTGTCTTATCGCAGT
This sequence comes from Coregonus clupeaformis, assembly GCF_020615455.1. Taxonomy (NCBI): domain Eukaryota; kingdom Metazoa; phylum Chordata; class Actinopteri; order Salmoniformes; family Salmonidae; genus Coregonus; species Coregonus clupeaformis. Next base: position 2,640,207 of record NC_059196.1, read on the forward strand.
TCCTCCACACTGGGGAGTTGAATGAAGCAGCTGTCAAATTTTAAACATACAAAAGCAGTAATCCTACAGTAAACAGAATGTCTGGTTTTAAAACAGAAAAGCAGAGGGGGGAAAATAAGAAAAACACAGCAAAGAATCTATCAGCAGTGACACAGCCTGCTAGCGGAGAGAGAACTCTCTGGGAGGGAGGGACTGTTAAGGTCTGGGCCTGACTGCCAACAATGGCAGGAGCATGGGGAGTGGGTGAAAGTGAGAGGCAACGAAGATGCTGACAAAGCCTCTTGGAAGCATCACATTTGGAGAGTTGTGGTGTGACATCTTGAGAGGCAAAAGGGGCCATGGCCAGGGAAGGAGCGGGTTTACATGCACCACAGACTGGAGATTAGGCCGGTGTTAACCCCCCACTGGGGCCTACATAGAGCTGATGTCTGCTTCTTCTGCCAAAAGTGAACAAAAATGTGTTATTTCTGTTATTTCACACATAGCGTTTTTTTATAGACTCTCACAATAATACATATATATATATATATATATATATATATATATATATATATATATATATATACACTCTATATGCCCCAATAATTTAATGAATAATACTGTCCAATCATTGTTATCAGGTTGTTATTCATTCCCATACTTCATTTCAACAATGAAAATGGTTAACTGGAAAAATGTACAGTGAGGGAAAAAGTATTTGATCCCCTGCTGATTTTGTACATTTGCCCACTGACAAAGACATCATCAGTCTATGATTTTAATGGTAGGTTTATTTGAACAGTGAGAGACAGAATAACAACAACAAAAAATCCATAAAAACGCATGTCAAAAATGTTATAAATTGATTTGCATTTTAATGAGGGAAATAAGTATTTGACCCCTCTGCAAAACATGATTTAATACTTGGTGGCAAAACCCTTGTTGGCAATCACAGAGGTCAGACGTTTCTTGAAGTTGGCCACCAGGTTGGCACACATCTCAGGAGGGATTTTGTTCCACTCCTTTTTGCAGATCTTCTCCAAGTCATTAAGGTTTCAAGGATGACGTTTGGCAACTCGAACCTTCAGCTCCCTCCACAGGTTTTCTATGGGATTAAGGTCTGGAGACTGGCTAGGCCCCTCCAGGACCTTAATGTGCTTCTTCTTGAGCCAATCCTTTGTTGTCTTGGCCATATGTTTTGGGTCATTGTCAAGCTGGAATACCCATCTACGACCCATTTTCAATGCCCTGGCCGAGGGATGGAGGTTCTCACCCAAGATTTGACGGTACATGGCCCCGTCCATCGTCCCTTTGATGCGGTGAAGTTGTCCTGTCCCCTTAGCAAAAAAACACCCCCAAAACATAATGTTTCCACCTCCATGTTTGACGGTGGGGATGGTGTTCTTGGGGTCATAGGCAGCATTCCTCCTCCTCCAAACACGGCGAGATGAGTATGTGCCAAAGAGCTCGGTTTTGGTCTCATCTGACCACAACACTTTCACCCAGTTCTCCTCTGAATCATTCAGATGTTCATTGGCAAACTTGAGACGGCCCTGTATATGTGCTTTCTTGAGCAGAGGGACCTCGCGGGCGCTGCAGGATTTCAGTCCTTCACAGCGTAGTGTGTTACCAATTGTTTTCTTGGTGACTATGGTCCCAGCTGCCTTGAGATCATTGACAAGATCCTCCCGTGTAGTTCTGGGCTGATTCCTCACCGTTCTCATGATCATTGCAACTCCACGAGGTGAGATCTTGCATGGAGCCCCAGGCCGAGGGAGATTGACAGTTATTTTGTTTCTTCCATTTGCGAATAATCGCACCAACTGTTGTCACCTTCTCACCAAGCTGCTTGGCGATGGTCTTGTAGCCCATTCCAGTCTTGTGTACGTCTACAATCTTGTCCCTGACATCCTTGGAGAGCTCTTTGGTCTTGGCCATGGTGGAGAGTTTGGAATCTGATTGATTGATTGCTTCTGTGGACAGGTGTCTTTTATACAAACTGAGATTAGGAGCACTCCTTTTAAGAGTGTGCTCCTAATCTCAGCTCGTTACCTGTATAAAAGACACCTGGGAGCCAGAAACCTTTCTGATTGAGAGGGGGTCAAATACTTATTTCCCTCATTAAAATGCAAATCAATTTAAAACATTTTTGACATACTTTTTTATGGATTTATTTTGTTGCTATTCTGTCTCTCACTGTTCAAATAAACCTACCATTAAAATTATAGACTGATAATTTCTTTGTCAGTGGGCAAACGTACAAAATCAGCAGGGGATCAAATACTTTTTTCCCTCACTGTATATATTCAAGGTGTCAACAAAGTCATGATCAGGCAATCCGCCGGCTTAAACAAACCATGAAGACAGAAACACTAACAAAGGCTGAAAAAAGTGTAACATTGAAATTGCTCTAGGGATCAAATCTGCTGTGTGGACTCAACCACTATCTCTGTTTTGAGAAAAAAAAGCACACACCAAAGAAAGCACACTAATCAAACTTGGCGTTCCAAAGGCATGACCAGAACTGTTGAACTGTTTAGTCCCCTTGCACATGCAGAATATTAAGATCCGGTTAGAGGCAGTAACCTTTTAAGAAGGATGTTGCTTTTGGCCTACGCAGTTCTCTAACGATGCACTTCACCAGACAAACTGAGTAGATAAATCTCCCAAAACCAAATAATTCTAAATACTTTTTTGTAAAGTGGTGTGTGCTGCAGAAATGCAAGACACATACATGGAAACAGGAATGTGCTCTGGCTTTGAACAGACCCTGCAGGATGAATCCTCTTCATATAGCTAGTTGTATACAGTATTTCTGAACAGGTCATTTATATATGCATATTCAGCACTATTTTTGATACCCCCGCCTCCCTCGTTGGCCGCCTGTTTGAAACAGTGCTGTTCTGCTTGGTATGCATCCCACACATGCCCTCCTTCAGGTCCTTCAGGGCATCATCAGCAGAGGTTGATGTCTGATGAGGAATGAGAGAGGGGTAGAAAGAATGAGAGCGAGAGAGCGAGACAAAACGAGAGAGAGAAAGAGACTACCCACAGAAATGTCAGCAGATCCTGATGGAGTCAATATTTTCATCAGTCTTTTGATTTGACAATCTAGTTCTAGGGCTCTAGCTCTGAAGCCCACACCACCCCTCCAACCCCTCCAACCCCTGATCAGTATGGAGCTTGTATGACCTGACTACACTGAGATGAATCCATTTACTGTACCTAGTCCCACTCTCTGTTAATGTCCCAGCCTAATATATCCATCTACAGTATCACTACATTTTCTTGGTGTGTTCAATGTTGACTTATGTTAAATGTACCTCAGTTGTGTTTACTCCTCGTAACTATCTGTGCTGTGACCGTGTGCTCTGACTGTGAGAAGTTGATTGACCACCACTGAGTTGAACCTTAAGTGCGTTATAAGTCATGCCTGGCACTGAGCTCTCCAGCCCTACTCTTTAAATCCCTGATCTGCACTCAAGGAGCAGGGTGCCAGCCAAGTGCACCCCCCCCCCGGGGCTGGTGCACTTGGCTGGCACCCTGCTCCTTGAGTGCAGATCAGGGATTTAAAGAGTAGGGCTGGAGTTGGCCCTTTTGGTTCCTGAGACCAATCTGGCCAAATGTGTTGCTCTTTCTCCCTCTCTTATGTTAATTGTAATACCCGTAAGTCCCTCCATATCACAATCTTCCAACGCAAAATGTTTAATGGGCAGAGCTCATAAATTAATTGTGGCACGCTGAACTAATAAAGAGAGTCAATGTGTTTTGTAAATCCCGCTTGTGCTATTTTTAAATGAAAGGATAACGAGATCAAAAGGAGAGAAAAAAATGATTGCCTCCATTGCTGGAAGCTTCCCAGAAATGCTTTTTTTCTCCTCCAAGCTTATGGGGTATATTTTATTAGATAGGTCTCTGCCATACACAGTTATTGTGCTGGGAGTCTTTTCCAGGCTCAAATCCCAGAAAAGCCTGTAATAATCTGTCAGCTGAGGGAGATTCCCCCACAGACAAGGGGTCCTAATCCACCCAGATCAATAACACACTCAGTCTGGCTTTTCAGCCCCCTGCATGCCACTGTCCGCTCAGTGACAGCAGCCCTTTTGTATCTGGTGTCTCCCCTGCCATGGATCCCATTCCCCTGGTCCCCCACGGTCCCCCTGGGCCCTCTGGAGGTTAATGACTGGGATAATGGAGACATTTTAAGGTCAATATCTGACCTCCGGATCAGGCTCAATGAGAGCAACTGGAGAGGCTAGCACACCGGGGCCAATAAAGCAGTGCTGGAACCTAATTGCCCCTTTAAGGATACAGACAATCCAATTATCCTTCCTGGTTGATCACACAGCCTGTCTACTGTTGGCTCCACACAGAGAATATTCCACATCTCAGAGAGCCTCTGAATAGAAGGCTTAATTTTCATCTGCAGAGAGGGCCTGGTGGATTTCATATCGTTCTACTGATGAGACTCACCGGACTGATACTATTGCATCAGTCTGAAACAAGAAACAAAGCAGGTGGATGTGGCTGTGACAGGCCTGGGTCTTTATTCCCCCCAGCTCTGGAGACCAGCCCTGGTGAAGCTCTGATGAACTCTGGATGAAGAATGACGACAGAGGCTGAGACAACAGAGGGAGAGCTGGAGCTACTTTGTTAGTGGGGCGTATGTGGCTGATGCTTCCTCATATAATAGTAATCTAGTCAATAGTCAATCATCTGTAACAAGACAGGCTCATTGGTTTTGGCGTCTCTAAGGTGGGTTCCTCTAGGGACCTACAACCTGAAAATGATTCCATTGAGGGTTAATTAATGAGCAAGGGAGGTGAGAAGGAAGAAACCACACTGTAACGGACAACTGTAAATTATACTGTAATTTGGGGTATTATCAACAGTAGAATACTATATTTTTTTTACAGCATACTGTAATAGATGGTGCATTGTGGGATAATGTTGTGGCCGGGGAAATAATTGCTGTTTTTCAAATAGTACTGTAACTCCACCCCACAGAATACAGTACCGTATCGTATCCTTGGAGCAACTTAAACCTTTTGACCACTAGTGGGGGCATGATATTGTTGTTTCTGGTTCATTAACATATTTTGAGGCATTCTTCGTAAAGACTATATTTGTTGCACCCTTGAGTGAGAATGCTGTACCAATTTAATTCTTATGTGGTTATAGTGGCCCATCAGTTAGTATAGGAGACATATTGGAGTAGCAGCAAGTCTTAAACCTTAAATGGTTGAGCATTTTGCCATGTCCTTATGGTCTGTTTTGCCCTGTAGTCGCTGCCAGTTTGGAAGCTTTTGTTAAGGCCTCTAGAAGTGTAAGTGATATAAAGCACCAAACAATCCTTAATATACTGTCATGTGTAAACACTTTACCTAGCAGCCAACCTGCTTGCACCACTCCTTTGTAATTACAGTAAAATACAGTGAAATGCAAACCCCTCCACTGAATGAATTTCATTCATCAATTAATTCCTTCCAATTACGGTAGCGTTTACTTTTTTACAGTATAATATATAACGTTTTACGGTATTGTACTGTGTGTCATTACCCAGTACTTCATTTGATACCCTATTTATATTACATTAGGTATACTGTAATATGAAATACACCATTTCACTTGCCACCGAGCAGCCTGTGAGCTACTGTCAAATTCACACTAACCCCTTTACAGAGCATGACCTAATGTCCCTCTAACCTTGTAATTACAGATTATGAGAGCATACATTATGTTTTTATGAACAGACAGTGCATAAGTATGCTATCTCTACAACCGATCATTTAGGGCTTGGTGCAGACAGCTGAGCTTAAAGGTATCCCAATATTTCAAGAGTTATCATTGATTAGTCAAAACCTTGCCCTCAGGGATTTTAGCAGAACTTTACGAGAAGTTGAAAGCTGACTGTTGACATAAATGTACCTTTATAAACCACTTGTTAGCAGCTCCCTCTTCTGTTAGGCCAGGGTAGACCCTCTCAGAATGAGAGCAAGACAACGCCTACTGTGTGACTGTACATGTGAGAGGCTGTGATACCACCAAACATTACCCTACATCACTGCAGATGCATCAGCCCTCAGACCTCAGACTAGCTACATCATCTCAGTAATGATGTGTGAGTGGGAGGATTTTGTTTGAGTGCGCTGTTTACGAGAGACAACCTGCCACCACAAACACTAACAGTTTTCACAGGTCACTGGGGCTGTTCAGCACAATTAGCCGTGATTCATTTTGGGTGCGTGGAAGATGAAAATACACACAATAAAAGAAAAAAAGGCAACAAAACACTCGCCATAGCTGGTGCATTGCACTGACAGCGACAATTTCAGGAAGTTAACTTTTAATTTAGCTGACAGACCAAAACATTTTTAGTCTAGTTTAGGGTTAAGGCCAATGGTACTTCTAGATAATAGAGTTTTGTTGCATTTAGTTTAATTTGTGGACAAAAAAACTAATTGATACCAACAAGCAAACCTCTTTACAGTAAGTGGTCCCTATATTGCTAAATCAACTATTTCAAAAGTGGGCTTTGGTCGCAAGGGGAGATGATATAAATGAAATGCTTTGTCATTACCTTTCATTTTATGATGTACTGAATCCTGGTACTGATACATGGTAATAGTTACACTGAACAAAAATATAAACGCAACATATAAAGTGTTGTTTCATGAGCTGAAATATAAGATCCCAGAAATGTTCCATGTGCACAAAACGCTTTTTCTCTAAAATGTTATGCACACATTTGTTTACATCCCTGTTAGTGAGCATTTTTCCATTGCAAAGATAATCCATAAACCTGACATGTGTGGCATATCAAGAAGCTGATTAAACAGCATGATCATTACACAGGTGCACCTTGTGCTGGGGACAATAAAATGCCACTCTAAAATGTGCAGGTTCCTCAAGTTTTGAGGGAGCTGATCGCAGGAATGTCCACCAGAGCTGATGCCAGATAATTGAATGTTCATTTCTCTACCATAAGCCACCTCCAACGTCGTTTAAGAGAATTTGGCAGTACATCCAACAGGCCTCAAAACTGCAGACCACGTGTAACCACACCAGTCCAGGACCTCTACATCCAGCTTCTTCACGTCTGAGATCGTCTGAGAGCAGCCACCCCGACAGCTGATGAAACTGTGGGTTTGCACATCCGAAGAATTTCTGCACAAACTGTCAGAAACCGTCTCAGGGAAGCTCATCTTCGAGCTCGTCGTCCTCACCAGGGTCTTCACCGACTTCAGTGGGCAGATGCTCACCTTCAATGGAGAAGTGTGCTCTGGAGAAGTGTGCACTTAAAGGATGAATCCTGGTTTCAACTGTACCGGGCAGATGGCAGACAGCGTATATGGTGTCGTGTGGGATAGCGGTTTGCTGATGTCAATGTTGTGAAAAGAGTGCCCTATGGTGGCGGTTGGGTTATGGTATGGGCAGGCATAAACTACGGACAACGAACACAATTGCATTTTATCTATGGCAATTTGAATGCACATAGATACCGTGACGAGATCCTGAGGCCAATTGTCCTGCCATTCATCCGCCGTCATCACCTCATGTTTCAGCATGATAATGTATGGGCCCATGTCCCAAGGATCTGTACACAATTCCTGGAAGCTGAAAGGGTCCCAGTTCTTCCATGGCCTGCATACTCTCCAGACATGTCACCCATTGAACATGTTTGGGATGCTCTGTATCGACATGTACGACAGCGTGTTCCAGCACCCGCCAATATCCAGCAACTTCGCACAGCCATTGAAGAGGAGTTGGACAACATTCCACAAGCCACAATCAACAGCCTGATCAAGTCTATGCAAAGGAGATGTGTCGCACTGCATGAGACAAATAGTGGTCACAACAGATACTGACCGTTTTTCTGATCAACGCCCCTACTTTGTTTTTTAAAGGTATCTGTGACCAACAGATGCATATCTGTATTCCCAGTCATGTGAAATCCATAAATTAGGGCCTAATTTATTTATTTTAAATGACTGATTTCCTTATATCAACTGTAACTCAGTACAATCTTTGAAATTGTTTCATGTTGCAATTTTTTTTATAGTGTAGTTAATACATTGCAACCCATGATTAGTGTACATACCACGATCTAGGATAAGTATTTCAATGTTCGAATCACATTGAATATGTCCTTGAACGGAACATACTTCCTTTGCTATTGTATCTAAAGCAAGATGGTGCTGACAGAAAATGGTCGCCCTGTTCATGGCTCCTAAGCAACCTTGCAGTATTTTTTGTTGTTGTTGTGTTGTTATTTCTCACATTATTAGCTCATAACTTAATTTACATTATTACATACTGACGGAAATAATTTTGGATATTAGAGTGGCGGTAACTAGCATTTCGACCAGAAATGCAACTTTTGTGAATTGGATCCTTTGTTTGTACCCCCCAAGACAATTCCGCTTATCCCAGAGATTACTCCAAGACGTCGCCGGCATGGAAGAGGTATTCGGAGTAGACTTTTAGTCAGACTCAGGAGGCATGCATACCAACCACAGCTTCAGAGTATATTATTCATTAATGTTCCATCCCTGGACAATAAAGTAGATGAGCTCAGGGCGAGGATCTCCTTCCAGAGAGACATCAGGGACTGTAACATACTCTGTTTCACAGAATCATGGCTTTCTCCAGATATACTGTCCCCGTCCATACATCCAGCTGGGTGAAAGGCGGAGGTGTATGTTTCATGATTAACCTTTCACACGTGAGTTCCAAATATCTCTAACGGTCAACCCAGCGTGAGTTGTTTTATGCACGTGATGTCAGAATGCACTCACTGTTCCAAAATGTGATTGTTACGCAACAGGACAGTTAACATGCGCTGCCTGCTAATTATCTATAGGCCATGTTTCAACTTGTCAATTTGAAATTATTTTCCAACAAGTTTTATTTTCGAACAACAGTTTGAATTGAGGTGTGTTCCGCCTCCTCATTAATTCACATAGAAGTAGCCCATTTCTGTGTTGCGGACAATTTATGTTTGAGGCTTTACTGAGCTGGGCAAACTTCTCTCTTCGAGGAGACCCCAAGCACTTCACCAATGTTTCCGCAGATCAAGTATGCAGACATTTGCCTAGACTTGCACGAATTGGAACATTTTCTGGCTGGCGCTCGCATTGCCTTCCTTGTTGTTTTCCTTACAAATAATAACTTTGGACATGTGTGCATTCCTATCAAAGTAAGTGCCATATTTTCTGTATATTGTGTTGTTGTTTCTACTGTAGCATACAGTATGTATGTACAGTGAGGGAAAAAAGTATTTGATCCCCTGCTGATTTTGTACGTTTGCCCAATGACAAAGAAATGATCAGTCTATAATTTTAATGGTAGGATTATTTGAACAGTGAGAGACAGAATAGCAAAAAAACACATGTAAAAATTTTATAAATTGATTTGCATTTTAATGAGGGAAATAAGTATTTGACCCCCTCTCAATCAGAAAGATTTTTGGCTCCCAGGTGTCTTTTATACAGGTAACGAGCTGAGATTAGGACCACACTCTTAAAGGGATTGCTCCTAATCTCAGCTTGTTACCTGTATAAAAGACACCTGTCCACAGAAGCAATCAATCAATCAGATTCCAAACTCTCCACCATGGCCAAGACCAAAGAGCTCTCCAAGGATGTCAGGGACAAGATTGGAGATCTACACAAGACTGGAATGGACTACAGCCCATCGCCAAGGAGCTTGGTGAGAAGGTGACAACAGTTGGTGCGATTATTCGCAAATGGAAGAAACACAAAATAACTGTCAATCTCCCTCGGCCTGGGGCTCCATGCAAGATCTCACCTCGTGGAGTTGCAATGATCATGAGAACGGTGAGGAATCAGCCCAGAACTACACAGGAGGATCTTGTCAATGATCTCAAGGCAGCTGGGACCATAGTCACCAAGAAAGGAAGGACTGAAATCCTGCAGCGCCCGCAAGGTCCCCCTGCTCAAGAAAGCACATATACAGGGCCGTCTGAAGTTTGCCAATGAACATCTGAATGATTCAGAGGAGAACTGGGTGAAAGTGTTTGGTCAGATGAGACCAAAATGGAGCTCTTTTGCATCAACTCAACTCGCCGTGTTTGGAGGAGGAGGAATGCTGCCTATGACCGCAAGAACACCATCCCCACCGTCAAAAATGGAGGTAGAAACATTATGCTTTGAGGGTGTTTTTCTGCTAAGGGGACAGGAAAACTTCACCGCATCAAAGGGACGATGGACGGGGCCATGTACCATCAAATCTTGGGTGAGGACCTCCTTCCCTCAGCCAGGGCAATGAAAATGGGTCGTGGATGGGTATTCCAGCATGACAATGACCCAAAACACACGGCCAAGGCATCAAAGGAGTGGCTCAAGAAGAAGCACATTAAGGTCCTGGAGTGGCCTAGCCAGTCTCCAGAACTTAATCCTATAGAAAATCTGTGGAGGGAGCTATTGGTTCGAGTTGCCAAACGTCATCCTCGAAACCTTAATGACTTGGAGAAGATCTGCAAAGAGAAGTGGAACAAAATCCCTCCTGAGATGTGTGCAAACTACAAGAAACGTGTGACCTCTGTGATTGCCAACAAGGGTTTTGCCACCAAGTACTAAGTCATGTTTTGCAGAGGGGTCAAATACTTATTTCCCTCATTAAAATGCAAATCAATTTATAACCTTTTTGACATGCGTTTTTATGGATTTTTTGTTGTTGTTATTCTGTCTCTCACTGTTCAAATAAACCTACCATTAAAATTATAGACTGATCATGTCTTTGTCAGTGGGCAAACATACAAAATCAGCAGGGGATCAATGTCAGCGTCTTGGTGCAGTGGGGAAACGGAATCAGGCGCAGGACACAGAACTGAGAGATAAATGGCTTTACTAGAATCCAAGTAAACCATTGCAAACCTCCACGCAGGGAAGAGCAAAACAACAGCTCAACAGATGACGTAACAAACAACAATCACGCACACACCCAGGAGGGAAAACAGAGGTAATATAGGGAAACTAATAAGCCTAATGAGTAACAGGTGTGAACAATAAAGACAGAACTAGTGAGACACAGAAACATAGATCGGTGGCAGCTAGTACTCCGGTGACGACGACCGCCGAAGCCTGCCCGAATGAGGAGGAGGGGCAGCCTCGGCCGTATCCGTGACAGTACCCCCCGACACGCGGCTCCAGCCGTGCGTCGACACCGGCCTCGGGGACGGCCAGGAGGACGCGGAGCAGGGCGAGTCGGATGACGACGATGGAAATCCCTTAACAAGGAGGGATCGATGATGTCCCTCCTGGGAACCCAGCTCCATTCCTCCGGACCGTACCCCTCCCACTCCACGAGATACTGCAGGCCTCCAACCCGACGCCTCGAATCCATGATGGAACGGACCGAGTACGCCGGTGCCTCCTCAATGTCCAATGGGGGCGGAGGAACCTCCCGCACCTCGGACTCCTGGAGCGGACCAGCTACCACCGGCCTGAGGAGAGACACATGGAACGAGGGGTTAACACGGTAATCAGGTGGGAGCTGTAACCTATAACAAACCTTGTTCAACCTCCTCAGGACTTTAAAGGGCCCCACAAACCGCCGACCCAGCTTCCGGCAGGGAAGGCGAAGGGGCAGGTTTCGGGTCGAGAGCCAGACCCGGTCCCCCGGTGCATAAACCGGAGCCTCACTGCGGTGGTAATCGGCATTCGCCGATTCCCTTTGCAGGCGTACATGGGCAGCGTTCCATGTCTCCTCCAAGCGCCGAAACCATTCATCCACCGCAGGAGCCTCGATCTGGCTCTGATGCCACGGTGCCAGGACCGGCTGGTAACCAAGTACACACTGAAAGGGAGACAGGTCAGTGGAGGAGTGGCAGAGGGAATTTTGTGCCATCTCTGCCCAGGGGATGTAAACTGACCAATCCCCCTGCCGGTCCTGGCAATACGACCTCAGAAACCTACCCACATCCTGGTTTACTCTTTCCACCTGCCCATTACTCTCGGGGTGAAAACCTGAGGTCAGGCTGACCGAGACCCCCAGATGGTCCATAAACGCCTTGCAGACCCTAGATGTGAACTGGGGACCCCGATCAGACACTATATCCTCAGGTACCCCGTAGTGCCGGAAGACGTGTGTAAACAGGGCCTCTGCGGTCTGTAGGGCAGTAGGGAGACCGGGCAAAGGAATGAGACGACAGGACTTAGAAAACCGATCCACAACAACCAGGATTGTGGTGTTACCCTGTGACGGAGGAAGATCCGTAACAAAGGCCACCTTTTACAGAAGGCGAGAGCCAAATCGGCATATTCTGAGGGAATGTGCATTGGGGAGACATGGTTTGGACTCTCCACCGTGGTTGCCCCTACGGAAACACCTACACACCTTCCCGAGCACTGAGGTGACCATCCCTTAAGAGCCCTCTGTTGCCACGAAATACTGGGATCATGGGTGGCTAGCCAGGGAAGGCCCAGCACCACGGGAAATGCAGGAGTATCAAAAAGGAAGAGACTAATTCTCTCTTCATGACCCCCCTGTGTCTCCATCCGAAGTGGAGCTGTGACCTCCCTAACCATACCTGACCCTAATGGGCGACTATCTAGGGCACGTATGGGGAAGGGCACATCTAATGGCAATATAAGAATCCCTAATCTATGCGCAACCAATCTATCCATGAAATTCCCAGCTGCGCCGGAATCTATGAGCGCCCTATGCTGGGAATGTGGGGAAAACTCAGGGAACATAACATTAATCATCATGTGAGCAACAGGGAGCTCTGGGTGAGTTGGGTGCCTACTCACCTGGGATGGTCCCCCAGAACCCTGCCTGCTGCCTCGATTCCATGAGGGTCTTCTCCTGCACCGGCCCGCAGTGTGTCCTCTGCAGCCACAGTTGGTGCAGGAGACCACCCCCTTGCTCGGTCTGTCCGCATCAGCACTTCCAAGCTCCATAGGTGTGGACTCGGAAGTGCTGGGGGATGGACTGGACGGACCCTGATCTGGACGTCCGCGGGTAGCCAACAGGTTATCCAGCCGGATCGATAAATCTACCAGCTGGTCCAGGTTAAGATTAGTGTCCCTGCAGGCCAGCTCCCGACGGACGTCCTCCCGTAGACTGCATCGGTAGTGATCAATCAGGGCCCTCTCGTTCGATCCCGCGCTGGCTGCCAGTGTCCTGAAATCCATGGCGAATTCCTGTGCGCTCCTCCTTCCCTGGCTGAGGTGAAACAGACCCGCCCCCGCCGCTCTCCCCTGGAAACGGCGGGTAAAATCCTCATAACGAACGGATTCAGCGTCTATTCCACCCCACTCCGCGTTGGCCAATTCCAGGGCTCTGCCCGACAGACAGGAGATGAGGGCAGACACGCTCTCGTAAAGTAAAGTTCCACCTGGAGCAGGAAACCCTTAGACCTGGCAGCTGTCCCATCGTATTCCCTCGGGAGCGAGAGCCGAATACCACTGGACCCAGGGTTTGAGGATCTTGATGGAAGAGAAATCGGCAGGTTTTGAGGATCTTGATGGAAGAGAAATCGGCGAAGGAGGAGGTGTAGAAAACCCGACTCTTTCCCATCGATCCATGGTGTTGATCACTTGATCCAGAGCCGAACCTAGTCTCTGCAGCATGGTCGCATGCTGGTGGATGCGTTCCTCCACCGAAGCGCTGGGAATCGGGCGTGCCTGCTGACTCCATAACGGGTGCGTGATTCTGTCAGCGTCTGGGTGCAGTGGGGAAACGGAATCAGGCGCAGGACACAGAACTGAGAAATAAATGGCTTTACTAGAATCCAAGTAAACCATAGCAAACCCTCCACGCAGGGAAGAGCAAAACAACAGCTCAACAGATGATGTAACAAACAACAATCACGCACATACCCAGGAGGGAAAACAGAGGTAATATAGGGAAACTAATAATAAGCCTAATGAGTAACAGGTGTGAACAATAAAGACAGAACTAGTGAGACACAGAAACATCGATCGGTGGCAGCTAGTACTCCGGTGACGACGACCGCCGAAGCCTGCCCGAACGAGGAGGAGGGGCAGCCTCGGTCGTATCCGTGACAATCAAATACTTTTTTCCCTCACTGTATGTTTGTATGTATGGAGCATAATGTATTTACAATTTTTGTTCACGTTTTCAAGTACTGGTGACAAATAATGCATTCCGATTATTGCTATGATGTGTGTAAAATACTTTTTTGAAGGTTCTACTGATTATAATGAGCTAATGCTAAGCTATTTGCCAGCTATGTGTGGCGCCATGTTTGTTGACATTCTGGGTGTCACGTAAACGTCTGTCAGACCAAATTTGTTATAATGAAGTGAAGGGTAAAGTTCTGGAAGTGAATGACGGGAAGTGAATGATCGTAGACGACACATCCCCTTCAACATGCATACTGTAAACAGAACAAACTCATCTTGTCTCCTCTTATTATCTTTGGTTGACGCAAAAAAACAATAATTGCTGGCGTGCACAAACTACCCATCGTCGGATTACTTTCGATTTCTAGAATATATTTTACTCAATTATTTCAATCAATAGTGAGCTCACCCGTGATGTGATGAATTATAAATAGTAATTGCTGTTAGCTAATTCATATTGTGGTTTCTGACAGCCGAGAGATATCTAAATATGACCGCTTGTGTTATGTCAATGTTTCCTCAGTTAGCGCTAGGACTAATGTAGCCTACATTTTCCGATTTGGATGATTTTGTATGCTGTCACTACTTCTGTGAATGTCTGAACATTGCTTCCAAAAATAAACTGGTCACATTCAGGACATAACTTTGTAAGGACTGTGTTTGTGCAAAATGTTTCTGTGAAAAAACAATGCTGACTGTTGTGTCAATCGAAACTGGACAACCTAAACAAGCGTTCTAATCACACCGGTTTGAGTGTACGCTACAGGGATCACTGTAGAATGATCACACCCGTTTGTTGGTACGTGTGAAAAGGTTAACAACTCATGGTGTGATTGTTGTAATGTGCAGGAACTCAAGTCCTTTTGTTTACCCGACCTAGAATACCTCACAATCAAATGGCAACCGCATTACCTCCCGAGAGAATTCTCTTCGGTCATTGTCACAGCTGTGTATATTCCCCCTCAAGCTGATACCACGATGGCTCTCAAGGAATTACACTGGACTTTGTACAAACTGGAAACCGCATATCCTGAGGCCGCATTTATTGTAGCTGGGGACTTTTCAAAAACTCTCTACCTTTGCTACTCTCCCTTCCGGGACGGCTACAAGGTCCTCCCCCATCCTCCCTTCGGCAAATCAGATCACGCCTCCTTCCTGCTCCTCCCTTCCTATAGGTAGAACTCAAACAGGAAGTGCCCGTGGTTAGGACTGTTCAACGCTGGTCTGAACATTTGGAATCCATGCTTCAAGATTGTTTTGATCACGCGGACTGGGATTTGTTCCTGGGTTGCCTCTAAGAATAACATTGACGTATACGCTGACACGGTGACTGAGTTCATCAGGAAGTGTATAGGGGATGTTGTTCCCACTGTAATGATTAAAACCTATCCAAACCAGAAACCATGGATAGATGGCAGCATTCTCGCAAAACTGAAAGTGCGAACCCAGGCATTTAACCACTACAAGGTGACTGGGAACAAGGTTGAGTACAAACAGTCCAGTTATGCCCTCTGTAAGACAATCAAACAGACAAAACGTCAGTACATAAACAAAGTGGAGTCGCAATTCAACGGCTCAGACACGAGACGTATGTAGCAGGTTCTTCAGACAATCATGGATTATAAAGGGAAAACCAGTCACGTCGAGGACACAGATGTCTTGCTCCCGGACAAGCTAATCACCTTGTAAATCAAAATCAAATCAAATTGTATTTGTCACAAGCGCCGAATACAACAAGCAATGCAGTTTTAAGAAAGCAGATTTAAGAAAATATTTACTAAATAAACTCAAGTAAAAATAGGAACACAACAAAATAACAATAATTAGGCTATATACAGAGAGTAGCAGCAGTGTAAAAAAAAGGGGGGTGTCAATGATGGCGTAGTGATCCAAGATGGCGTAGCAGTGCGGTCATGTTTTCTGTAGTGTCCTCATGTAAATAGCCTGTTTTTTAGTTTTTTTGTCTTTTTCGTATATATTTCTCAATCTCACTTTCCATCCTTTAACTAAATATACTTTCCTGCAACCCGCCTCACCCAATGTGGAACGGATTCTATTATTTCTTTATACCTTCTTATCTAGAACCTCTGGCTGAAACTAGCCAGCTAGCCAGCTAACTAGCTACTTGCTTTTAGCCACCGTTAGCGGTTTTCACCATTGTCCATGGCCTGCACTACCTACCAGCCAGCTCTAGCCTGGACAATTATCGGCCAGTCTGCCGATAATTATCGAGCCAGACCATATCGGATTTTCTGCCGGAATCACTGAATCACTTGACCTTAACAACGGATCATCGCAACTAGGTAGCTGCAACCGAATGGCTGTTGTTGTTATTGGCTAATCACCACTGTCCCAAAGCAAGCCCCAGATAGCCTTGAGCTAGCCTCGAGCCAGGCCCATCTCCCGGCTATCTACCTCTTTGTCAACCGGACGGGACCTCCTAGTGTTGACACGGAGCCCCGCCGATCCATCATGACTGGTCTGCCGATGTAATCGTCTGATGTGGTTTCAACAGGCTTCCCGTTGCGATGACCACGAAGATCCATCTGCTAGCCTCGGCCCGTTAGCACACGCAATCAACAGCCGTGCCTCCTGCTCGCCTGTGCCGTAGCAGCCACTGAACTGCTCCCGGACTCACCTATTGCTGTTCACTGGACCTTATGATAACTCACCTACACAGCTGATGCCTGCTGGACTGTTCCTTTATACGGTACCCCATCCTGTTTATCTGTTTAGCCTCAGCTCAAACTTTCATCGCCATTACCAGCTGTTGACTTAGCTCTCTCGAATGACACCTGTGATTGCGTTATGCCTCTCTCCCATGTCAATATGCCTTGCCTATTGCTGTTTCGGTTAGTCCTTACTGTACTTTTTCACTGTAGAGCCCCCAGTCCTGCTCAACTTGCCTCAGATAGCTCCTTTGTCCCACCCCCCACACATGCGGAGACCGGCTCAATCGGCGCCTCCAGTGATGCTATCTCTTTCATCGTTACCAAAAGCTTAGGTTTACCTCCACTGTACTCATATCCTTCAATATCCTTGTCTGTACATAATGCCCTGAATCTATTCTACAACGCCCGGAAATCTGCTATGGCAGGCCATGCTTTTCACCTGGCGACCCCTAAACTGGCCACCAGCTCTGCACCCTCCGCTGCAACTTGCCCATGCCCCCCCCCCCCCGACTCTATTCTCTGTGTATATCAATGATGTCACTCTTGCTGCTGGTGACTCTCAGATCCACCTCTACGCAGACGATACCATTTTGTATACATCTGGCCCTTCATTGGACACTGTGTTAACAAACCTCCAAACAAGATTCAATGCCATACAGCACTCCTTCCGTAGCCTCCAACTGCTCTAAAACTCTAGTAAAACTAAATGCATGCTCTTCAATCGAACGCAGCTTGCACCCGCCCGCCCGACTAGAATCACTACTCTCGGCGGGTCTGACTTAGAATATGTGGACAACTACAAATACCTAGGTGTATGGTTAGACCGTAAACTCTCCTTCCAGACTCACAGTAAGCATCTCCAATCCAAAGTTAAATCTAGATATGGCTTCCTATTTTGCAACAAAGCCTCCTTCACTCATGCTGCCAAACATTCCCTCGTAAAACTGACTATCCTACTGATCCTTGACTTCGGCGATGTCATTGACAAAATAGCCTCCAACACTCTACTCAGCAAATTGGATGTAGTCGATCACAGTGCCATCTGTTTTGTCACCAAAGCCCCATATACTACCCACCATTGTGACCTGTACGCTCTCGTTGGCTGGCCCTCACTACATATTTGTTGCCAAACCCACTGGCTCCAGGTCATCTATAAATCACTGCTAGGCAAATCACTGCCTTATCTTAGCTCATTGGTCACCATAGCAACACCCACCCGTAGTATGCGACCCAGCAGGTATATCTCACTGGTCATCCCCAAAGCCAACATCTCCTTCGGCCGCCATTCCTTCCAGTTCTTTGCTGCCAATGACTGGAACTAACTGCAAAAATCTCTGGAGCTGGAGACTCTTATCTCCCTCACTAACTTTAAGCATCAGTTGTCAGAGCAGCTTACCGATCACTGCACCTGTACACAGCCCATCTGTAATTAGCCCACCCAACTACCTCATCCCCATATTGTTATTTAATTTGCTCATTTGCACCCCAGTATCTCTATGTGCACATCATCTTCTGCACATTTATCACTCCAGTGTCAATACTAAATTGTAATTATTTTGCACTATGGCCTATTTATTGCCTTACCTCCATAATTTACCACATTTGCACACACTGTATATAGACTTTCTATTGTGTTTTTGACTGTACGTTTTTGTTTATCTCATATGTAACTGTGTTGTTGTTGTTTTTATCGCACTGCTTTGCTTTATCTTGGCCAGGTCGCAGTTGTTAATGAGAACTTGTTCTCAACTGGCTTACCTGGTTAAATAAAGAAAAAAAAAAGAAAAAATGCAAATAGTCCAGGTAGAATTTGATTAATTGTTCAGCAGTCTTATGGCTTGGGGGTAGAAGCCGTTAAGGAGCCTTTTGGACTGAGACGTGGCGCTCCGGTACTTCTTGCCGTGCGGTAGCAGATAGAACAGTCTATGACTTGGGTGACTGCAGTCTTTGACAATTCTCTGGGCTATCATCTGACACCGCCTAGTATATAGGTCCTGGATGGCAGGAAGCTTGGCCCCAGTGATGTACTGGGCCGTATGCACTAACCTCTGTAGTGCCTTACGGACGGATTCCAAGCAGTTGCCATACCAGGCGGTGATGCAACCGGTCAGGATACTCTCGATGGTGCAGCTGTAGAACTTTTTGAGGATCTGGGGACCCATGACAAATCCTTTCAGTCTCTTGAGGGAGAATAGGCTTTGTCGTGCCCTCTTCACGACATGGTGTGTTCGCACCATGATAGTTCGTTGGTGATTTGGACACCAAGGAACTTGAAGCTCTTGACCTGCTGCACTACAGCCTAAATGATGTGAATGGGGGCGTGTTCGGCCCTCCCTTTCCTGTAGTCAGATCCTTTGCCTTGATCACGTTGAGAGAGAGGTTGTAGTCCTGACACCACACTGCCAGGTCTCTGACCTCCTCCCTATAGGTTGTCTCATCGTTGTCGGTGATCAGGCTTACCACCGTTGTGTCATCAGCAAACTTAATGATGGTGTTGGAGTCATGCTTGACCAAGCAGTCGTGGGTGAACAGGGAGTACAGGAGGGGACTAAGCATGCACCCCTGAGGGGCCCCTGTGTTGAGGATCAGCGTGGCAGATGTGTTGTTGCCTACCCTTACCAGCTGGGAGCGACCCGTCAGGAAGTCCAGGATCCAGTTGCAGAGGGAGGTGTTTAGTCCCAGGGTCCTTAGCTTAGTGATGAGATTTGAGGGCACTATGGTGTTGAACACTGAGCTGTAGTCAATGAACAGCATTCTCAGATAGGTGTTCCTTTGTCCAGGTGGGAAAGGGCAGCGTGGAGTGCGAATTGGTGTGGGTCTAGGGTTTCTGGGATGATGGTGTTGATGTGAACCATGACCAGTCTTTCAAAGCACTTCATGGCTACCGACATGAGTAATACGGGGCGGTAGTCATTTAGGCAGGTTACCTTGGCGTTCTTGGGCACAGGGACTATGGTGGTCTGCTTGAAACATGTAAGTATTACAGACTCGGTTAGGGAGAGGTTGAAAATGTTTGTAGTCCGTAATAGTTTGCAAGCCCTGCCACAGCCGACGAGCATCAGAGCCAGTGTAGTAGGATTCAATCTTAGTCCTGTATTGACGCTTTGCCTGTTTGATGGTTTGTCTGAGGGCATAGCGCGATTTCAAGCATCCGGATTAGTGTCCCACTCCTTGAAAGCGGAAGCTCTAGCATTTAGTTCGGTGCGGATGTTGACTGTAATCTATGGCTTCTGGTTGCGATATGTACGTATGGTCACTGTGGGGTCGACGTCATCGATGCACTTATTGATGAAGCCGGTGATTGAGGTGGTATACTCCTCAATGCCATTGGATGAATCCCGGAAGATGTTCCAGTCTGTGCTAGCAAAACAGTCCTGTAGCTTAGCATCCGCGTCATCTAACCACTTCGGAATTGAGCAAGTCACTAGTACTGCCTGCTTTAGTTTTTGCTTGTAAGCAGGAATCAGGAGGATATAATTATGGTCATATTTGCCAATTGAAGGGTGAGGGAGAGCTTTGTACGCGTCTCTGTGGGTGCGATAAAGTTTTCTAGAGTTTTTCTTTCCTCTGGTTGCACATGTGACATTCTGGTAGAAGTGAGGTAAAACCGATTTAAGTTTGCCAGCATTAAAGTTCCTGGCAACTAGGAGCACAGCTTCTGGATGAGCATTTTCTTATTTGCTTATGGCCATATACAGCTTGTTGAATGCGGTTTTAGTGCCAGCATCGGATTGTGGTGGTAAATAGACAGCTACGAAAAACATAGATTAAAACTCTTGGTAGATAGTGTGGTCTACAAGTTATCATGAGGTACTCTACCTCAGTCGAGCAAAACCTTGAGACTTCCTTAATATTAGACATCGCCCACCAGCTGTTATTGACAAATAGACACCACCATCCCTCGTCTTACCAGAGGTTGCTGTTCTGTCATGCCGATGCACGGAAAACCCAGCCAACTGTATATTATCCATTTCGTTGTTCAGCCACAACTCGGTGAAACATAAAATATTGCAGTTTTTAATGTCCCGTTGGTAGGATAGTCTCGAACAAAGCACATCCAATTTATTCTCCAGTGATTGCACGTTGGCCAATGGGATGAATGATAGAGGCGGGTTACCCACTCAGCTTTGAGGGATAACGTGAACCACCACTGCTCCCGTGGACTGTGAGCTCTCATTCTCCGTGGCCGATTTGAGTAAGACATTTAAGCTTGTTAACCCTTGCAAGACTGCCGGCCCAGACGGCATTCCTAGCCGTGTTCTCAGAGCATGCACAGACCAGCTGCCTGGAGTGTTTACGGACATATTCAATCTACCCCTATCCCAGTCTGTTGTCCCCACGTTCTTCAAGATGTCCACCATTGTTCCTGTACCCAAGAAAGCAAAGGTAACTGAACTAAATGACTATCACCTCCTAGCATTCACTTCTGTCATCATGAAGTGCTTTGAGAGGCAAGTTAAGGATCATATCACCTCCACCTTACCCGACACCCTAGACCCACAGCAATTTGCATACCGCCCCAATAGATCCACGGATGACACAATTTCCATCGCATTGCACACTGGCATGCACACTGGACAAGAGGAATACCTATGTAAGAATGCTGTTAATTGACTACAGCTCAGCCTTCAACACCATAGTACCCTCCAAGCTCATCATTAAGCTCGGGGCCCTGGGTCTGAACCCCGCCCTGTGCAACTGGGTCAGGGACTTTCTGATGGGCCACCCCCAGGTGTTAATTGGTAGGCAACAACATCTCCACTACACTGATCCTCAACATAGGGGCCCCACAAGGGTGCGTGCTCAACCCCCTCCTGTACTCCCTTTTCTCCCATGACTGTGTCGCACGTCTCCAACTCAATCATCAAGTTTGCAGACAACACAACAGTGGTGATCCTGATTACCAACAACAACGAGACAGCTTACAGCGAGGAGATGAGGGCCCTGGCAGTGTGGTGCCAGGAAGATAACCTATCCCTCAACAAAACAAAGGAGCTGATCGTGGACTTCAGGAGACAGCAGAGGGAGCACGCCCCCATCCACATCGACAGGGCCGCAGTGGAGAAGGTGAAAAGCTTCAAGTTCCTTAGCGTACACATCACTGACAATATGAAATGGTCGACCCACACAGACAGTGTGGTGAAGAATGCGCAACAGCGCCTCTTCAACCTCGGGAGGCTGAAGAAATTCGGCTTAGCCCCTAAGACCCTCAAAAACTTTTACAGATGCATGCACCATAGAGAGCATCCTGTCGGGCAGTATAACCGCCTGGTACGGAAACTGCACCGTCCGCAACCGCAGGGCTCTCCAGAGGGCGGTGCTGTCATCCCAACACATCACCTGGGGCACAATGCCTGCCCTCCAGGACATCTAAAGCACCCGATGTCACAGGAAGGCCAAGAAGATCATCAAGGACCTCAGCCACCAGAGCCACGGCCTGTTCACCCCGCTATCATCCAGAAGGCAAGGTCAGTACAGGTGCATCAAAGCTGGGACTGAAAGACTGAAAAACAGCTTCTATCTCAAGGCCATCAGACTGTTAAATAGTCACCACTAGCCGGCCCCCACCCAGAACCCTGCCCTGATCTATAGTCACTAGCCAGCTACAAACAGGTTACTCTACCATGCACCTTCGAGGTTGCTACCCCATGTACATGTGTCATGGAACACTGGTCACATTAATAATGGAACATGTGTCACTTGAATAATGTTTACATACTGTTTTACCCACTTCAAATGTATATACTGTATTCTAGTCAAGGCATATCCTATTGAACTCTTGCTGTACATATACTATTCTTCAGATATACTGCATATTCTAACCATATACCATCCATATTGTCTATACATCCCATCAAACATACATGCACACACACATATACAGTACCAGTCAAAAGTTTGGACACACCTACTCATTCAAGGGTTTTCCTTTATTTTTACTATTTTCTACATTGTAGAATAATAGTGAAAACATCAAAAGTATGAAATAACACATGTGGAATCATGTAGTAACCAAAAAAGTGTTAAACAAATCAAAATATATTTCAGATTTTAGATTCTTCAAAGTAGCCACCCTTTGTCTTGATGAAAGCTTTGCACACTCTTGGCATTCTCTCAACCAGCTTCATGAGGTAGTCACCTGGAACACATTTCAATTAACAGGTGTGCCTTCTTAAAAGTTAATTCGTGGAATCTCTTTCCTTCTTAATGTGTTTGAACAAATCAGTTGTGTTGTTACAAGCTAGTGGTGGTATACAGAAGATAGCCCTATTTCGTAAAAAAAACAAGTCCATATTATGGCAAGAACAGCTCAAATAAGCAAAGAGAAATGACAATCCATCATTACTTTAAGACATGAAGGTCAGTGAATACAGAACATTTCAAGAACTTTGAAAGTTTCTTCAAGTGCAGTCGCAAAAATCATCAAGTGCTATGATGAAACTGGCTCTCATGAGAACCACCACAGGAAAGGGAGACCCAGAGTTACCTCTGCTGCAGAGGATAAGTTCATTAGAGTTAACTGCACCTCAGATTGCAGCCCAAATAAATCCTTCACAGAGTTCAAGTAACAGACACATCTCAACATCAACTGTTCAGAGGAGACTGTGTGAATCAGGCCTTCATGGTCGAATTGCTGCAGAAAACACATTACTAAAGGACACCAATAATAAGAAGAGACTTGCTTGGGCCAAGAAACATGAGCAATAGACATTAGACCGGTGGAAATCTGTCCTTTGGTCTGATGAGTCCAAATGTGAGATTTTTGGTTCCAACAGCCGTGTCTTTGTGAGATGCAGAGTGTTTACATACACTTAGGTTGGAGTCATTAAAACTAGTTTTTCAACCACTCCACACATTTCTTTTTAACAAACTATAGTTTTGGCAAGTCGGTTAGAACATCTACTTTGTGCATGACACAAGTAATTTCTCCAACAGTTGTTTACAGAAAGATTATTTCACTTATAATTCACTGTATGACAATTCCAGTGGGTCAGAAGTTTACAAACAATAAGTTGACTGTGCATTTAAACAGCTTGGAAAATTCCAGAAAATGATGTCATGGCTTAAGAAGCTTCTGATAGGGTAATTGTCATCATTTGAGTCAATTGGAGGTGTACCTGTGGATGTTTTTCAAGGCCTACCTTCAAACTCAGTGCCTCTTTGCTTGACATCATGGGAAAATCAAAAGAAATCAGCCAAGACCTCAGAAAAAAAATGGTGGACCTCCACAAGTCTGGTTCATCCTTGGGAGCAATTTCCAAATGCCTGAAGGTACCACATTCATCTGTACAAACAACAGTACACAAGTATAAACACCATGGTGTCACGCCCTGACTCAGGGGACGCTTATATGTTGAGTCAGGGTGTGTATATTTCCTTGTTGTGCTTTTTCTATGTTGTCGATCTAGTATGTGTGGATCTATGTTGGCCGGTGTGGTTCCCAATCAGAGGCAGCTGTCGCTCGTTGTCTCTGATTGGGGACCATACTTAGGCAGCCTATTGGCACTGTCTAGTTGTGGGATCTTGTTCCGTGTAAGGTTTGTTGTTCTGTACTACCTTGGACTTCACGTTTCGTTTCCTTTGTTGTTTTGTCGTGTTGTTTATTACATTAATAAACATGTACGCATATCACGCTGCGCCTTGGTCTGACCCGTCATTCAACGAACGTGACAGAAGATCCCACCAAACGAGGACCAAGCAGCGTGCCCAGGCGGACCGAATAGCCATGTCACAGGTGGGAAAATTGTGGTCATGGGAAGAGATATTTGCGGGGAGAGGACCATGGGCTAAGGTAGATGCCCAGGCAGGAGAGGTGCAACGGCAACACGGAGGAGGCCGGTCGAGGAGGAAGCCCGAGAAGCAGCCCCAAGAAAATTATTGGGGGGGGGGGCACACGGGGAGGTTGGCGGAGCCTAGTGTCAGAGCAGAGCCAACTCCCCGTACTCACGCGAGGAAGCGTATGACTGGGCAGGCTCCGTGTTATGCGGAGCTACGTACTGTGTCGCCAGTGCGCCGGCATAGTCCTGTACGTCCTGTGCTTGCACCACGCACGTGCCGTGCGAAGATGGGCATCCAGCCAGGACGGGGTGTGCCGGCTCAACGCTCCTGGTCTCCAGTACGCCTCATCGGTCCCGCATATCCGGCGCCAGTTCTACGAACTGTATCGCCAGTGCGCGTGCACAGCCCAGTGCGTCCTGTGCTGAAGCCTCACACATACTGTGTGGAATTAGGTATCCAGCCAGGAGGGGTTGTGTCAGCTCTCCGCTCCAGACCTCCAGTCCGCCTCCACAGTCCGGCCCAGCCTGTTCCTGCTCCTCGCACCAAGCCAGTGGTGCGCGTCGCCAGCCCGGCCCGGCCTGTTCCTGCTCCTCGCACCAAGCCAGTGGTGCGTGTCGCCAGCCCGGCCCGGCCCGGCCTGTTCCTGCTCCTCGCACCAAGCCAGTGGTGCGCGTCGCCAGTCCGGCCCGGCCTGTTCCTGCTCCTCGCACCAAGCCAGTGGTGCGCGTCGCCAGTCCGGCCCGGCTTGTTCCTGCTCCTCGCACCAGGCCAGTGGTGCCTTTGTCCAGTCCGGCACGGCCTGTGCCCGTTCCACAGCTGCTCCACTCCGGAGCCAGAGCAGTATATTTCCTTGTTGTGCTTTTTCTATGTTGTCGATCTAGTATGTGTGGATCTATGTTGGCCGGTGTGGTTCCCAATCAGAGGCAGCTGTCGCTCGTTGTCTCTGATTGGGGACCATACTTAGGCAGCCTATTGGCACTGTCTAGTTGTGGGATCTTGTTCCGTGTTAGGTTTGTTGTTCTGAACTACCTTTGACTTCACGTTTCGTTTCCTTTGTTGTTTTGTCGTGTTGTTTATTACGTTAATAAACATGTACGCATATCACGCTGCGCCTTGGTCTGACCCGTCATTCAACGAACGTGACACATGGGACCACACAGACGTCATACCGCTCAGGAAGGAGACGCGTTCTGTCTCCTAGAGATTAACGTACTTTGGTGTGAAAAGTGCAAATCAATCCCAGAACAACAGCAAAGGACCTTGTGAAGACACTGGAGGAAACAGGTACAAAAGTATCTATATCCACAGTAAAACAATTCCTATATCGACATAACCTGAAAGGCCGCTCAGCAAGGACGAAGCCACTGCTCCAAAACCGCCATAAAAAGCCAGACTACGGTTTGCAACTGCACATGGGGACAAAGATCGTACTTTTTGGAGAAATGTCCTCTGGTCTGATGAAACAAAAATAGAACTGTTTGGCCATAATGACCATCGTTATGTTTGGAGGAAGAAGGTGGGTGCTTGCAAGCCGAAGAACACCATCCCAACTGTGAAGCACGGGGGTGGCAGCATCATGCTGTGGAGGTGCTTTGCTGCAGGAGGGACTGGTGCACTTCACAAAATAGATGGCGTCATGAGGAATGTAAATTATGTGGATATATTGAAGCAACATCTCAAGACATCAGTCAGGAAGTTAAAGCTTGGTCGCAAATGGGTCTTCCAAATGTGACAATGACCCCAAGCATACTTCCATAGTTGTGCCAAAATGGCTTAAGGACAACAAAGTCAAGGTATTGGAGTGGCCATCACAAAGCCCTGACCTCAATCCTATAGAACATTTGTGGACAGAACTGAAAAGGTGTGTGCGAGCAAGGAGGCCTACAAACCTGTCTCAGTTACACCAGCTCTGTCAGGTCGAATGGGCCAAAATTCACCCAATTTATTGTTGGAAGCTTGTGGAAGGCTACCCGAAACATTTGACCCAAGTTAAACAATTTAAAAGCAATGCTACCAAATACTAATTGAGTGTATGTAAATTCTGACCCACTGGGAATGTGATGAAAGAAATAAAAGCTTAAATAAATAATTCTCTCTACTATTATTCTGACATTCTTAAAATAAAGTGGTGATCCTAACTGACCTAAGACAGGGAATTTTTACAAGGACAAAATGTCAGGAATTGTGAAAAACTGAGTTGAAATGTATTTAAAGGTGTATGTAAACCTCCGACTTCAACTGTATACAGTAGCAAGACAGGGGCTGCCGCTCTCCAGGGAATGAGTTAACCATGCTAATGAAGTTGGAGTGGAACTGCATCATGGCATAAGTGCATCTCCTCTGCTCTGGCCATCAACAAACCCTGTGGATGTATAGAACCCTGCATGTCCTGATGCAGATCCCAGGAAGTGTGTTTATGTATGTTGGTGTGTTCATTACATAGGGTTATATCAGCGTTATAAACATTTTTAATGGTTTGATTTCAACCATTGTGAAACATTTTTTACATTTTAGTCGACAATCTTATCCAGAGCGACTTACAAGAGCAATTAGGGTTAAGTGCCTTGCTCAAGGGCACATTGACCGATTTTTCACCTAGTCAGCTCGGGGATTAGATCCAGCGACCTTTCGGTTACTGGCACAATGCTCTTAACCACTAATCTACCTGCTTCTCCGATAAGAGCAGAGAGCAGTGGTATAATATTATGTCCATCCTAACATTACTCAAGTCTCTCTTTTCTTCTTCCAATAAGCCTGCATTACATTTCTGAGTTGGTGAAGAGATAAAGTACATTTGTAAGTGAATTTTTGACTTGTTGCCCAGGGCTATGGATTTCATATACAAGCCTGGTTGATGATTATTTTTGAATAATCACTCCATTACAAGAACATGTCTCGAAGGCATAGTGTGTTTCCTCAAAATAAACATGTTTTCTCAAGGCAATATTTTTTCCACCCTGCTTTGACAAAAAGTAGATGTTTAAAACAGATGGCAAACTATGTAAATATTTACTACACAGTTGACAGCATCACAGTAAAATGTGTTGTTTAAAAAATGACTTTGTTGATTTTGTTTGTAAACCTCCCTTTTACAGTGAATTCACTAACATCATACTCATGTTTAATGCCACTCCCAATAGTTGAAATAACATATACGGTGGGGAGAACAAGTATTTGATACACTGCCGATTTTGCAGGTTTTCCTACTTACAAAGCATGTAGAGGTCTGTAATTGTTATCATAGGTACACTTCAACTGTGAGAGACGGAATCTAAAACAATCAAAAATCCAGAAAATCACATTGTATAATTTTTAAGTAATTAATTTGCATTTTATTGCATGACATAAGTATTTGATCACCTACCAACCAGTAAGAAATTCCGGCTCTCACAGACCTGTTAGTTTTTCTTTAAGAAGCCCTCCTGTTCTCCACTCATTACCTGCATTAACTGCACCTGTTTGAACTCGTTACCTGTATAAAAGACACCTGTCCACACACTCAATCAAACAGACTCCAACCTCTCCACAATGGCCAAGACCAGAGAGACCTTGTGCAGGTCTACAATTTTATCCCTGATGTCCTTACACATCAGGGATAAAATTGTAGACCTGCACAAGGCTGGGATGGGCTACAGGACAATAGGCAAGCAGCTTGGTGAGAAGGCAACAACTGTTGGCACAATTATTAGAAAATGGAAGAAGTTCAAGATGACGGTCAATCACCCTCGGTCTGGGGCTCCATGCAAGATCTCACCTCGTGGGGCATCAATGATCATGAGGAAGGTGAGGGATCAGCCCAGAATTACACGGCAGGACCTGGTCAATGACCTGAAGAGAGCTGGGATCACAGTCTCAAAGAAAACCATTAGTAACACACTACGCCGTCATGGATTAAAATCCTGCAGCGCACGCAAGGTCCCCCTGCTCAAGCCAGCGCATGTCCAGGCCTGTCTGAAGTTTGCCAATGACCATCTGGATGATCCAGAGGAGGAATGGGAGAAGGTCATGTGGTCTGATGAGACAAAAATATAGCTTTTTGGTCTAAACTCCACTTGCCGTGTTTGGAGGAAGAAGAAGGATGAGTACAACCCCAAGAACACCATCCCAACCGTGAAGCATGGAGGTGGAAACATCATTCTTTGGGGATGCTTTTCTGCAAAGGGGACAGGACGCCTGCACCATATTGAGGGGAGGATGGATGGGGCCATGTATCGCGAGATCTTGGCCAACAACCTCCTTCCCTCAGTAAGAGCATTGAAGATGGGTCGTGGCTGGGTCTTCCAGCATGACAACGACCCGAAACACACAGCCAGGGCAACTAAGGAGTGGCTCCGTAAGAAGCATCTCAAGGTCCTGGAGTGGCCTAGCCAGTCTCCAGACCTGAACCCAATAGAAAAACTTTGGAGGGAGCTGAAAGTCCGTATTGCCCAGCGACAGCCCCAAAAACTGAAGGATCTGGAGAAGGTCTGTATGGAGGAGTGGGCCAAAATCCCTGCTGCAGTTTGTGCAAACCTGGTCAAGACCTACAGGAAACGTATGATCTCTGTAATTGCAGACAAAGGTTTCTGTACCAAATATTCAGTTCTGCTTTTCTGATGTATCAAATACTTATGTCATGCAATAAAATGCAAATTCATTACTTAAAAATCATACAATGTGATTTTCTGGATTTTTGTTTTAGATTCCGTCTCTTACAGTTGAAGTGTACCTATGATAACAATTACAGACCTCTACATGCTTTGTAAGTAAGAAAACCTGCAAAATCGGCAGTGTATCAAATACTTGTTCTCCCCACTGTATTTAACAGACAATAAAATGCTTTCACTTGACTAAAAAGTGTCAGACTATGTTAAGTTACCCTGTTGACCAGTAGCTACAGACCGACTACTTTGTGCTCAATTAACATGCAGAGTGGATTCCTCACACATTACTAAACTATTGGTTCAACTTAAGGGGCATCTGTTTACCTATACCCATTAAATAGAATCAGCATAAACATTGAACTCATGTATTTTCATGAATCCCTGGGGATGAGGGGGTTATATACAGTGGAAATTGGCTCTAACAATATACATTCCTTATATGCACCTGAGAAAAAGTATTTGTGTTTTACACCCAGAGCCCAAACAAAAAATATATAAATGATCCAGAAGACAAGGCAGTGATAACAGGTGTCCTGAAGGAACAGTAATGCATATGGAAACTTCTGAGAACATGTGCTAAGCTCCATGTATACAAGGATGATAATGTGTTTTGTACTAGAGTGCATGTGTGATATTTATTCCATGAATGTTTTATGTCTGGTGTGAAACACCTCATCACTTTTAGGCATATTTTGATGTGTTCCGTGTTTAGTTGTTTTGCATTTCAACCCTGTTCTTTGACACATTCGATTTTAGAAGCGATGTCTGCAATATGACAATGTTTGTTTCTGCCACAGATCTAAATCAAGAAATACTAAGCACAGCACTCTGACATACTTTGTATTTTTATGAGGTGGCTACTCTGATTCGTGACATAACTCAAAGATTAGAGCTTAATTGTATTAGTAGGTGACTCTGTGTTTAGAGAATGTGCTGAGGATGCTAGGGTAATAGTTCATTTTAACCATGTTCGTTGGTCTTTTATTAAAATAGAAATATCTGAATTTTCAGTTGTTCATTTTATGTTTTTGTAAAGGCCATAACTGACACACCAATGTGACAACAACACATTGTAGTTTATGTTCATCAAAACATGTATTTACAAACTGAATGCCAATGTCAATGTGAGTCAAATCAAACAAACACAAACTTTCATTCTAGAATTAAAAACAAGCTTTTTTTCCCCTCTCCCAGCCTACAGGTGATTAATGAATGGGCATCGTGCAAGCTCTCGACAGGAACTGCATTGTTCATGGACAATCAATTTACACAGAAATGTGCGAGCAAAGTCTGGAGCAATGATGTGTTAACACACCCTCCTGAGATGAGTCACACTGATGCCTTCTGACAGGCTTCATTCAGCTGGTGAGAGAGGCAGAGGCTAACCAGGAGTGCAGCTCTGCCCAAACACATGCTGCGGGCCAGCCTCCATCTGGCTCCAATGAGATGAGAGTACGGGAGGTAAAAATAATGAGCTGGGTAGGTACTGTAACTGTACAGTACAGTATGGGAGATGTGACTGGCCGGGATTAAAAAAGTGGCCGCTAGCTGCTGGTAAATCAGGGATGAACTGTAGAAGACCTTAGTGGTAAATTTGCGGTCTCTTTTGTTTTGGTTTAGTTGTGTAGGCCTATATAGTGTAATCAGAATATAGCAGCACAAAGCTTATGTAAAGCTTATTCATAAAAACAACAAGTTATACACTCAGAGCTGTCTGCTTATCCATCAGTTAATCCATGCCCTGTTAAAAAAATATATTGTGGTAAATGTTCATGTTATTTTCAGACCATGCCAGGGCTATATTTTGGTGTACATATACTGTACATCTGAATGATACCTACTGTAAATCCACTGGATTAATATCTAATCCGTCATTTGGAATTTTAGAAGGATCACAGTCAATCTCCTCATCATTTAAGTCTACATTACTGAAACAATATGGCTTTTTATAATTTGGTAAAATGGCATATCAAATAGACAACAAAACTAAAAAAATATGTTCAAATCTTCTTGGAGTAAGGGGAAATACCTAGCAACAATGTATTGCACTCTCTTGCACAGTCTCAATGTACAGTGCCTTCAGAAAGTATTCAGACCCCTTGACTTTTTCCACATTTTGTTATGTTACAGCATTAATCTAAAATTGATTAAATAAATAAAAATCCTCATCAATCTACACACAATACCCCATAATGACAAAGTGAAAAGAGGTTTTTAGAAATGTATTAAAATGTGTTAAAAGGAAAAAACTGAAATACCTTATTTACATGTATTCAGACACTTTGCTATGCGACTCGAAATTGAGTTCAGGTGCATCCTGTTTCCATTGATCATCATTGAGATGTTTATACAACTTGATTGGAGTCCACCTGTGGTAAATTCAATTTATTGGACATGATTTGGAAAGGCCAAAGCCCTGAGGTTACAGGATTGTGTCGAGGCATAGATCTGGGGAAGGGTACCAAAAAATGTCTGCAGCATTGATGGTCCCCAAGAACACAGTGGCCTCCATCATTCTTAAATGTAAGAAGTTTGGAACCACCAAGACTCTTCCTAGAGCTGGCAGCCTGGCTAAACTGAGCAATCGGGAGAGAAGGGCTTTGATCAGGGAGGTAACCAAGAACCCGATGGTCACTGACAGAGCTCTAGGGTTCCTCTGTAGAGATTGGAGAACCTTCCTGAAGGACAATCATCTCTGCAGCACTCCACCAATCAGGCTTTTATGATAGATTGGCCAGACGGAAGCCACTCCTCAGCAAAAGGCACCTAGAGACTCTCAGACCATGAGAAACAAGATTCTCTGGTCTGATGAAACCAAGATTAAACTCTTTGGCCTAAATGCCAAGCGTCACGTCTGGAGGAAACCTAGCACCATCCCTACGGTGAAGCATGGTGGTGGCAGCATCATGCTGTGGGGATGTTTTTCAGCGGCAGGGACTTGGAGACTAGTCAGGATCGAGGCAAAGATGAATGGAGAAAAGTCTCTGAATGTCCTTGTGTGGCCCAGCCAGAGCCCCGACTTGAACCCGATTGAACATCTCTGGAGAGACCTGAAAATAGCTGTGCAGCAACGCTCCCAATCCCACCTGACAGAGCTTGAGAGAATATGCAGAGAAGAATGGGAGAAACTCCCCAAATACAGGTGTGCCAAGCTTGTAGCGTCACACCCAAGAAGACTTGAGGCTGTAATTGCTGCCAAAGGTGCTTCAACAAAGTACTGAGTAAAGGGTCTGAATACTTACGTAAATGTGATATTTCGGTTTTATTTATTAAACCTGTTTTTGCTTTGTCATTATGGGGTATTGTGTGTCGATTGATGAGGGAAAAAAAAACTATTTAATCAATTTTAGAATAAAGCTGAAACCTAACAAAATGTGGAAAAAGTAAAGGGGTCTCAATACTTTCCGAAGGCACTGGACTCTAATCACACACTCACACATACTACACTTACACTCCAACACACACACACGGACACATACACAAAACACACACACACACACACACACACACACACACACACACACACACACACACACACACACACACACACACACACACACACACACACACACACACACACACACACACTATCCTCTCTACTATTATTCTAACATTTCACATTCTTAAAATAAAGTGGTGATCCTAACTGACCTAAAACAGGGAATATTTACTAGGATTAAATGTCAGGAATTGTGAAAAACTGAGTTGAAATGTATTTGGCTAAGGTGTATGTAAACTTCCGACTTCAACTGTACATACCTACAGACAGAATTAACAGAGAGTGGGGGAGAGATGGGAGAGTCCCCCACACTGCTCCAATGTCTAAAGGCAGCAATGCTTTTAGAGGAAGAACTACGATTAAATTCTGTACTAACTAAAAAACCATTATGAAGAGCAAAATGTTGTTAAGCATTGCCCACACACTTTGAGTGGTTTGGTGAACCACAAACACACTACTGTTGGTTTCCTAGTTTAAAAGGATAGTGTGAGAAGCTCTTTCTCTTTCTCCTTCAACTTCCTTCAAACTGCATGCAGAGACATACAAATGGTATCCGTTGTGGAAAGAGATCTATCCATTCCCTGTAAAATGTTCATGTTTCATTTCAGTTCAGACTGAGAAGCACCGCCCAAAGCTCCACATTACCCCCTCGCTGCTCCCTCCCTTGGCCCCGACCTACTCTGGCCATCTTGCCCGGATTGGGATCTCTGTCTGTGGATGGGAGTGAGACTTGGATTGGAGAGGGAGGGTGGGGGGTGTTTGGGGATAAACTGACAGGTTATTACTCGCTTTGTGGGGGATTATTCCATAAAAGCCCTCTCAGCCCAACGGCCAGCGTGGCCAGAACCGAGCAAATAAGATAAAATAATCTCTGTAAAAATGGTCTGGAGAGAGAAAGAGGGAGAGAGAGTGAGAGAGAGAGATTAGGAAAAAAAACACCATCCCAAATAAAATCAGTGCTTGGAAAAAATGCATTAAATCTTCACTCTGTCCTAATTTCTGTTGTTTCTGGGGGTTTTCTGAAAACCCCTGCCTGGGGATATGTCAATTGGAATGAGATTAAACTCCCACAACATACAGATGAAAAAGCGGACTGGAACACATCTAAAATCCTCAGAGCCCCGTTTTAGAAAGCTATGTTCTTCCCTCTGGTTCAATAGATGAGCATCTGACTCATATGCGTTGTTGCATAAGCAGGTACACACATCAGGGACCTGCTTCGATTTTAGATCCCTTATGGTTGTAGTGAGAGTTAGATCTGTCGGTTCACCCATCATGTTCTGGAGAAATTACTAAAACATGTACGTAACACTTAATCATGTTATTTTCATAACCTTATACTATTCGTATGAGCAAGGGGTGCCTCGGCCTTGTAGGCTACCACAGCAGGAAGTATATCCACACACAAATGTGGACTAAATATACACTGAACAAACATATAAACGCAACATGCAACAATTTCAAAGATTTTACTGAGTTACAGTTCATATACGGAAATCAGTCAATTTAAATAAATTCATTAGGCCCTAATCTGTTGGTCACAGATACCTTTAAAAAAAAAGTAGGGGCGTGGATCAGAAAACCAGTCAGTATCTGGTGTGACCACCATTTGCCTCATGCAGCGTGACACATCTCCTGGCTGTTGATTGTGGCTTGTGGAATGTTGTCCCACTCCTCTTCAATGGCTGTGCGAAGTTGCTGGATATTTGCGGAAACTGGAACACGCTGTCATACACATCGATCCAGAGCATCCTAAAAATGCTAAATGTTCAGCTTCCAGGAATTGTGAACAGTTCCTTGCGACATGGGGCCATGCACTATCATGCTGAAACATGAGGTGATGGCGGCAGACACGACAGTGGGCCTCAGGATCTCGTCACGGTATCTTTGTGCATTCAAATTGCCAACGATAAAATGCAATTGTGTTCATTGTCCATAGCTTATGCCTGCTCATACCATAACCCTACCGCCACCATGGGGCGCTGTGTTCACAATGTTGACATCAGCAAACCGCTCGCCCACAGGACGCCATACACGCTGTCTGCCATCTGCCCAGTACTGTACATCCATGAAGAGCACACTTCTCCAGCATGCTAGTGGCCATCAAAGGTGAGCATTTGCCCACTGAACTTGGTTACGACGCCGGACTGCAGTCAGGTCAAGACCCTGGTGAGGACGACATGCACGCTGATGAGCTTTGCTGAGATGTTTTCTGACTGTTTGTGCAGAAATACTTCAGTTTTGCAAACCCACAGTTTCATCAGCTGTCCGAGTGGCTCGTCTCAGATCATCACGCTGGTAAAGAAGCCGGATGTGGAGGTCCTGGACTGACGTGGTTACATGTGGTCTGTGGTTGTGAGGCCGTTTGGGCATACTGCCAAATTTTCTAAAATGACATTGGAGGCAGCTTATGGTAGAGAAATTAACATTACATTCTCTGGTCACAGCTCTGGTGGACATCCTGCAGTCAGCATGCCAATTGCACGCTCCCTCAAAACTTGAGACATCTGTGGCACTGTGTTGTGTGACAAAACTGCACATTCTAGTGGCCTTTTATTGTCCCCAGCACAACGTGCACTTGTGTAATGAGCATGATGTTTAATCAGCTTCTTGATATGCTACACCTGTCAGGTGGATGGATTATCTTGGCTAAGGAAAAATGCAAATTTGTGCAAAATATTTGAGCGAAATAAGCTTTGTAAGTATGGAACATTTCTGGGATCTTTTATTTCATCTCATGGAACATGGAACCAACACTTTACATGTTGCGTTTATATTTTTGTTCAGTATATTTTGTGTGGGTATTTCTTCCGGGTTTAGGAGAATGTAGCACTGTAACCCATTTCCTGTTTTAGAGGTTTTACATTTAAAGGTCAAGAAATGTGAGCTCAAAGACAAAATACTCAGTTTGCAAACTAGATCAATTGGCGACTTGCACTTCAAAGCAAATGCATGTGATGCATGTTAGGGACTGTATAGTAGGGAAACTATAACAACAGAAATAAAGGGCCAAAAACAAGAAAGGATGGCATATTTCCCGTAGAAGCAGTGCAGGTGGCTCCCCAGAGGCAAAAACAATAGCATGAAGGTAGAGCAGACATCATACACACCAGATTTCTATGAGGAGGGTCTAACTGCTTTGATGAAACCCCTCCAAATTTTATCTTCAGGATGATTTTAATTGCATTGGAACTGACACAAATCCATGAGCATTTAAAGACAGCAAAAATACATTCTGTTCTGTCTGTCTTGAACACTTCTATACTGTAGTTATTTGAGATACAAATGTTGATTAAAGAAATCACCACCATATTAGAATGCATTTGTCATCATGAAAAAATCTGATATGGAAAACCTTGTCAAAACCCTAAAGTAGTGTGATGGCTGGCAGTGAGATTATCCATCCTAAACCGCTACTTCAAAATACCATCCAGGTAAATTGTGTGAAAATATGCTTGATATTGGGTAAAATAGTGACATGCTACACTAATATCAATAACAAACCCTAATCTCCAATTTACCTGAAGGAGAAGAAATTTGATGTACGTTGCACTTTTCTCTCCATCAGAACATACAGTTCAGCTGAGTGGGCAATTTTGATATAAGCGAAAAAATTATGTATTCAAGAATCAACTTTATAAATTTGTAAATCAATTTCCCAAAGCATGGAAAATACAATAATAAATTCAACTTGAAGGCATAAGTGACAATACATTGAAAACAGTGGAGCAATTTTCCCTTGAGCTAGCTATGAATGGGGGGAAAATGAACACATAATCTGATAGCATGAAGGGTAGAATGTAGAGTTGCAGAGGTTACAGATGATATTATGAGGCTTATAGTAAAGCAACATTCACTTTTTCATGACTTATTATAAGATCCTTATGAAATGAAAGGAGATTCATTGTAATTCACAGAAAATGAATAGAATTCCTGTAAAAAGCTAATTCTTATAGTCATTTTTTAGGCAGTGGAAAATACAGTAGGTCATATTCATATTGACACCTAGACCAGTGGAGGCTGGTGGGGGGAGCTATAGGAGGACGGGCTCATTGTAATGGCTGGAATGGAATTAATGGAACGGTATTAAACATATGGAAACCATGTTTGACTCCATTCAATGTATTACATTCCAGCCATTACAATGAGCCCATCCTCCTATAGCTCCTCCCACCAGCCTTCACTTCCCTAGACCTTATACACCTACACCAGTATGATAAAACAATGTCCACATGGACTTTATCAACGCTCTCTCAATGTACTAAGGAACCATTGGGCCTCTCTCCCTGAAACAGCATGTAATTCTTCTGAACTGGCTATTAATCTTGAATGCCCATTACAAAAGTACCCACATCTATTATTGATGTTGCAATTACCACCATCATCATTGCTAAAGATCATATATGAGCAATTTAGTTCCCGCTTAGCTAAATTGAAAGAAGGGATAAAAGCTACTTTCTAAATGGCAAATGAGAAAACCTTCTTCACCTTCAGTCTAACACTGAATAATATTGGAATCAACAGGTCTCTCCATTCACTCTGAGTCAAGAGCTGCGTCTGAAATGGCACCCTTTTCACTCCGCAACATGCGTTACCATGAAAGCATGTAGTGGAAATGACATTTTTTTTTTTTATGATATTTTGAAACTATGAAAATAATGTGTTAATGTACACTACATGACCAAAAGTATGTGGGCACCTGCTCGACGAACATCTCATTCCAAAATCATAGGCATTAATATGGAGTTGGTCCCCCCTTTACTGTTATAACAGCCTCCACTCTTCTGGGAAGGCTTTCCACTAGATGTTGGAACATTGCTGCGGGGACTTGTTTCCATTCAGCCACAAGAGCACTAGTGAGGTCGGGCACTGATGTTGGGCGATTAGGCCTGGCTCACAGTTGGTGTTCCAATTCATCCCAAAGGTGTTCGATGGGGCTGAGGTCAGGGCTCTGTGCAGGCCAGTCAAGTTCTTCCACACCGATCGACAAACCATTTCTGTATAGACCTCGCTTTGTGCACGGGGGCATTGTCATGCTGAAACAGGAAAGGGCCTTCCCCAAACTGTTGCCACAAGGTTGGAAGCACAGAATCGTCTAGAATGTCATTGTATGCTGTAGCGTTAATATTTCCCTTCACTGGAACTAAGGGGCTTAGCACAAACCACGAAAAACAGCCCCAGACCATTACTCCTCCACCAAACTTTACAGTTGGCACTATGCATCCTGGCGTCCGCCAAACCCAGATTCGTCCGTCAGACTGCCAGATGGTGAAGCGTAATTAGTCTCTCCAGAGAACGGGTTCCCACTGCTCCAGAGTCCAATGGCGGTGAGATTTATACCACTACAGCCGACGCTTGGCATTGCGCATGGTGATCTTAGGCTTGTGTGATGCTGCTCGGCCATGGAAACCCATTTCATGAAGCTCACGATGAGCAGTTCTTGTGCTGACGTTGCTTCCAGAGGCAGTTTGGAACTCGGTAGTGAGTGTTGGAACCGAGGACAGGCGTTTTTTACGTGCTACTTGCTTTAGCACTCAGCGATCCTGTTCTGTGAGCTTGAGTGGCCTACCATTTATCCGATGAGCCGTTGTTGCTGCACTTACAGTTGATCGGGGCAGCTCTAGCAGTGCAGAAATCTGACGACCTGACTTGTTGGAAAGGTGGCATCATATGACGGTTCCACATTGAATGTCACTGAGCGCTTCAGTAAGGCCAGTCTACTGCAAATGTTTGTCTATGGAGATTGCATGGCTGTTTGCTCGATTTTATACAACTGTCAGCAACAGGTGTGACTGAAATAGCCAAATCCACTAAATTCAATGGGTGTCCACATACTTTTGTATATATAGTGTAGATATAATTACAAATAAATTAGAAAAGGAAATCCCAAAGCTATCTCATATATCAAGTCAATAATCCAACTGAAAATGTAAAGGTCCAATGGAAGATGAAGACTGAACGATTCAATTCATATGTTCCACTAAAGCAGTATTGAATATTGGAGAAAAGAGTCCTGAAATCCCTCTTTGCAGCAAACAATGCTAAGCTCTTGAAACAATTGGACTGCGGCCTAATTCAAGATGGCATCTGTGGTGTGGGTTAGACACGCCTCCAACCACACCCATACTTGCAGCTTTAAAGGCCTACTGCAATATAGTCAATTACCAGCACATTACAGTTAACTCTTGGTTAACTCTTGGCTCCTTGCTAAGTAAAAAATATATATAATTAGGAAAAGCTAGGTAATAACATTGACATGAACAACACTGATCCAATCTGGTAACAAAGGCCCTATTATTGCCTCCTCACAACAGTATTTTCTTAGAGCAGAGCATCTTAAGGCCCATTTGCATACTTGTCTTTCATTTTCTTAAGCTGATATTGCTACATTAATTGAATGCTAACTTATTATTACAGATTTCAATCAAGCGGCTCAGTTTCAAAAGGCCCCTAAGATATACTGTTACCTATACGGTATATACTGTAGCACAAAATTCGATTAACTATAATTAGTCTAGCAATTGATCTCAATATAGTAGAAGTGAAACCCTGTCCGTGCCTGGTAAATGAAAATGGATAATTGAGATTTAAAAAGTTTGACAAAATATATAATAGACTTATTTAGAACTATTAAGATTATAAAGTTATAACTTGCTTAACTGTTCAATTAAACTTGAGCAAAGAAAGATAGAATGTGAGAAGAGAAAAAGCTGAGGTGTAAAACACTTAAATGCTGGAGACTCATATATAATATTTGTTTAATTAATATGCCAGTGAAAGTTTATGGTAATCAAATGGGTCATTCACATTAACTCAGTGTATAAAATGAAGATTAATGCAGATTCAATTAGTATTTACAGCAGGTGTATTACCATTAGATGATATTTTCCCAAGTCTGAATATACTGTATGATGTGATGAATCAGTGATGAATAAGCCTCTGCATGTTTAGTAGCAATTAAAAAACTATGACAACTTTGTAAAAAAAGTGAGACTTGATTAAAGATGGTAGAAGTAAATGCAGCTTCACAGGTAACGATCATTAACACAACTCTTGATCCATAAAGGTTGCAATAACACCATTTATTAATGAGTGCAAATTTAATTATGTTGCCTAATTTCTTTGAGACTGGCAGTCACTGTACTCAGACCACCAGCACAGAGGCTTACTTGATGACCTGTTTACAACTATGACATATTCAGTGTACTGTAACCAAACATGATTGGCACCAGGGAAAGAAAGTGTAGCCAAACGCTCTTCAGCCCAGCTACAACAAAAATGGAATCACTCGACTGAGGGACTTGAAAAACCCCAGGACACTTCAAAGGGTGACTAACCATTAAAATAAAGACAAAGGAGTACTCTGTTTCTGCGTAGATTTTATAATTTATTGACAGGACATACAAACAGGCTTACGATTGGCACCAGGCTCTGCATTCCAACACATCCTTTGTAAGCAGTACAATCCTTTAAGGTCTTGAACAGTGTCACGTTCCTGGAGATTCTGGAGTATAATTTCCCCAGGTTATTATTTAATTCAGTGACGCATTCTCATCAATCTGCCCTGTACAGCAGTAAACTTAAAATCAATAGTTTCAGCTATATTAATAATGATAATCAAATCATAAATAGACATGTTAACTAATCCAACCTGCCATATGCTTTGCAATATCATATACAGTACAGTTCATCCCTTTAGATAAACAATCAGC
Organism: Coregonus clupeaformis; assembly: GCF_020615455.1. Taxonomy (NCBI): domain Eukaryota; kingdom Metazoa; phylum Chordata; class Actinopteri; order Salmoniformes; family Salmonidae; genus Coregonus; species Coregonus clupeaformis. The sequence goes on from NC_059196.1 coordinate 2,680,605, forward strand.
ATCATTCAGAATAACATTAGTACAGATGTTAACCCGAGGTCAGGTCAGTCTGTCTCCTGTCTCTTGAGATAATTAATACAATGCTACTTCCTCCTTTGAAATGAGACGTTGTTTCCACTGACCCTTTCTCCTGTGTGACCCCAGAGGGACAGGTGTATGAAATGTCTTACTGACTGACAGAGTTATCAAAGAAACAGAAAAGAGCAAAGCAGCCTCTGGGAGAAATGGTGTGATGGCTTATTGAAAGCTTTGGCGAGCCTTGATGTCCGTGACAGGTCTGAAATAGCGCAAGGCCAATGTACAAGTTTTTGATTCGAGACACAGATCTGAGGAACAGGTGACATTTTCAAGCAATTTCCTGTTCTCCAGCAAAGTTCAAGTGATAATGTAAAAAATTGAAAGGCAGCCTTCGGATAATGGCCTCCCCTCCTAGCCATGGAAATAATGTATTCTACCTGAATTTGAGAGAAAAGTTGCTTAATCTTCTGCTGAAACATCCCCCCCTTCTACTGTAGGAAGTGGGTTGCAGTAAAGTCCCACTGAGCACAGATGTCAATTCAACAACTAGTCCACATTGGTTCAACGTAATTTCATTTAAATGACGTGGAAACAATGTTGATTCAACCAGTGCGTGAAGTGGGACATTATATTAAATACAATTGTTTCCTACTTCCCGGTGGGCGAATATTTTATTGAAATGGAGGGAAGACAAAGCTTGGGAAAAGTAACAGGTGTATACAGTGGGGGAAAAAAGTATTTAGTCAGCCACCAATTGTGCAAGTTCTCCCACTTAAAAAGATGAGAGAGGCCTGTAATTTTCATCATAGGTACACGTCAACTATGACAGACAAATTGAGATTTTTTTTCTCCAGAAAATCACATTGTAGGATTTTTAATGAATTTATTTGCAAATTATGGTGGAAAATAAGTATTTGGTCACCTACAAACAAGCAAGATTTCTGGCTCTCACAGACCTGTAACTTCTTCTTTAAGAGGCTCCTCTGTCCTCCACTCGTTACCTGTATTAATGGCACCTGTTTGAACTTGTTATCAGTATAAAAGACACCTGTCCACAACCTCAAACAGTCACACTCCAAACTCCACTATGGCCAAGACCAAAGAGCTGTCAAAGGACACCAGAAACAAAATTGTAGACCTGCACCAGGCTGGGAAGACTGAATCTGCAATAGGTAAGCAGCTTGGTTTGAAAGAAATCAACTGTGGGAGCAATTATTAGGAAATGGAAGACATACAAGACCACTGATAATCTCCCTCGATCGCAAGATCTCACCCCGTGGGGTCAAAATGATCACAAGAACGGTGAGCAAAAATCCAAGAACCACACGGGGGGACCTAGTGAATGACCTGCAGAGAGCTGGGACCAAAGTAACAAAGCCTACCATCAGTAACACACTACGCCGCCAGGGACTCAAATCCTGCAGTGCCAGACATGTCCCCCTGATTAAGCCAGTACATGTCCAGGCCCGTCTGAAGTTTGCTAGAGTGCATTTGGATGATCCAGAAGAGGATTGGGAGAATGTCATATGGTCAGATGAAACCAAAATATAACTTTTTGGTAAAAACTCAACTCGTCGTGTTTGGAGGACAAAGAATGCTAAGTTGCATCCAAAGAACACCATACCTACTGTGAAGCATGGGGTGGAAACATCATGCTTTGGGGCTGTTTTTCTGCAAAGGGACCAGGACGACTGATCCGTGTAAAGGAAAGAATGAATGGGGCCATGTATCGTGAGATTTTGAGTGAAAACCTCCTTCCATCAGCAAGGGCATTGAAGATGAAACGTGGCTGGGTCTTTCAGCATGACAATGATCCCAAACACACCGCCCGGGCAACGAAGGATTGGCTTCGTGAGAAGCATTTCAAGGTCCTGGAGTGGCCTAGCCAGTCTCCAGATCTCAACCCCATAGAAAATCTTTGGAGGGAGTTGAAATTCCGTGTTGCCCAGCGACAGCCCTAAAACATCACTGCTCTAGAGGAGATCTGCATGGAGGAATGGGCCAAAATACCAGCAACAGTGTGTGAAAACCTTGTGAAGACTTACAGAAAACGTTTGACCTGTGTCATTGCCAACAAAGGGTATATAACAAAGTATTGAGAAACTTTTGTTATTGACCAAATACTTATTTTCCACCATCATTTGCAAATAAATTCATAAAAAATCCTACAATGTGATTTTCTGGAATTTTTTTCCTCATTTTATCTGTCATAGTTGACGTGTGCCTATGATGAAAATTACAGGCCTCTCTCATCTTTTTAAGTGATAGAACTTGCACAATTGGTGGCTGACTAAATACTTTTTTCCCCCACTGTATTTAACCTCATTGGAATTGGTTGGGGAGTGAAGTCTGCCAGACAGTGCTGCTGGTATGAATTGGTGAACAGGTTACCATGACTGGCAGCTGGTTGAAGCAGCGCAAGCATGTGGGAGGTGGCATGCTGCACAGTCAATTGGACAGCACTTTCAAAAGAAAGAGACAGCTCAAACTTTTACACACTGGGATAGCAGAACTAATGGCTCCTGAAATAAAGAATGAATGCTGCACATATGAAGGGAGCATTTGGTACAAGGGAATACCTTTGTCTGTCCACCTATTTGAATTCAGAAGAAGCAGAAAGCAGTGCAACTGTGGTATATGAAAAAGCAAGAGTATAGATGTGAGTGATTTGTATTTCGCAAAATGTGTGTGTCCTTGTGAGTTTATGTGCAGATGTGTATCAGGCATCAGGAAAAGCACATATTTAGCTCACTAATGGACAGTTAGCTCCCAGAGTATATATATGTTAATGTCTCCCAGTGAATCACAGTCATTATCTCCTGATTAAGGTGTGCACTTGCATGCGATCATTGACACAATTGGATACTAACCATTATCTTTTAATTAGAGCAGAGAATTAACACCCAGGTGGGGATCAGCCAGTGTGATGGACGTCAGACAGGATTGCAATGGAAACTAAAGATTCTCCTTAACACGTCTGAATTAGCCGTCTATTTTTCTGGTCATGCCCTGCTGCAATTCAGATATATTGTAAATGTAGCCTCTCTCCCCTTTAACACATTACACAGCTTTGAATGTCAGGGCAAATGTCTATTGGATGTCAATCGTAAAATTGTGCCTCTGTTTTTTCAACAACAACATCTTGTTATTTTCTTCTATTTTTCATTGTTATCCCCTCTTATCCTGAACCTTTTTAGTTTGTTCTATCTTTCTGTCTTTCTATTCCTGTTCAGTAAGTGGAGCTGTAACATAACCAAGTTGTCGATGGACCTCACTTTGGTCAATTGGCTAGTGTTTTTGAGTAACTGCGTCATCATATAGGTCTACACTGACCTGCTGTGTGGTGCGTGACCTATCCATTCAGTGAGACAATATCGCACTGTAAATTTGAGCTGTGCTGTTTGGTTTCACTTCCTTCTAGTATGTACTGAAGAGTGAGATCATCCCAAGGCAAATTATGAATTCTCATGACATCTACATTTTACATTTTAGTAATTTAGTATAGCAACTTACAGGAGCTCTTATCCAAAGCAATTTACAGGCAGTGGTGGAAAAAGTACACAATTGTCATACTTGAGTAAAAGTAAAAATACCTTAATAGAAAATGAATCAAGTAAAAGTGAAAGTCACCCAGTAAAATACTACTTGAGTAAAAGTATTTGGTTTTAAATATACTTACATATCAAAAGTAAAAGTAAAACTATGACTAATTTAAAATGCCTTATATTAAGCAAACCAGACTGCACAATTTTCTTGTTTTTTGAATTTACGGATAGCCAGGGGCACACTCCAACACTCAGACATTATTTACTTTGTTTAGTGAGTCCGCCAGATCAGAGGCAGTAGGGATGATGAGGGTTGTTCTCTTGATAAGTGTGTGAATTGGACAATTTTCTGTCCTGCTAAGCATTCAAAATGTAACGAGTACTTTTGGGTGTCAGGGAAAATGTATGGAATAAAAAGTACATCATTTTCTTTAGGAGTGTAGTGAAGTAAAAGTAAAAGTTGTCAAAAATAGAAACAGTAAAGTAAAGTATTTTTGCACCACAGGTGCAATTAGAGTTAAGTGCCTTGCTCCAGGGCATAGACTTTTCACCAAGTCGGCTTGGGGACTCAAACCAGCAATCTTTCGGTTACTGACCCAACACTCTTAACCACTAGGATACCCGCCACTATCTTCCAGGAATCTTAAAAAAGCTATGGTACAGGTTTTATGTACGTAAACATACAAGGTAACTGGACTTGGAAAAACGTAACTGGTAACTGGACTCTGGAATCCTAGTCCATTCCATTTAAACCCTTCAGGACATTCTTCAGGTTAAATGATTCTCTACATTTGGTCATGTAACTCATGACCTGAGGCGTCTAGCACAGCTAATGCTGTCTGGAGTGACCCAGCTCCATGTCTTCCAATCCTCCCCAATCTGACTGGTTCTCCTCAGCCTCCAGAGTCCCTTCCCCCTGGGCTTGGAGAGCAGCCTTGAGCCCCTGAGCCCCCAAGCGTCTCCCAGAGAAACACAGCACTTGACTCAACATGGATTCTGATGGGGAGAGCTGTATAAGTCAGGGACTGGCATCAACCTTTCCATTTTCTGATAAAACTCTACCCAGCTCTCCATTCCTGGCTGACCCCACTCCAACCCCCCTGCATCTCAATCACCCCCGGGAGGGACAGTTCTGGGGAGCTTATCTGAGTCCCCACACCGCCTGTAATATCCTCCTATTTAAAACCGACACCCCCTGATTCATGAAATGTGTAAAAAAAACAGTAACCCGATGTGTCCAAAGACTAAATATAGTATGATAAAGAAACATCTGTAGTTCACAAACGACAATGAGTTGATTCATATATTTGGGCTTGGAACAGGTCAAGTAACACTACTACATGCTTTTAAAGAATAAACCATTTTTATGTTGTTTTTTTCTTCACATTTTCTCAAAGTCCCAACTTTGATTAACACTGGAGGCATGATAGCTATTTATAATCGGAAAATGACAGTGTGGCCTGTCTAGACACTTGTATTTACTATGTTGACACCGAATTTCATGCACTTATACCAAACAGAATTTGGTCTGTGGTGCATTTTGATATTGTACTAAATATAGTACAAGGACGTGAATGGGTTACAAAACTTGTATGGGATCCATATATATGAAGAAACATGTTAAATTATGAGCGTAGTTTAGCCACAGAGAAAGCACTGAGCTATGTAGGGAGAATGGCAGGATCCATGATTGGCTGAGATATGATCCATGATTGGCTGAGCGGGCAGACGTACAGTAACAACCCGCTGACTCTCCTGTAGGGGAACATAAAGAGCCTTTGATTTCGTAGGACCTGCATGTTGACAGCTTTACACAATAATAATAATAATAATAATAATAATAATAATATAAATACATATTTAATAAATACATATACATTAATATTAATACTCTTATGTGAGTTGCAAATAAAGAAAAGAGTGGGGGCCGTTGGTGGAGGTTTTGCCATTTAACTGTTCACTTTAATGGAAATGGAAAGATATTTTGTGAAATGTCTTGTGGAACTCAAGAGTGCATTTTATGAGGTTTTACACTCTTACCATGAATGTGAAAAATAGTTTATCTTCATTACCCTGTTTAAACTTTCAATTAGGCAACATTTCTATGAACCACTTAAACAGAATATACTAAATTGCCTAAGAACTGGTGCGAAATGCTCCTTGAAGAACACAAAACAAATAAAAATCCAGTTGAAGCATAGCAGGGGTTTAACCGTACAAATGAGTCACTAAAATAGCATAAAAGCACAAGAGAGAGAGAAGCAAAGTCCATTCTGCTTTTTACCTTCACCCCATAAACTTGGATATAAAGCAGTTGTCCACCTTTTCTCACACCTCCTGCTAAATATATCCTTCCAAGAGATCTAATGAGATCTGAAAATTAGTTGTCATTAATCAGTCACCAGTCAGCGATTTTGACTGACCTTGAGCTGCGTAGCCTACTTGGTAGACATATTCATTTCTTCTTAGAGAGGAGAAAGAATACAGAATACAGATTGGCTCCCAGGGTATTCACATGAACTTCAACATAGTAATACGCATCATATATATTTCCTACATAACCCAATTTCAATTAATCCTATAAGACAAGGAAGGCAGAGAATGTAGACATGCATAATTCATTTGTGGTTGGAGATTTTTGAAAAGTTGAAGACTTAACCTTGATGTCTCCAAATGTGATTTGTGCGCATGGGATTGATAGGATCTAGTCCGCCGATGGCAGAAAGACAGAATAAACTAAATAAATAAATTGGCCTGTTTTATTAAAAGTGGCAATTTCTAATGATTGTGGAATTCCAAACACAGGGAGGGATTAGATGAGAGTGCAGAGCCAAGAGAAGGGAAGGGGAGAGCCATGCCCAGTCGGATGTCTCTTCGTTAATTCTCTGCTCAGGCTTTTCCCACATTGGTTCTGAGTTTTAATTAATGAAAGAATACATAGTAGAAAACAGGTTCTAATCTCTAGATCTGTCTTCTTAAAATGTGCTTTTAATTTCAGCTTCATGTTTTATGAGCAGTCAGAGGTTGATAATGCTCCCTTTGCCAGCATATTCTCTCTCTCTCTCTCTCTCTCTCTCTCTCTCTCTCTCTCTCTCTCTCTCTCTCTCTCTCTCTCTCTCTCTCTCTCTCTCTCTCTCTCTCTCTCTCTCTCTCTCTCTCTCTCTCTCTCTCTCTCTCTCTCTCTCTCTTTCAACTTGTTTGCTTCTATTTGCTGCCTGGCTTTCTTTCTTGCCATCTCTTTAAGGTGTGATCTACATTAAATGGCAGTTTAATTAGCGTTTTCCTGTTTCAGGGAGCCTTATCACGTCATTAGAAAAAAAGCTCAATGAATAATGCATCTAATGTTGAGAGATCCCAGGCAATATTACACAAGGGTTCTGCTGGAGAGATGAGGGGAAGAGACAAGGTGCTTTTGTTTTACAGGACTGCTTTTTCAACTAATTAACGGATCCTGGCTGCTCTTACATATACTTAAAAGGACAACCGATGGAAAGTGGGGATGATGGAGGAATATGCACGTATAATGCACATTTACACTTAGCTACTGTTTTTCGTGCTGTTAAGGGGGCCTCTTCTGGAGCTGTGTGGTGTCACTTCACACCTTAGTGGGGTTGTTGAGTGGGCAAAAGCGAGCGCGAGCCCCCCTTGGCTACCCGTGGTTCCTGCAGCTCCCACACCCTGCCAGTTTTCCTCCCTGCACAGGAGTTTCAGCTCCGTCAGCTCAATTGGCCTGCTTCCCGTCGTCAAGATACCCCAGCCCCATCCTAATTGGCTCCCTTTTAGCCACCCAGCCAATCCCATTGTATGGGTACACAGTGTGTCGCCATGGACACACTGCTCACACACACATTAATTCCAGGACAAAGGCAGGTGGGCCATTTCTCAACCAGCATCCTGAGCTGGAGCCATATTCCTGCCAATGTGCCAACAACACCCCCAATTCATTTTTTTCACAACCCCCAACCAATACCCTGCTGCCACATTGCCGGAGGTAATGTATTCATCACTATCTCCGTTTCTACCCATTTCAAACCAGGGCTGCATGCCAACAGCTGTGAAATCCCCACTACGTGGTTTGTTTAAGCTCATCCTGTGTGATGTTTACATAGGAAGATCACATACAGTAGAGTGCCACTGAATGCCAGTCAGAATACAGAGAGCTGTCCTGGTCCCACCACATAGACGCTAGCTTCACCTGGTTCTGTCTGGGTATTGGAAGTAATGTCACCATGACAGGCTCCATGGCCTGGCCCGGTCCTATCCCCTGCCAGTCTGTAATGAGGCCTGGTGGCTGTGTGCTCCCTGTTCCCCTGTGCCCCAGTCTGTCTCTCCTAATGAGACTCTGAATACATCACCACCAACCACCTCCCCACACCCCCAACCCACCCCACCCCTCCTCCCCCAGTCCCCTCACCCCCCTCCTGACAGTACAGCGTTGCCACCGTATCCCGTAATGACCCCCCGAGAATATCTCACACCTCCTCCCGGAGATCTACCGCTCCCTGTTCCCCATCCGCGCCATCCGCTGTCTCCTAATTTTATGTATTTGTTTGCCACGGCATCTGCCTTTCTTAACCCTCCCGTTGTCCTAGGGTCAAAATGACCCGCCACTGTGTTGAACCAACTTTATTTAATTTTTATATTTTTGGGATCATTTGTGAGAAGGAGGCAGTGAGACTTTAAAGAAAGTATCACTGCCTCCTTCTCACAAATGATCCAAAAAATATAAAAATTAAATAAAGTTGGTTTAACACAGTGGCGGGTCATTTTGACCCTAGGACAACGGGAGGGTTAAGGCTGTAGCATACAAATCTCCTGATGTGTCGCTGGCACCTGGAGCAGTTCCTGAGTCTCTGTGCTGATGGAAGACTGACGGAAGACACTCAAAACTCTTCACTGGCAAGCTGCTAGACCTTTTTCTTCTCTCACACATTGCGTTCAGTGCTTGAAGGAGAAAATATAAAATGCCTGTTGCTCCCACATAGCTTATTAGTCCTGTCTTAATTTTGTTTTCATTTAGTATGTGGAGGGGGGAATCTGTATTTGGCAAGAGCGATGAGAAGAGCAGGAGAGAACGAATGTCTGACTGTACAACCCAGCTCGCCTCTGGCCATTCCCTCATCAAAAGCTTCTCTAACAGTAGGCTTCTGAGTTATCAACCATTTTAGCATGGTTGTATCCTCAGGTGTGAAATAAGACATCACCAGGGGCAGGTAACTCTTGCCACTGCATGCATTAGTTGTATGTGATGTCAGATATTACAGGTCTACACAGAAAACTCTTCAAGGGGAATGGTTAGTATGATTTGTCAACACATGGTCTACCATGACGTGGTAAGTTATGTTTATGACAATTGTATGTAGATTGGGAGAATGTAAATGTAGTAGACATGTAGTATGCAGTAGATATAACATTATAACATTATATAAATATAAAATTACATAAACGTTACCATGTGATTTTATTTTGAGGTACACACCTGACAAACAGAAGAACAAGACTGCACAGAATATCTGTGCCTGCTGCTTTCCTCTCCAAGGTTACTGCCTCAGAACCAGTGTTGCTGGCAAACATATTGGTTGTGATGCATCAAGTTCCAACATTGTTTTTCCTTCACTTCAACACATTATTTTCTCTGCAGAATGCCTACCACAGCAAACTTATCAGTCGGGCTGGGAGAATCAATCACGGGCGACACCATTCCGGCCTGAGCGTTGTTTGTGAATCTGTTGTCTGCAGCGCATGAAAATCTCTGCCTATGATTGCCAAGCCACCTCGAGGTGATGGTTTTGGAGTAATTTTTCATTTTGGGCCTCTCTCTCTGTCTCTCTCACTTTGATTCTCCCCCGGTTTCTCGCTCTTGCCTCCCTCTCCCTACAAACTGGGTGCAGTATTGATGTGGCGAGTGCCAGCTTTGGGGATGGTAACAAATAAGCCTGCTGCTAGAATGCAAGGGAGCTACAGGAATGATGAGGGAGAAAAAACACTGGGAATCAAAGCTCAGCAAAGAGAAACACCATCCAATCCAACAGCTTTCTCCCTCCTTCATCTGATTCATGTGTTGTCATTTTTTCCCTTTATAGTTATCTCTTTGCACTTTGGCAAGATGATTCACCGCTCTACGTTGCTCCCTGCTACCTGTCCCTCCTGGGGGGATACCAGAGCCTTTTTAAATCTGTCTTTGATTAGAGGCACCTCTCCCAAGTCAATGCTCATTTACGGAAGGAAAACAAAAGTAAGCATGGACCTTGACTTGACATGTCACTGCTTGTCCCCTCCCCTGAGATATAGTCAGTTATAAACAAGTATGGAGTCTTTGTTCCTAGAATCGGTTGGAGTTTGTTGTTGTTAGAGAGTGGTTTACTGTTTCTCATACACTCCCTAGCTGTTGGAGTGATATAAACTGCATTCAATGTTCTAAATCGCATCTCCATTCGTTTCTATATCGAGTGTATGGTCCACAATTTTCTAGAGGACATTGAGGACAGTTAGGGTCTCAGCATTGATTTAGATCATTATCAGTAGACTATATGCAGACTACCATCAGATGCACGTCCTGTGATTGCCCTATGCTGGACACTGGATGGGAAGAGAAAGTGTGTGGCCTGACCTGGGGAACCCTCACCAAGATGGCCGCAGACCGGAAGCAGTGGTGCTCTCTTGTGGATGCCTTATGTGCTTCAAGACATAAAGAGGATTAAGTAAGTACGTAACCATCAGACTTCACAATGACACACACCTAGACACCCACAAAATGTAAAACATGTTAGCTATGGCATTAAAAACAACTCCCCTAGAGCAGACACAGTTGCAAAATTATTTTCTAGTTAGAATCTTTAGACATTGCCTATCAACGCTTGAATAAATAATTTCAAGAGTGTCACTTTTTGTCATTTTCTTCTGATAACCATTTTGTTATTAATTGACAAGATCTCATTATCTCTTTGACATAACCTCAGCCTTTGAAAGAGCAACACATCATCTCTAATTCCTAGATTAGTTACGCGTGGCTAACCTTAGCGCTGTTGGAATCAATCTTTGTTTATGTTGTCACTAAAGGTAATTTTAGATCAACGGAAATTAAGAAACTCTTAATTTCCCAAAGCCATATCAAGCATATCAGTGTTCAGGTGTTAAGAGTTAGGACGTGTTCTTCCCATGTTCTCTGTGTCACTTTCGATGTCAATGTCTTTGTGTAACACAATGTCTTAGTAGAGTGATAACAAGCAAATCCATTGGCATAGGGAAAGGAGAGGAGTAGTATAGAGCCAAGCATATTGAAAGACTTGACAGGGAGATCAGCCTTTATAATCTGCATAATTTGAGAGCAGAGGATAGAGGACATTAGCATGTGGGATATAATATGTGTGGCTTGGTGGTGCAGTTCCCTTTATTCCTCACTTGCAATCCAGTGAAAAATAACTACTGCAGGTACAGTTAATTAATTAGCACCAATGTTAGTCCTTCTGAAGTGGCTAATCTGTAAAGTAGGCCCCCTATAATTAGATTAAATGGGTATTACGTGGCATGTTGCCACCGCTGCAACATGTGGCAAGCATTTTCAGACGTCATCCATGGTGGTTGCAGCTGCAGAGAGTCAAGGAGGTTAAATACCTACATTAATATTCCCACCCACATTAGCATTCTCATACATGATAACCTGCTGAAGGAACACCTGGGATGGGCATGCTGTTGGACACCCACCCACACACACAGATACGGCTCCAGCTCTTGTGACATTGCCCCGGGCTGTGTACCCAGTAATGAGTATGTACCCAGTCAGACGATCCAATCACAGAGTGGAGTTAGCCCTGTACCTGGAGCCCACTGACCTCTGATCAGCAAAGTTCTAGAACAATTCTCTATTCAGCAGCCATTGACTAATTATGTTGAGGATTTCAATTAAGAGGGAATGTTTCCTTCTCTGTGGGAAATGTCTGTGCTTTTAGAATCACTATTAACCAACCGGCCTGATCTGCTGTAATTACCAACATCAAATCTTCCCTGTAGACAGATTGGGTTGAGATCATTAATTTGAGATTTTAATTATTCCAGATTTCCTTTTGATGTTTAAACGCTAGCTATTTTTCTTTAAATACATTTTTAGATAGTACAGGATGTGTTTTATCTTGCGAGTCATACTATGTTAAAACATGCCTTTGAGCAATACCCCCCAAAAGCGATTTTACAGCTTTGACCGGGATTTGTTCAGCTACAAATAGCGGTGGTAGGAACAATTGTAACATGACTGTGAAACACACCCCCATGGTTTATTTTCCCTCAAAAGTGGTTACAATCATGTTCTTTTTGGAGGAAACGTAAAACACTTTTCACCATAACTAAAGGGCGTATAGGTCAGATGTGCTAAAATAATGTGTTTCAAGCTAATTTAACATTCCTTCCAGTCAAGTGATTTTAATTTACTTTCACTCCAATACAGCCTTTGATTCATGTCCCTGGAATATTTCAAACCAATTACTTTGGTGTTTATCAGATTAATCATTACGCCCAAAATAGCTAGACGGCTATGATCAGTGTGTTCATTTCCCACTGTCTCCGATGGATTTTGAGGAATAGTCAGGAGGATCCATGAAAATATTGATGGAAATAATAAAGCGAGATGCGGGGTGGGGATGGCAAGAAACATTTAGGACAAGACATGATGGATGGCATCCAACTTTCTGCCACCATACAGCAATAAATCAATGATTTAACCTGGTAGATCAGCACCGAAAACGACAGTGCATTGAAATAAATGGAGCAAAAGGTAACAAAACCTAGTGAATTCATGGTCTCTTAAAAGTCTCACAAAATCCATGTTTTCAGCGGTATTTGGTAATTGGAAGGAATATTGTCAACATTTGGACAGTGAGAACGAGCTGGAGAACTAGCAAGCTAATTACAAGTCAAAACATTTGCCAAGTGAGCAGGGCTTCACTTGTTTAATTACCTGGGTTTGTTAACAGAGACGGACGCAGGGGGAGAGGAGAGGCCCCTGAGTGTTCTCAGGAACAAAGTTATCTTCCGGCACCGAGAGGCAGTAGAGAAGTTGCAGCAATTAAACTCATTTGTTGAACCGAGACCAGAGTTCAGACATATTTTAACTGCCAAACACTGTAAGTCAAAAGTAATGACTCCTGGGTCTAGATTGACTACTTTGAGCACAAAGTGGTTGTATCTCAGGATTCAGCATTGTTTACTGTCAATAAATGTGATTGTTGGTAACATACAGTATATCAGCTCAGATTGCTCTGCGATTGTCAGAGCGGGTGTAGGTGTGGTGTAGGAATCAGATGCAGGACACAGATGCTAGTCCAAAATACTTTAGTAAAGTCCACAGAATGAACGGCTACAAACAGAGCCGGAGGCACGAGAAAAATAACGCACACAGCGTATAAATGCAAAACACGCACAACAAGTGCGGACTCTCTATCAAAACGGAATAGAGCACAAACTGACTGGAAGCACCTGCTGACAAAGAACAACTACACACAACCACAAGACAGAAACAACGAGAACTTAAAGGACACATAATCAAGACAAAATGAGAAACAGGTGTACCAAAACAGACCAAACCAAACAAACACAGAAACAACGAACGGTGGCAGCTAGTACTCCGGGGACGACGACCGCCGAAGCCTGCCCGAACAAGGAGAAGGAGCAGCCTCGGCCGAAACCGTGACAGCGATGCCCAATTCATAAGGCATACGCCTTGATGATAGTACCAAGCTACTGTCCATGTGTTCCGTAGATAACATATACATCACTTACAAGATTCCATTCCATGTAACCATTGTTTGGGCTTCTGGAAATACCAATTTCTTCTCTGAATCCACCCCCTAATAATACCACACATCTTTTTGATTTACTTTGACAGAATTGGGGTCATGCCATTTTATTATTCTCCAACGGCGGGGCATCACACCATTATGACCTCAAATAAGACTTCACTCAACACAAAATGTCTTATTTAACCAAAGGTCTGTGGAGAAATGCAGCCCCAACTGAACACAAATTGTGCCCTAAGGCTATGATGCCCGCTATAGTTGGGATGTTGTTTTTTTCTCCTGCTGTCCTCTGGGAAAACAGGGATACCCTTCTATTGACACGGAGCTTACCTTCTCAGCAGGATCAAATGGATAAGCCAGGGTAGGTGTGAATTAGTGTGCAAATGGTTCCATCCCCATACATCTATCTGGTGAGACAACAAGCATGGTAGAAAAGCTTGTTTTGCTGGTCTACTGTTTGTTGCAGTACACTACAGCATTGAGATTTATCCTATGTGATGTGTTGCCGTGCAGTGTGCAACTCTGTCTTGTAGTGTGCAACTCAACTAGCTGACCAGATGGAGAGCCCTTGCCGAGAGGGTGACTCACTCTTCCATGATACTCCTACCAACACCGACTGCATCACACTCCTCCAGCCACCTACCCACACACCCACCATTACTGCTGCCCCCACCTTTCTCATTGCTATATTTGTGACTGTGCCCACTGATGTGGAAAAACCCATCATATGGGCCAGTAGATCTGGAAATAGAGTACTCGCCGGGGTCGGACTGAGACAAGGCCCACTCCCTGAGAGCTCACCTTCAGGGGTATTGGGGGCAATGAGTTCCAGCTTGGGGGAGTCGGAGGTCTCTGATGGCTATTTTCTCTGTGCCCGCTCCTGGGACCCGGTGCTAAGACAACACTTCCCAACGGATGAAGGTCCTTTAGGCCTCCAGGCTCCTTTGCCTGCTCAGAAACACATCGCCCTCTTAAGATGCTGCCTACTGCCTCAGATTTGAATTGCTAAATGATTAGCTCGAGGGGAAGCTCCAGGTACGAATCGATAAGTCATCGAGATGCAGGACAGCAAAGCCAATTTAAGCAACCGGGAGCATTTGACAAATAATATGAGAGCTTAAAGGGAACAAAAATAAGCAAGATAGGCCTAAAAGAAAAGAGGGAGTTATTATTGTGATGCATTTGATTAGATTGGGTTCAAATATATTTGCATTGTGTTAATGGCTTTACAAGTCTCAGTTTGTACAATATTCAGTCTGATGAAAATAATATACTGCAGTGGCCTTGGGACATGGAGAACTGTAATAACATAGTAATTGCTGTTATCAAATCCAAAGGGAGTTCGGACCTACCTTACAGGGCCTTTGTTGTAGCTTATTATGCTACTGAATGAGTTGAGAGAGTATATCAGACAATTTTTGTGTGAAAAAGGTTTGCTTTCATGTAACTGCCACTTTCTATCAACAAGTAAATTTGAGTTTTGAAATAACATATACATGAGTCAGTGAATTGCAATCCATAAGAGGAGTGTTTTGCATACATATGTGATATAAGGCCATAGCTGAAGTAATCACTAGTTTTCAGAAAAGGTTCGAACATACTTTTTTAAATGACGGGCAGTTCATGTGAGCAGTTTACTTTTATTGCCAGTTTCAGTGGTCAACGTGGTTCATATCGCAGTGCAGACCAACAGAATGTGTTGCTGCTGTGCTCTTCAATTTGTTCCTACTGAAAAATCCCTCCAACAAACAGACTCAAACGAGCTGCTTGCAACAAGCTATGTGAACACTTGAGAGTGAGGTAAGGTTCATGCCTGTGGTAAGGTGTTACTTCAATGCCATTAGTCAAGCTTGTAAGCCAAAGGGATGTATGATCGTAACAGTTCCCAGTTAGGATGGCTCATCTGGGAATGTATTGTGCTCTAACCTCTTATGTACTGTACTATAGCAGCCCCTTTGGCCTGCACTGAGGCTTATTTGACAGAGTGCACCAGCATTCATTATTAACTGTGCTTACATTCCCTCTAAACTTGCCATCACATCAATCTTTAACCCTTTACTGGCTCAGGGGGACTGGATGAGTTTGACCAAAACGGGATGGATTATGCATCACATACTGGTATATAGAGACACATCATCAACCAAGGAAGAACTTGCTTTTACGAAAACATCTGACTCACTAAAAATGTAATCTTATTTTCTGCCGGTACAATCAACACATCTACAGTTAAGTGCCAGTTGAGACAGATTGTACCAGTGAGTTGTGATGCTCCTCCTAAGTCCTTTACGTTGACACTGTAGGGACACCTTGAGCCGAACCCTTAAATGACCAAGGGATTTATAACATCATCTTCAACAGGAAGGAATCCAAGAGCTGAAATCAATGGCCAAAAAGATGCATCTATATGCCATAAAACCTGAAAGTCCTTGCAAACTGCTTTGGGCTGTCATTGCTAGACTCTAAGGCATTTAAATAGTGTAGCGTCAACACAGAATGCTGAGAGGGTAATAGCTTCATTGAATCTTATGAGAGTTATTGTATTATGTCTTATATGGGCAGAAAGCTTAAATTATTGTTAATCTAACTGCAGTGTCCAATACAGTAGGTATTACAGCGAAAAAATACCATGCTATTGTTTGAAGATAGTGCACAACAACAAAACACTTATCACGGCAACTGGTTTGATACATTCACCTCTGAAGGTAAATAATGTACTTACATTCAGAATTCTTGCTCTGATTTGTCAACCTGAGGGTCCCAGAGATCAAATGTAGAGTTGTTTTGTTTGATAAAATAAATGTTCATATCCTAACATGATACATGTTTTATACAGCGTTTCGCCTGAATTCCGACTCATTCAACTTGAAACAAAACATTTAGACATAATATAAACGCTACACCTTGTTTCACCCAGTCAAGTTTGGTTTTTCTCTCGATCCTCAGATACTCAAGAAGGCAACCAAACTTTTTCATCATTCTGCATGACGTATAGGCTACACAAAAGCTATTTAAGCCCACCAAGAACTGAAATGATTACGCACCAATGAGGCAGACGGTGTTCACTTGATTGACTGGATCTTGGTCCAATGACCACCTATCATTTGGAAACATAGCTAGCTAGATAGCCAATGAGCTGGGCTTAACAGGAGTATTAAATGGTCCTTTGTCTGAAGAAAATCCTGTGTATTCAGCACGCACGCAAAGCAGTTTAATGTCCATTGGAAATCTAAACAAGAAGTGAGGCATCGCGTTACGCACAGCTCGATTTAGTAAACAAGGTTTTCAGCAAATTTTTAAAGTACAATATGGCTACTAATACTGGTTAAGCTAAATCAAAGTCCAGGTATAGAGATTTGAACAAGATTGTAGCAGAAATCAACTGGGAAAGCGTCACAGAACCAGTAGTTGAGGACTCAGTGAATAGTTTTTAGACTCAACAGCTGAAGATATGTTTTTGGAAGGAGAGGACACCACTTTAGACTGGTAAGTGAAATATGTTTTTTCTACTCATGCTAATGCAGTTGTTTGAATGGTTGCATATTATTCATTTGAGATTTTTTTGAGATTTTTTCTTTGATTGCTATATACAGTACCAGTCAAAAGTTTGGACACATCTACTCATTCAAGGGTTTTTCTTTATTTTTACTATTTTCTACATTGTAGAATAATAGTGAAGACACCAAAACTACGAAATAACATATATGGAATCATGTTGTAACCAAAAAAGTGTTAAAGAAATCAAAATATATTTTATATTTGAGATTCTTCAAATAGCCACCCTTTGCCTTGGTGACAGCTTTGCACACTCTTGGCATTCTCTCAACCAGCTTCACATGGATTGTTTTTCCAGCAGTCTTGAAAGAGTTCCCATATATGCTGAGCACTTGTTGGCTGCTTTCCTTCACTCTGCGGTCCGACTCATCCCAAACCATCTCAATTAGGTTGAGGTCGGGGGATTGTGGAGGTCAGGTCATCTGTTGCAGCACTCCATCACTCTTCTTTTTGGTAAAATAGCCCTTACACAGCCTGGAGGTGTGTTGGGTCATTTTCCTGTTGAAAAACAAATGATAGTCCCACTAAGCCCAAACCAGATGGGATGGCGTATCGCTGCAGAATGCTGTGGTAGCCATGCTGGTTAAGTGTGCCTTGAATTCTAAATAAATCACAGACAGTGTCACCAGCAAAGCACCATAACACCTCCTCCTCCATGCTTTACGGTGGGAAATACACATGCAGAGATCATCCGTTCACCCACACCGCGTCTCACAAAGACACGGCGGTTGGAACCAAAAATCTCAAATTTGGACTCCAGACCAAATGACACATTTCCACCGGTCTAATGGCCATTGCTCGTGTTTTTTGGCCCAAGCAGGTCTCTTCTTATTATTGGTGTCCTTTAGTAGTGGTTTCTTTGCAGCAATTCGACCAATAAAGGCCTGATTCACACAGTCCCCTCTGAACAGTTGATGTTGAGATGTGTCTGTTACTTGAACTCTGTGAAGCATTTATTTGGGCTGCAATTTCTGAGGCTGGTAACTCTAATGAACTTATCCTCTGCAGCAGAGGTAACTCTGGGACTTCCATTCCTGTGGCGGTCCTCATGAGAGCCAGTTTCATCATAGCGCATGATGGTCTTTGCGACTGCACTTGAAGAAACTTTCAAGGTTCTTGAAATGTTCCGTATTGACTGACATTCATGTCTTAAAGTAATGATGGACTGTCGTTCCTCTTTGCTTATTTGAGCAGTTCTTGCCATAATAAGGACTTGGTCTTTTACCAAATTGTCACAGATTCAGCCAAGGCTGTTCCTCCTCCTTGCTCGGGCAGGCATCGACGTTCGTCGTCACCGGAGTACTAGCTGCTACCGATCCATGTTTCTATGTTCTACTGGTTTGTCTGTATTGGTCTCACCTGTTTCCCATTATGTAATTATGTCTTCCCTGTTTAACTCTCTGGCTCACACTGTGTGTTGTGCGTGTTTGTTCTTGTTTTGGTTGTCAAATGTGAGCGGGTTTGTTCCTCCCTGCGTGGAGGTATGTTCATTAAGTTACCTATGAGTAAAGTACGTTTTTTGATTAGCTCTGTGTCCTGCGCCTGACTTCGTCCTACCGCATTACACTGACGCCTTGACAGAAACACGCACCAATATGGAGTCAGCAGGTACAGCCATTCCGTCCGGATCGATGGAGGAACGCGTCCAACAACAGGCTCTCGGCACCGCTATGGAACGCGTGGTGAATACCATGGAGCGATGGGAGAGAGGTGGTTTTCCTATACCTCCTCCAACTACACAACCACCCACACCGCTGTCCACCTTTTCACCACCTGGGTCCAGTGGGATTCGGCTCTCGCTCCCGAGAGCATACGACGGTACAGCTGCCGGGTTTCAGGGTTTTCTGCTCCAGGTAGACCTATACCTGGCAACCATCCACCCGGGTCCCTCGGGATACGAGAGCGTGTCTACCCTCATCTCCTGTCTATCGGGGAGAGCGCACAAGTGGGCCAACGCCGAGTGGGGAGGAATAGACGCAGCATCTGTAAGTTATGAGGAGTTTACCCGCCGCTTTCGGGCGGTATTCGATCACCCACCGGAGGGGAGAGTGGCGGGCGAACGTCTATTCCACCTCAGACAGGGGAAGAGGAGCGCACAGGATTTTGCACTGGACTTTAGGACTCTGGCTGCCAGCGCAGGATGGAATGAGAGGGCCCTTATCGACCACTACCGATGCAGCCTAAGGGAGGACGTTCGTCGGGAACTGGCCTGCAGGGACACCAACCTTAACCTTGACCAACTAGTGGATACAGTGGGGGAAAAAAGTATTTAGTCAGCCACCAATTGTGCAAGTTCTCCCACTTAAAAAGATGAGAGAGGCCTGTAATTTTCATCATATGTACACGTCAAAAATTCCAGAAAATTACATTGTAGGATTTTTTATGAATTTGCAAATTATAGTGGAAAATAAGTATTTGGTCAATAACAAAAGGTTCTCAATACTTTGTTATATACCCTTTGTTGGCAATGACACAGGTCAAACGTTTTCTGTAAGTCTTCACAAGGTTTTCACACACTGTTGCTGGTATTTTGGCCCATTCCTCCATGCAGATCTCCTCTAGAGCAGTGATGTTTTGGGGCTGTCACTGGGCAACACGGACTTTCAACTCCCTCCAAAGATTTTCTATGGGGTTGAGATCTGGAGACTGGCTAGGCCACTCCAGGACCTTGACATCCTTCTTACAAAGCCACTCCTTCGTTGACCGGGCGGTGTGTTTGGGATCATTGTCATGCTGAAAGACCCAGCCACGTTTCATCTTCAATGCCCTTGCTGATGGAAGGAGGTTTTCACTCAAAATCTCACGATACATGGCCCCATTCATTCTTTCCTTTACACGGATCAGTCGTCCTGGTCCCTTTGCAGAAAAACAGCCCCAAAGCATGATGTTTCCACCCCCATGCTTCACAGTAGGTATGGTGTTCTTTGGATGCAACTTAGCATTCTTTGTCCTCCAAACACGACGAGTTGAGTTTTTACCAAAAAGTTATATTTTGGTTTCATCTGACCATATGACATTCTCCCAATCCTCTTCTGGATCATCCAAATGTACTCTAGCAAACTTCAGACGGGCCTGGACATGTACTGGCTTAATCAGGGGGACATGTCTGGCACTGCAGGATTTGAGTCCCTGGCGGCGTAGTGTGTTACTGATGGTAGGCTTTGTTTCTTTGGTCCCAGCTCTCTGCAGGTCATTCACTAGGTCCCCCCGTGTGGTTCTGGGATTTTTGCTCACCGTTCTTGTGATCATTTTGACCCCACGGGGTGAGATCTTGCGTGGAGCCCCAGATCGAGGGAGATTATCAGTGGTCTTGTATGTCTTCCATTTCCTAATAATTGCTCCCACAGTTGATTTCCTCAAACCAAGCTGCTTACCTATTGCAGATTCAGTCTTCCCAGCCTGGTGCAGGTCTACAATTTTGTTTCTGGTGTCCTTTGACAGCTCTTTCGTCTTGGCCATAGTGGAGTTTGGAGTGTGACTCTTTGAGGTTGTGGACAGGTGTCTTTTATACTGATAACAAGTTCAAACAGGTGCCATTAATACAGGTAACAAGTGGAGGACAGAGGAGCCTCTTAAAGAAGAAGTTACAGGTATGTGAGAGCCAGAAATCTTGCTTGTTTGTAGGTGACCAAATACTTATTTTCCACCATAATTTGCAAATAAATTCATAAAAAATCCTACAATGTGATTTTCTGGATTTTCTTTTCTCAATTTGTCTGTCATAGTTGACGTGTACCTATGATGAAAATTACAGGCCTCTCTCATCGTTTTAAGTGGGAGAACTTGCACAATTGGTGGCTGACTAAATTATTTTTTTCCCCACTGTATGTCTATCAGGCTGGATAACCTGTTGGGCACCCGCGGACGTCCGGATCAGGGGCCGTCCATTCCATCCCCCAGCACCACCTGTGGCCGCAGATGACACACTGCTGGCCGGTGCTGGGGAGGGTCTTTAAGGAGTCGAGGCAGTAGGCAGAGCACTGGTGGACCATTTCAGGTGAGTAGGCACCCGACTCACACAGAGCTTCCTCTTGCGCATATGTATATTGATGTTGTATTTCCAGAGTTTTCCCCTCATTCCCAGCATAAGGCGCTAGTAGATTCAGGCGCAGCTGGGAACTTTATTGATTGTCAGTTTTCCCGTAGTTTAGGGATTCCTATTGTGCCTGTTGATGTGCCCTTCCCTGTACATGCCCTAGATAGTCGCCCTTTAGGGTCAGGTCTGATTAGGGAGGTCACAGCTCCACTCTGGATGAAGACGCAGGAGGGTCATGAGGAGAAAAGTAGTCTCTATCTGCTTGATTCTCCTGCGTTTCCAGTGGTTTTGGGGCTTCCCTGGTTAACCTCTCATGACCCCACTATTTCATGGCAACAGAGGGCTCTCAAGGGATGGTCAAGTCAGTGCTCGGGGAGGTGTGTAGGTGTTTCCGTAGGGGCAACTACGGATGAAAGTCCAAACCAGGTTTCCACCATGCACATTCTGCCTGAATATGCCGATTTGGATCTCGCCTTCTGTAAAAAGAAGGCAACTCAATTACCACCCCATCGACAGGGGGATTGTGCGATAAACCTCCAGGTAGGCGCTGCACTTCCCCGGAGTCATGTGTATCCTCTGTCACAGGAGGAGACGGCGGCTATGGAAACATATGTCTCCGAATTTCTGGGGCAGGGATACATTCGGCCTTCCACTTCACCTGTCTCCTCGAGTTTCTGTTTTGTGAAGAAGAAGGATGGTGGCTTACACCCATGCATTGACTACCGTGGTCTTAATCAGATCACAGTTAAGTACAGCTATCCTCTACCTCTGATTGCTAGTTTGACGGAGTCATTGCACGGGGCGCGCTTCTTCAACCTGGTGCGTATCCGGGAAGGAGTGGAAGACAGCATTCAGTACCACCTCTGGGCACTATGAGTACCTCGTCATGCCATACGGATTGATGAATGCTCCATCAGTCTTCCAATCCTTTGTTGATAAGATTATCAGGGTCCTGCACGGACAGTGTGTAGTGGTGTATATTGATGACATTCTCATATACTCCACTACACGGGCCGAGCATGTGTCCCTGGTGTGTAAGGTGCCTGGTTGACTGTTGGAGCATGACTTGTATGTCAAGGCGGTGAAGGAGGTGCAGCGATTCTTGGGTTTTGCCAATTACTACCGGAGGTTTATCCGGGGCTTTGGTCAGGTAGCGGCTCCCATTACCTCCTTGCTGAAGGGGGGACCGTTGCGACTGCAGTGGTCAGCTGAGGCGGACAGGGCTTTTGGTCACCTGAAGGACCTGTTTACCTCGGCTCCAATGCTGGCTCATCCGGATCCCTCCTTAGCATTCCAGGTAGAGGTGTAGGAGCTGTACTGTCTCAGTGCTTGGGTATGCCACCAAAGCTCCGCCCCTGAACTTTTTTTTCAAAGAAGCTCAGCCCGGCAGAGCGCAACTATGACGTGGGGGACCGGGAGCTGTTAGCTGTGGTTAAAGCTCTGAAGGTGTGGAGGCATTGGCTTGAGGGGGCTAAACACCCTTTTCTCATTTTGACTGACCACCGCAATCTGGAGTACATTCGGGCGGCGAGGAGATTGAACCCTCGCCAGGCAAGGTGGGCCATGTTCTTCACTCATTTTGTGTTCACTCTCTCTTACAGACCAGGTTCCCAGAACGCTAAGGCAGACGCCCTGTCCCGACTATATGACACAGAGGAGAGGTCCATGGAGCCTACTCCCATACTTCCAGCGTCGTGTCTGGTGGTACCGGTGGTATGGGAGGTTGACGCGGACATCGAGTGAGCATTTCGTACCGAGCCCACTCCTCCTCAGTGTCCAGAGGGTTGTGTGTACGTGCCGCTCGAGGTTCGCGATCGATTGATCTATTGGGCTCACACGTCACCCTCCTCTGGTCATCCTGGCATCGGTCGGACAGTGCACTGTCTTAGTGGGAAGTACTGGTGGCCCACTTTAGCCAAGGACGTGAGGGTTTATGCCGGGGGAGTGGTCGGGTTTTATCCCCTGGGCAGAGATGGCCCAAAACTCACTCCGCCACTCCTCCACTAACCTTTCTCCATTTCAGTGTGTGTTCGGTTATCAGCCCGTCCTGGCACCTTGGCATCAGAGCCAGATCGAGGCCCCTGCGGTGAATGAGTAGTTTCGGCGCTCGGAAGAGACCTGGAACACTGCGCATGTACACCTGCAGCGGGCCATCAGGCAACAAAAGGCGAGCGCCAACTGCCACTGCAGTGAGGCCCCGGTGAATGTAGCGGGGAACCGGGTCTGGCTCTTGACCCGAAACCTGCCCCTTCTCCTGCCCTGCCGGAGCTGGGTCGGTGGTTTGTGGGGCCATTTAAAGTCCTGAGGAGATTGAACGAGGTATGTTATAGGTTACAGCTTCCTCCTGAGTATCGTATTAACCCCTCGTTCCATGTGTCTCTCCTCAGGCCTTTGGTAGCTGGTCCCCTCCAGGAGTCTGAGATACGGGAGGTTCCTCCACCCCCACTGGACATCGAGGGGGCAATGGCGTCCTCGGTCCGTTCCATCCTGGATTCGAGGCGTCGGGTGGGGGGTCTGCAGTATCTTGTGGAGTGGGAGGGGTACGGTCCGGAGGAACAGTGCTGGGTCCCTAGGACGGACCATCCTCGATCCCTCCATGTTCCTGCGTCCTCCTGGCCGTCCCTGAGGCCGGTGTCGGCGCACGGCTGGAGCCGCGCGTCAAGGGGGGTACTGTCACGGATTCAGCCGAGGCTGTTCCTCCTCCTTGCTCGGGCAGGCTTCGGCGTTCGTCGTCACCGTAGTACTAGCTGCTACCGATCCATGTTTCTATGTTCTACTGGTTTTGTCTGTATTGGTCTCACCTGTTTCCCATTATGTAATTATGTCTTTCCTATTTAACCCTCCGGCTCACACTGTGTGTTGTGCGTGTTTGTTCATGTTTTGGTTGTCGTATGTGAGCGGGTTTGTTCCTCCCTGCGTGGAGGTATGTTCATTAAATTACCTACGAGTAAAGTACATTTTTTGATTAGCTCTGTGTTCTGCGCCTGACTTCGTCCAACCGCATTACACTGACGCCTTGACACAAATAGGGCTATCTTCTGTATACCCCCCTACCTTGTCACAACACAACTGACTGGCTCAAGCGCATTAAGAAGGAAATAATTCCACAAATTAACTTTTAAGAAGGCACACCTGTTATTTGAAATGCATTCCAGGTGACTAACTCATGAAGCTGGTGGAGAGTATGCCAAGAGTGTGCAAAGCTGTCATCAAGGCAAAGGGTGGCTATTTGAAGAATCTCAAATGTAAAATATATTTTGATTTGTTTAACACTTTTTTGGTTAATACATGATTCCATATGTGTTATTTCATAGTTTTGATGTCTTCACTATTATTCTACAATGTAAAAAAAAAGTACAAATAAAGAAAAAACCTTGAATGAGTGTCCAAACTGTTGACTGGTAGTGTATATATATATATATATATATATATATATATATATATATATACTTTTGTATTTTTTTCACTTTGTTTGTTGTGTGTTCACTTATGACATTAGATCAGTGTTGGCTGCTAACTTGGCCCTTATCTTAAATAGTTCACTTCTGTGTTGGGAGGCATTGGATCAGCATTCTCGTCGCATCTCCTGTTAGTACCTTTTATGTAGGGAAGCAAATGATCTATCATGTATGACATTCCTGGGAGTGTGCAAACTTGTATTTTTTATTACCATAGCATTTTTGTATGTTGTCTATGGTTATGTACTTGTAAATTTATAAATTTACCAATTCGCCCACTTGGAGGCCACTTGGGTATATTTGGGCAAACTCGTGAGGGACACCTGGGTGACTTCCTACTAAATGTTATTTAGCTCCCTCATTCTTGAAGGAATCAGTCTGAAACTTTGCACATACACTGTTGCCCTCTTGAAGACACCATCTATATTACCTCCAGCTTATGTATGGCTTTTCTTTTTCATGTCAAATAAAAATAGAAAATATGTTTTTTTGTTTGTTTGATCTTTTACCAGATCTATTGTGTTATGTTCTCCTATATTTCCACAAACTTCAAAGTGTTTCCTTTCAAATAGTACCAAGAATATGCATATCCTTGTTTCAGGTCCTGAGCTACAGGCAGTTAGATTTGGGTATGTCATTTTAGGCGGAAATTGAAAAGAAGGGTCTGATCCTTAAGAGGTTTAGACCCCTCCAGAGTGGCAATGGATAACACACACCAATCAGATTATGGGTTATTGACGGAATATAGGAGAGTGAGGATTCCACTCTGGAATTGTAGCTTCCAGACGGCTATGCCTGATATGGAATTTAATGAAATGACATAAAAGGGAGGGGGGAAAGAGTGGTGAAATAGGCTTGTTAAACGATGAGAAGCAAAGCAAAAGCATAACAAACAAAAACAATGAGGCATAAAAACCAATCAGATGGCTGTGATTGTACATGAAAATGAACTCCATATGGAGTTGTGTTTTCAGAACATGGTAAGTTATGTTCATATTTGGTCTGTCACATCTACACATAGACAACGGAGGGTGATAAAATATGTTAAATATCCTGATTGAATATCAGATCGGATATGAATAACGTGAGGAGTTTGATTTATGTTATTAAGACATGAAATGTCTACCCCCCTCTCTCTCTCTCTCTCTCTTTTATCTCTCCAGTCTTCTCTGCCTGCTGAATAAAGCCATCGTCTTCTTTCCCTGACTGACTCAATCTCCTCATCTCCCTGGGCTCTGTGAGTGTCATATAGGTCCTCCACCGTCACATCCTTTCCTCTCTGACTATATCAAGCAGTTTGTTCCAGCTTTAATAGACTGCCCGCTCTCATATATCTCTCCCATCATGAGATTGACTGCCTGACCGGTGTCTCCACACTGCTCATCTCCTCCAGAGCGACCCCTCTCTTCATCATCCTCATCAGCTCTAATGCCCCTGAATCAAAGAGGAACACAGGTAATTACCAATCCATCGTCTCCAGGCACTCCTCCAACCATCTATAAATGAGCCGTCTGGGGTGCCCCCCATCCCATCCACCACCCCGCCCACACCCCTTTGGGCCCTATCTCATAGTCAGCAGCAATAACCATGCAATGGCAGCAGACAGCTTTCCACATTACCTTCCACATCCAATAGCATTCCACCGAGTAGAAGAGTATAACTCTTTCCAGAGATCAGCACTGATTAACTAGTTCTGCAGTTTGAACTGGAACTGTATGTGTTGAATGATGTGGGGTTAGATGGTTATGATAGGGTGAATGACTGTCTGTTTAACCTGCAAGACAGTGGAGGACATGGCTGGCCCACCTAGGCTGTGAAGAGGCTCTGGACATTGGGCACCCACAGCCTAATTACACTCATATTAAATAAATGTTCTCAGGGATTTTACTCCGCAATACTACATTTTACATTACATTTTAGTCATTTAGCAGACGCTCTTATCCAGAGTGACTTACTTATTTTTTTATTTTATTTTTTATTTTTTCCTACTGGCCCCCCGTGGGAAACGATCCCACATCCCTGCCGGCCAAACCCTCCCCTACCTTGGACAACGCTGGACCAATTGCGCGCCGCCCATGGGTCTCCCGGTCGCGGCCGGCTGCGACAGAGCCTGGACTCGAACCAGGATCTCTAGTGGCACAGCCATAGACCACTGCGCCACTCGCTCTTCATGGGCTTCACTTTCATTATACTCAGTTAAGGCTGCCAAACATTTGTGTACAGTGTATAGTAGTTCTTTGACATTTAAATAACTGGACAAAGTGGAATGGTAGTGATCCGTGGTAAAGGAATGCACTGACATAAAACATTTTTTAAACAGTATTGAAAGGCACAAAATAAAGTGTGGCTCAAAATGACAATGTGTTGTGATTACCATTTTACTTTCAGAGTGTATGTACGAATTTGTTGCCATTTAAACTGTTAATCTGTCTTCCTTCTCTTCAGATGTGAACACTGTGTGTGAATCTTCTTTTTGCAAAGATTGAGATTTTGCCCCAAACTACTCTTAACTCTTAGCACAGTGGGGTACATTATGGCTATTTCTGTTCTAATGCTAATTTATCCATAATTGTTAAAGCTATAAGCTAGCATAGTAATTCAATTGTCCGTATTAATGTGAACTTAACTATTTCTATTTCTATTTCAGACTCGAGTTATGCACACATAAATGGAACTTAAACTTGCACTGCGTAACTATGTGTGTACAGGTGTTTTGGGATTTGAACACGATATCCCAGAAACCCCAGCTCTCATTGGTTGTCACCGCTGGGATGACGTAGCATCAACATCCGCTCTGAGACTTTGTGGATGTGTTATCTAGTGGAAACCCAGTATAGCCTGTGGTAACTAGTGACAACCAACAGAGTCGGGATATTTGAGACAGGTAGTGGCATGTATCCTAGCGGTTAAGAGCGTTGGACCAGTAACCGAAAGGTGGCTGTTTTGAATCCCAGCGCCGACAAGGTATAAAATCTGTCAGTATGTCCTTGAGCAATGCACGTAACCCTAATTGCTCCTGACTGACAAAAATGTATTTTTTATTTGTTTTTGTTTTTTATGACACTGTGGATACCATTGAGATAACAGTTATGGACAACATTGAAGATAACTCGATTACATTTGAGCAACAATGTTGTCAGAACAGGTACTAAAAAGTGTATAGAGAACATGTTATAATATTCACGTTGTCAGCCAGAAAGGTAGCTAACGTTAGCAATGTCAAGGTATTTAGCGAGCTAGGTTACATTATTGATAATAGCTACCATTAATGTCCCTGCCTGGTACAAGATAGCAATATGACGGTAGCTTTAGTACATTAGTTATCACACTTATGTAAAAAAAAGAAACTTTTTTCATAGCTCTGCATTCATGGAAAATAATACTTTATCAGAATGTTTCCCTTACACTGTGCTTTTGTTATTTTGAATAAGCTTACAGAGACTACCTTGTATTTTTGTTTATCTTCTTAATAAAACAATTTAACCTGATCTGTGCAATGGGACCGACTTGTTTGGTACTGTATTTACACCAAGGTAGTCCATCCGTCTTTCTGGATATCTACCCACATGTAGGTCTGTTATTTTGAAATGTTAATTTGAAGTGTAAACCGTCAAGAGCATAGATATTCAGGAAAAGATAACAGTTTAGTAAATCATTCTAAAACCAAAGTTGCCACTTGTTGTAGAAAACGAGTGTCATGAAATACAGTGGCTTATGAAACTATTCACCCCCCTTGGCATTTTTCCTATTTTGTTGCCTTACAACCTGGAATTAAAATTTAGTTTTGGGGGGTTTGTATCATTTGATTTACACAGCATGCCTACCACTTTGAAGATGCAAAATATTTTTAATTGTGAAAAAAACTAGAAATAAGACAAAAAAACAGAAAACTTGAGCGTGCATATCTATTCACCCCCCCAAAGTCTATACTTTGTAGAGCCACCTTTTTCAACAATTACAGCTGCAAGTCTCTTGGGGTATGTCTCTATAAGCTTGGCACATCTAGCCACTAGGATATTTGCCCATTCTTCAAGGCAGCTTTCCAGCTCCTTCAAGTTGGATGGGTTCCGCTGGTGTACAGCAATCTTTAAGTCATACCACAGATTATCAATTGGATTGAGGTCTGGGATTTGACTAGGCCATTCCAAGACATTTAAATGTTTCCCCTTAAACCACTCAAGTGTTGCTTTAGCAGCATGATTAGGGTCATTGTCCTGCTGGAAGGTGAACCTCCGTCCCAGTCTCAAATCTCTGGAAGACTGAAACAGGTTTCCCTCAAGAATTTCCCTGTATTTAGCGCCATCCATCATTCCTTCAATTCTGACCAGTTTCCCAGTCCCTGCCGATGAAAAACATCTCCACAGCATGATGCTGCCACCACCATGATTCACTGTGGGGATGGTGTTCTCGGGTTGATGAGAGGTGTTGGGTTTGCGCCAGACATAGCTTTTCCTTGATGGCTAAAAAGCTACATTTTAGTCTCATCTGACCAGAGTACCTTCTTCCATATGTTTGGGGAGTCTCACACATGCCTTTTGGCGAACACCAAACCAAGCAAGCAGCACCATGAAGACAAAGGAGCTCTCCAAACAGGTCAGGGACAAAGTTGTGGAGAAGTACAGATCAGATCAAATATAAGGAGGACATTAATCAGAGAGGCAACAAAGAGACCAAATATAACCCTGACGGAGCTGCAAAGCTCGACAGCGGAGATTGGAGTATCTGTCCGTAGGACCACTTTAAGCCGTACACTCCACAAAGTGGTCCTATGGACAGATACTCCAATCTCCACTGTCGAGCTTTGCAGCTCCGTCAGGGTTATATTTGGTCTCTTTGTTGCCTCTCTGATTAATGTCCTCCTTATATTTGATCTGATCTGTACTTCTCCACAACTTTGTCCCTGACCTGTTTGGAGAGCTCCTTGGTCTTCATGGTGCTGCTTGCTTGGTGGTGCCCCTTGCTTAGTGGTGTTGCATACTCTGGGGCCTTTCAGGACAGGTATATATATACTGAGATCATGTGAGACTTAGATTGCACACAGGTGGACTTTATTTAACTAATTATGTGACTTATGAAGGTAATTGGTTGCACCAGATCTTATTTAGGGGCTTCATAGCAAAGGGGGTGAATACTTATGCACGCACCACTTTTCCGTTATTTATTTTTTAGAATTTTCTGAAACAAGTTATTTTTTTAATTTCACTTCACCAATTTGGACTATTTTGTTTATGTCCATTACATGAAATCCAAATAAAAATCAATTTAAATTACAGGTTGTAATGCAACAAAATAGGAAAAACACCAAGGGGGATGAATACTTTTGCAAGGCACTTTAAATACACCAGAAACAGGGTACAGTTTTTTACTTGTCAGAAATGTCAGCAAGCCTGACTAGCTATGTACAGCGAAATAGCTAGCTAGCTCTCTGCTTAGCTAGCTGCTTAGCTTAACACAGTGCTGAACACAGAATGCACATTGTTCTTTGAGTGGCTAAATGGAGCCATCTCATCGCATGACTTTGGCAAAAGCTGGCAAAGTTCAGATCAAACAAACCGTTGCGTCGTGTCTCCTCTTATGTATATGAACTGGGCTTTATGGCTATTCTGTAGCCAGTACACTTGTGTAAACTGAAGTAGCTAGCTAGCTAGCCAATTTTAGCAGGGTTTTCAGACCACAGACATCAGAAATGAAACAAGGTCAAGTAACGTTATACACATAAGGTAGCTAGTTATGACTAACTAGTGAAGTGACATTTGATATTCAAATGAAACAAATCAATGTCACAGTCTGCTAACAAGCTACTAGCTAATGTTAGCTAGCTAGCTAATACAAACTATTGGACGCATGGCTTGAAAACAATGAAAACAAGCAATCCAAAATATTACTGGCATACATATTTACAACTAAATAGCAACACTACAGTTTATGTCTAGCAAGATATATTTTCTAGCTAGCTTTGTCTTACTTTTTCAGCAGAAAAAAAGGGGTTTGAATCCCTTCAACTCTCTTAGTTCTCTCCACTGTGTGAACGCAAATCCAAGGTTTATTCTCATCTATCGCTTTCTCTTTTTGCCTGTCTGCTCTTCAAATGTCTCTGTTTAGATTAGATGGAGGAGTACTTGCTGCTGGGTCAGGTCATTTGCCTCTTGTGTCTGCCATGTCTGTACGCTAGCTATTTCCGCTAGCCATTAGCCAAGTGTTGGCCATGGGCTCAGCTAACTAGCTATCACACTGCCTCCTCACTGATGGAAAGACGTCACTCATTGTGCGCGCTACAAAATCTAGCTGGAAAATCCGACTCGACTGGGAAAATGAATAACAGTGAATACAGTTGATGTTATTCTGTCTCTCACTGTTCAAATAAACCTACCATTAAAATTATAGACTGATTATTTCTTTGTCATTGGGCAAACGTACAAAATCAGCAGGGGATCAAATACTTTTTTCCCTCACTGTATGCCCCTTTCCCACAGTGAAGTATAAAATGCTGTGCCGTTAAGCAGAATTGTCATTGTATGGCCTTATAACTTGCATGGATAAAATGTTGATACTCAAGCCAAATGCGATGACAAGGCAAAGAGTCACACCAAATGTAAACTTTGTGCTCTCTAGAATGTTTTAATTATATGCCCGACTTTTCATGTTTCCTTAAATTTTTAGGTTATATGTTCAATATTATTAGCCACTATCGGTAGTGACCGTAAGTAATAACCATATTATATTATAAACGACTTCCAACATGACCATTGATGAACAGAATGAATCAAACCACATTCTTTTCATTTGTTCGTAAATGCTCTCCAACTCTATTTTCCATGAAGTAGGATTCAGGATTATTCCCTTAAAAATAAATCAAGTGTAAAATCAGAGTGTTATTAAATCCACCCATGAGTTCTGAAACGGAGACAAATATGCATATGTTTTCATGGCTATCTTTCCATATTCTGAACGCATTCTCAATAGTCTACATTCTAGTCTTGTGCCGATCAAATTCTAATTAAGGTACACAGTATTTAAAGGGATTGCTTTAGATAAACGAACAGAAAAACCAATTGAACAAAAACTCCCTGATCAAATTAGTAGGCCACCCACTGGATGTGTTTTATGGGGTTGAATAAAATGTATTCAGTTCATGCAAGGGATCCACACCCGCAAACCTTGTTACACACCTCTGGAAGAGAAGTCTGAATACCAACTACTGAGAAGTACATAGGAAAAGGTTGGGTAAGAAAGAAAGGCGTACATTGACTCTGCCACTTCGTGATTAGGTTGACCCTGTTGTGGACATTTTTACACAGGGACACTCGAGAATCAATCTTAAATGAATCAATGTTTATTGTCAGCGCGCGCTGGAGAGGTTCAAACAAACTTTATGCACCATAGTGAACGTCTGTCAGAAGCTCTGCTGGGGCAGTCCAAGCTGTTGTCTTATATACGGCTATACACAGACAAGTTACAGTGAGCTCCATAATTCATTGGACAGTGACCATTGTTTTGTTATTTTGGTTCTGTACTCTAGCACTTTGAGTTTGAAAGGATACAATGACAATGAGCATGAAGTGCAGACTGTCAGCTTTAATTTGAGGGTACTTTCATACATATCGGATGAACCGTTTAGAAATGACAGCACCTTTTGTACACGGTCCCCCCATTTTAAGGTACTACAAGTATTTGTTAAATTGGCTTCACAGATGTGTGTCGTTAGGCAGGTGTATTCATTTGTGTCGTTAGTGAATGCAGGAGAGCTGTTGATGAATAGTAATGATTCTAGACTTTGCTATTGCCTTTGGAGGTTGTTATTGGGGTGTGACAACATGAGGAAGACAGCAGTGTCGATGCAAATGAAGTTGGCCGTCATAAGGCTCAGAAATGAAAATCAATCATTCAGGAACATTGCAAAAACCCTGGCCATGCCCAAGTCAACAGTTTTGTTCATCATTAACAAGAAAAAAACATCCGGTGAACTCAATTATGTCAAAAGACCCGGTAGACAGAGGAAGACCACTGTAGTGGATGACCGGAGAATATTCTCTATGGTGTAGAAAACCCCCTGACAACAGCCCAACAGATCAAAAACACTCTCCTGGATGCAGGTGTAGATGTGTCAAAGTCTACCACACGCAGAAGACTACACCAGCAGGACTACAGAGGGTACACTACAAGATGCAAACCACTGATAAGCCTGAAGAACAGAAAGGCAAGATTACAGTTTGCTAAAAAGCACCTAAAAGAGACCCAAGAGTTCTGGAAAAAAGTATTGTGGACAGATGAGACAAAGATTAACATGTACCAGAGTGATGGAAAGACAAAAGTGTGGAGAAAAAAAGAAATGCCCATGATCCAAAGCATACCACCTCATCCATGAAACATGGGGGCCTGCTGCAGTGGAACGTATTGTTTAGAGATGTGACTTCAGAAGAAGAGAAAAGAATGAAGACAGAAATATTTTATCTGCTCAGATAAAACCAAATGCCTCCAAACTCATTGGACGACACTTAATCATGCAACAAGACAATGACCCTAAACATACTGCTAGAGCAACAAAGGGGTTTTTGATGGCCAAAAAGTGGAAAATCCTTGACTGGCCGAGTCAATCACCAGATCTGAATCCAATTGAACATGCATTTTACATGCTGAAGAGGAGACTTAAGGCAATAAGTCCCCGAAACAAGCAGGAACTGAAGATGGCTGCAGTACAGGCCTGGCAGAGCATCACCAGGGAAGATACCCAGCGTCTGGTGATGGCAATGCATCGCAGACTTCAAGCAGTCATTGCATGCAAAGGATATGCGACCAAATATTAACAATGATTACTTTATTCTACATTATGTTATACTGTCCAATGTTTTTTGATGCCCGAAAATGGGGGGGACTATGTACAAAAGCTTCTATAATTCGTAAACGGTTCATCCGATATGTATGAAAATACCCTCAAATTAAAGCTGACAGTCTGCACTTCACCCTCATTGTCATTGTATCCTTTCAAACTCAAAGTGCTAGAGTACAGAACCAAAATAACAAAAGAATGGTCACTGTCCAGTGAATTATGGAGCTCACTGTAAATTTGCATGATTTAGCATAATTATTTAATAATTACAGTTTTGTTTCATTCATGTGACCGACCAATACTGGTTCATAATATGTGACAGACCAATACTTCACGAGGCTTCTTCTCTCTAAGCTGAGACCTTGAAACTGAGAAATCTTTCGTTCTCAGAACAAAGGTCTGGGCGTACTGCCAAATTGCAGCTACTGATGGTGAGGATTTGTTCAGTCAGTCACTTGCATGAACACAGAAATGTGTTTATAGAGAAGCACAAACATAGAACATGGAAATTGCACCAAAGCACCAACATAAACATTTCCATCACAACCCATCAAAATAACGGATCAAGAGACTGTAGTACAAAACCCACCCACAGGAATAGTGTGTTTAGCAAATTATATAAATGTTGGCAAACACTGCTAGTAGGGCCCGATCCCGATTTAGGAATTCATGCCTTTCCTACGCAAGCCTTTCCTAGACCCTTCTCAGTACTTGGTATTCAGACTTATCTTACTCAGTCAGGTAAGGCGCTCTGCAGGTGTGGCTACCTTGCGCGCTCTGAATGAATTTCATTAAACAACTGAAAACCCTCCCACTTGCTGGCCAAATGGGGTTTTCAGTACATTTATCTTAAGCCATCCCTTTAAATACGGTGCACCTTTTAGTCAGAATTTTGTCGACAGACTACAATATATCGAGAGAACTTGTTCAGAATATTAGGGATCAATGAAAGAAACCCTTCTAAATATATGCACATTCCTCTCCGTTTCAGCACCAATTTGTAGGTTTAAAAACACTCTGATCTTGTAGATTATTTCAGTTAAGGAAAGTATTTATGAATCATAAAAACAGGTTTGGAGAGCCTTTACGGACAAAATAAAGAAAACAGTGGTTTGATTCATTCAGTTCTTCAACCCATGGTAATGTTGAAAGATTAGTGTACATATAATTATAATAGGGAGAATAGTGTACAATAGCAGTCTACACCCTGGTATATTGCCTGCACTAACCACGGAACTGTATGATGACAAGGCCAAGTATTGTGCCATGCATTGGTTTCAAACTGTTACGGCTTGTTCTGTGCTCCGCTACATAACGATTTAATTAGCCGACATTTATATATTTTTATTATTAACTGTTACTAACAATCCTCAGCAACAATCATACAGTCAAGACGGCATTTACAGAGGAACCAAATGAAGGTAAACAAAACAATGTAATTAAATGGAATGATAATGTAGGTTATACCAACTGAAGGGAACTAACAGCAAATTGGCAGTTGAATATGTGTGGTTATTAGGCCCACTGATGGTCGATACTAATATTTAACATGATGGAAATAGGAAACAGAGAATGTCAGGTTAGCCAATAATTAAGACATTCGAGAGTGCCCATACATGCAAGTTAAAAGGCCTTACAATTAAAATTCTGCATAATGGCACAGCATTTCATAAACTTTACTGTAGGAAAGTTGATATGTTTATATGCTTCAGTTTGCTGCCATAAACGATTGTCATTTTTATTTACAATGATCTTATCCAAATGATTACTCATTTACCTAGCTCTTCTCAATAGATCTTATAAAGTTGTAAACTACAATGCACGGATAATGGTTTTATTTCTATCAACAACAACAAAACAAAATAAACGTTTTTCTATTTGGAACCAGTCAATTCGCTAGACCTTATTCATAGTTGCCTCGCGCGTGGTCCTCTGTAGCTCAGCTGGTAGAGCACGGCGCTTGTAACGCCAGGGTAGTGGGTTCGATCCCCGGGACCACCCATACACAAAAAAAAATGTATGCACGCATGACTGTAAGTCGTCTGCTAAATGGCATATTATTATTATTATTAAAGGTGGTGGAATTATTAGGGAATTAAGTCAAGGTCAGAATATGGCATATCTGTAGACACACCTCCACCACACCTTCATTTATTTGGCATATCTGTAGACACACCTCCACCACACCTTCATTTATTTGGCATATATGTAGACACACCTCCACCACACCCTCATTTATTCGTGCTCCACCTCAAACGAATAGTGGTCAGAATACGCATAGAGATAAAAGCGCATAAAAAGGGAATTACGTTCCATTTACGCACGCCTAACTCAGAATCGGGGCCTTAAAGAGTAATGTAATGTACTATATTACATTTAATTATATTCCATGCTTAACTCGGGTCAGAATCAGGGTGTTAAAGAATAATGGAATGGAAACCACGCCTGCAAAGCCCGTTATGCACCTGCATAAGGTAAGTCTGAATACCAACTACATACATTTCCTAATTCTAAATTGGGTCCATTGTGACCCATTATAATGGCTTTTTATGTTTAAATGTAAGGTATGTTTGAAAATCAATAGCACAAAAAACATCATAGCTTAATTGGAAAAATGCCATAGCTGACATATTCAAGGCCCTGAGATAGCTAAGCAATTGAATAGATCATTCAATAGTTCATTTTCTTTTTCATTTGTTGTGGAATGTATTTCTTTCCAAATGAATTAATCTCTTCATACAGATGTAGGGTCTTAAATTGATCACCCTGTTGCAGGAGAACTTTCCAGCAATGCATTTTAGTTTTAAAAAGGCTTCTGAAGTTTGTAATTTCCGCTAACATTTCAGACTTGATTTTCCTTTACAAAAATTGAATGAGCCCTTCCAAAATTCATTAATTCTAATCCCCATACTAATTCACATTTCCTGTTACTGCAGGATTATTTTCCTGCTGTAGCGAACTGGCTCAAATTAAGATTCTACAACTGTACAAAGTACAGGAATTTACAAATGATATTGCGTCTGTGCCGACATACCAAAGAGAGAACGTCAGTATTTCTTTAGCTGAAATTTTTTTTTTCGAAACAGTGTTATATTTATCTAGTAACTCTCGGTTACCATCCTGTCCAGACAGACACATCAGACTGCAAGGTGATTTCTGACATCATAGGCCTGGAGCAATGGATAGTTGTTCATGTCATATGGCCATTGCTGAGCTGTTGACTGTGTCCAGAGCTTGCTTCATTTTTAGGATCAAATAATATTTGGTATTGGAATATCTACACTGAATATAAATGCAACATGTAAAGTGTTGTTCCCATGTTTAATGAGCTGAAATAAAAGATCTCAGAAATGTTCCATACGCACAAAAAGCTTATTTCTCTAAAATTTGTTTACATCCCTGTGAGCATTTCTCTTTTCCAAGATAATCCATCCACCTGACAGGTGAGGCCTATCAAGAAGCTGATTAAACAGCATGATCATTACACAGGTGCATCTTGTGCTGTGGACAATAAAAGGCCACTCTAAAATGTTTTGTCAAACAACACATTGTCACAGATTGGCATGCTGACTGCAGGAATGTCGTTAGCAAAAATGGGAAGGTTACTTTCGCTACCATAAGCAACATAGTTTTAGAGAATTTGGCATTCATTGGATGAATTCCGGTTTCAACTGTACCAGGCAGATGGCTTTGTGTGGGCGAACGGTTTGCTGATGTCAACGTTGTGAACAGTGCCCCATAACGATGGTGGGGTTAGGGCTAGGGTTACAAACACAATTGCATTTTATCGATGGCAATTTCAATGCACAGAGATACTGTGACGAGATCCTGAAGCCCATTGTCGCGCCATTCATCCACCGACATCGCCTCATGTTTCAGCATGATAATGCACAACCCCATGTCACAAGGATCTGTACAGAATTCCTGGAAGCTGAAAATGTCCCAGTTCTTCCATGGCCTGCTGTGACAACTTCCTCCGAAGCTGCCTCCCCTCCTTGTTCGGGCAGGCTTCGGCGTTCGTCGTCACCGGCCTTCTAGCCACTGACGCTCCATATCTCATCATTCCATTTGTCTTGTCTTGTCAATTACACACACCTGATTCATATTCCCCTCATTAGTATGTGTTTAAGTGTTCCCTCTGCCCCCTTGTCCTTGCGGGTGATTGTTTCATGTGAGATGAGGGTAGCTTGGTGGAGCAACCTGTATTTTGTATTGCTGGGGTATATTTTCCCCCTGTGCCTGTATTTGTTCAAGTGCGGCTGTTTTGCGCGCTGGACTGTTGACGCTATCCAGCGTAACTGTGTACTACGGAATAAACTCTGTATTCTGTGATTTACCCTCCTGCGCCTGACTCCTTCAAATCACACTCTCACAGAATCACCCACCCACTATGGAGTCAGCGGGAGAGGAGCACATGCCTGGAGTCGTGGCATGGGTCCAGGATAATTAAATGATGCTAGACAGCTTGGGAGAAGCGATGGATCGGGTTCTTCAGGTCGTCCAATGCCTGGAGAGGAGAGGACCCAATCTGTCGAGACCAGCTGGGCAACTGGATCCAGTCACCCACACCCCAGCACCCAGAGGGATCCATATATCCCGACCATGGGAGTTCGACGGGACAGCTGCTCTCTGCCAAGGATTCCTCCTCCAACTGGAGCGCTACTTCTCCAGCATCAGGCCGGCCCCATCGGAGAAGGTGTCCGCCCTCGTCTCCTGCCTCTCGGGGAAAGCCCTGGAGTGGGCCAACGCGATCTGGAACGAAGCAGGAGCCGCGTTGGACCACTATGGGGAGTTTGCTTGCCTCTTTCGGGCTGTCTTTGATCACCCGCCTGAAGGTCGAGAGGCGGGCAAGCGGCTGGTCCACCTGAGGCAGGGGACGAGGACTGCACAGGACTTTGCCTTGGAGTTTCGGACTGTAGCAGCTGGGTCCGGGTGGAACGAGCGGGCCTTTATCGACCACTTCCGGTACCATCTGTGGGAGGATGTCCGAAGGGAGCTAGCCTGCCGGGACACCATGTTGTCTTTCACGCAACTGGTGGACATGGCCATCCATTTGGACAACCTGCTGGCAGCCAGAGGACGTCCTGGAGGGGGTCTGCCCGTTCCCACCCCGGCCGACTCGGATCTCGAGCTGATGCAACTGGGTGGAACCGCGATCCGAGAGAGTGGAGGACGACAGCGCCAGTGTCACTCTGGTGGCACGAAGGGACATTACACCGCACGTTGTCGTCAGCGTGCTTTTGGGTCTGAAGGCGGCAGGCAGGGCACTCTCGCATCACCCCAGGTATTGAACACCCACACTCGTTCAGAGCCCTCTGCTGCGCACTGTACCCTACCCATCTACTTTCCTGATCACATGGTAGTTCCCCAGTGTAAGGCGCTAGTTGATTCATAAGCAGCTGGGAACTTTATGGACAGGGCATTCTCACACAGTCTAGGCATTTCATTGGTTGCCTTATCCATCAGAGCACTTGATAATCGACCATTAGGGTCAGGGTTTCTTAGGGAAGTTACAGCACCAGTCACCATGATTACCCACGAGACTCATTGCGAGCAAATTGTTTCATTATTGAGTCTCCTGCTTTCCCTGTGGTATTAGGTATCCCTTGGTTAGCACTCCACAACCCCACCTTCTCATGGCCGCAGAGGGTTCTCATGGGGTGGTCGCGAGAGTGTCAGGGTACGTGTCTAGGTGTTTCCATTGGTGCAACTACAGTGGAAAGTCCAGACACTACCTCCACCATGAGCATTCCCCCTGAATACTTTTATTTGGCGCACGCAATTTCTAAAATGCAGGCGACCAAGTTACCACCTCATCGGGTGTGGGATTGCGCAATAAACCTCCGGGAAGATGCTGTGCCTCCCAGGAGTCATGTGTATCCCCTGTCACAGGCTGAAATGGAGGATATGGAAACATACGTCTCCGAGTCCCTGCGCCAGGGGTATATACGTCCCTCCACTTCACCCGCCTCCTCAAGTTTCTTTGTTGTGAAGAAGAAAGATGGCGGTCTGCGCCCTTGCATTGATTATCGACCACTGAACAAGGAGACAATAAGATTTAGTTATCCTCTCCCCCTCATTCCTTCAGTGATCGAGTCAATGCATGGGGCGTGCTTCTTCACCAAATTAGATCTCAGGAGTGCGTACAACCTGGTGCGTGTCCGAGAGGGGGATGAGTGGAAGACAGCATTCAGCACAACCACGGGGCATTATTAATACCTGGTGATGCCCTATGGTTTGCTGAATGCTCCATCTGTCTTCCAGTCCTTTGTGAACGAGAGGTTTCGGGACATGCTTGGTCGTGGTGTAGTGGTCTACATTGATGATATTCTGGTGGATTCCGCTACGCGCGCCAAGCATGTGTCACTGGTTTGCAAAGTGCTGGCCCGACTGTTGGAAAATGACCTTTATGCCAAGGCAGAGCAGTGTCTGTTTTTCCAGCAGTCCGTCTCCTTCCTCGGATACCGCATTACCACCTCAGGTGTGAAGATGGAGGGAGATCGCATTTCAGCCGTGTGTAATTGGCCAACTCTCATTACGGTTAACGAGGTGCAGCGCTTTCTTGGCTTTGCCAACTACTATCGGAGGTTTATCCGGGGCTTTGGCAAGGTCGCAGCTCCTATTACAACTCTGTTGAGGGTGGGCCGTACTGGCTCCGCTGGTCTGCTGAGGCTGACAGGGCTTTCAGTAACCTGAGGGGTCTGTTCACCT
This sequence comes from Coregonus clupeaformis, assembly GCF_020615455.1. Classification (NCBI taxonomy): domain Eukaryota; kingdom Metazoa; phylum Chordata; class Actinopteri; order Salmoniformes; family Salmonidae; genus Coregonus; species Coregonus clupeaformis. The sequence goes on from NC_059196.1 coordinate 2,720,540, forward strand.
CAGCCCCGGTACTGGCCCACCCCGATCCATAAGTACAGTTCGTAGTGGAGGTGGATGTGTCCGAGGTAGGGATAGGCGCTGTCCTGCCTCAACGCTCGGGCACACCACCCAAGCTCCGCCCCTTTTGCCTTCTTCTCAAAGAACCTCAGCCCGGCGGTGCAGAACTACGACGTTGGTGATCGGGAATTGTTGGCTGTTGTCAGATCCCTGACTGTGTGGAGGCATTGGCTCGAAGGGGCGAAACACCCTTTCCTTGTCTGGACAGACCACCGTAACCTGGAGTACATCCGGGCAGTGAGGAGGCTGAATCCTCGCCAGGCCAGGTGGGCCCTATTCTTCACCCTGTTTGATTTCAAACTATCATACATCCCGGGTACGAAGAACGTGAAGGCAGACGCATTGTCACAGAAATATGACACAGAGGAGAGGCCCAGAGATAACACCCCCATATTCCCGGCCTCCTGCATTGTGGCGCTGGTAGTATGGGCGATGGACGCGGATATAGAGCAGGCGTTACGCACAGAGCCATCTCCACCTCAGTGTCCAGTTGGGCTGCAGTACGTGCCTGCTCTTATCCATGACCATCTGATCTACTGGGCACACACGTCACCCTCCTCTGGTCACCCAGGTATTGGTTGTACAGTGCTGCCTGACCGGAAAGTACTGGTGGCCTACTTTGGCTAAGGACGTGAGGGTGTATGTCTCCTCCTGCTCGATGTGCGCCCCGAGTAAGGCACCTAGGCACCTCCCAGCGGGTAAGTTACAACCTTTACCAGTTCCACAACGACCATGGTCTCACCTGAGTGTTGAGTTCCTTACTGATCTTCCCCTCTCCCAAGGTAACACCACCATCCTGGTCGTTGTGGACTTCTTTTCCAAGGCCTGCCGCCTCCTTCCTCTGTCCGGTCTCCCCACGGCCCTGAAAACTGCGGAGGCCCTGTTTACACACGTCTTCCGCCACCACGGGGTACCAGAGGATAAAGTGTCTGACCGGGGTCCCCAGTTCACATCCAAGGTCTGGAAGGTCATGGAACGTCTGGGTTCTCGGTCAGCCTGACCTCTGGTCTAATGGGCAGGTGGAACGGGTAAATCAGGATGTGGGTAGGTTCCTGCGGTCCTACTGCCATGACCGGCCGGGGGAGTGGTCGGTGTTCTTGCCACGTCCATATCCAATGTGCCGTCACCGCAGTGAGGCCCCAGTCTTCGTACCGGGTGATCAGGTCTGGCTCTCGACCCTGAATCTGCCCCTTCACCTGCCCTGCTGGAAGCTGAGTCCGCGGTTTGTGGGGCCATTCAAAGTCCTGAGGAGAATCAACGAGGTTACCTATAGGTTATTACTCCCCGCTGATTTTTCGTATTTACCCCTCGTTTCATATGTCTCTACTCAGGCCGGTGGACTCTGGTCCACTCCAGGAGTCTGAGGGGTGGGAGGTCCCTCCGCCTCCTCTGACATCGAGGGCGCCCCAACGTACTCTGTCCGTTCCATCCTGGAATCGAGGCGTCGGGTGGGGGGCCTTCAGTACCTCGTGGAGTGGGAGGGGTACGGTCCGGAGGTACGGTGCTGGGTCCCATTGAGGGATATCCTCGATCCCTCCCTGTTGCGGGATTTCCACCATCGCCATCCGGCTCGCCCTGCTCCACATCCTCCTGGCCGTCCCCGATGCCGGGTCGGCGCGCTGCTGGAGCTGCGCGTCAAGAGGGGGGTACTGTCACGACTTCCTCCGAAGCTGCCTCCCCTCCTTGTTCGGGCAGGCTTCGACGTTCGTCATCACCGGCCTTCTAGCCACTGCCGCTCCATATCTCATCATTCCATTTGTCTTGTCTTGTCAATTACACACACCTGGTTCATATCCCCTCATTAGTATGTGTTTAAGTGTTCCCTCTGCCCCCTTGTCCTTGTGGGTGATTGTTTCATGTGAGATGAGGGTAGCTCAGTGGAGCTACCTGTACTATGTATTGCCAGGGTATATTTTGCCCGTGTGCCTGTATTTGTTCCAGTGCGCCTGTTTTGCGCACTGGACTGTTGACGCTATCCAGCGTAACTGTGTACTACGGAATAAACTCTGTATTCTGTGATTTACCTTCCTGCGCCTGACTCCTTCAAATCACACTCTCACACATGCATACTCACCAGACATGTAACCCATTGAGCACGTTTGGGATGCTCTGGATCGACGTGTTCGACAGCGTGTTCCAGTTTCAGCCATTATCCAGCAACTTCACACAGCCATTGAAGTGGAGTGGGACAACATTCCAGAGGCCACAATCAACAGCCTGATCAACTCTATATGAAGGAGATGTGTCGCACTGCATGAGGCGGTCACACCAGATACTGACTGGTTTTCTGATACACACCCAAAGCTTTCTTTAAGGTATCTGTGACCAACAGATGCGTATCTGTATTACCAGTCATGTGAGATCCATAGGTTAGGGCCTAATGAATTTATGTCAATTGACTGATTTACTTATATTAACTGTAACTCCGTAAAAACTTTGAAATTGTTGCATGTTGTGTTTATATTTTTGTTCAGTGTAGGTTCTTTTTTTTCTGATGAAGTACATGTACTCACATGCCAAAGCAACACCAGTAGTCAAACAGTAGGTACATTTCACTACAACTCATATTAATTCACTGCCCTTTTTCCAAAGCTCTTTTTACCTACCTCGACACTGATCCACTCATGTCAACAAGGGCGGGTTTGGAGGTATAGTAATTGATTTGCATGAATAATATTATAATTTCAATGAAGCACCTCACCTTAATTTCCCTGCTCTGACTTTGTCTCTGGGTGAGCGTTTGCCCACGGCATTACTTTTGAGAAAGGCTCTCGGTTCTATTATGCTAACTTTAATATAAGGGTAAGAAGAAATATAACTTGATAATCAGATTCTTGGAATGCTCGATATGACCTTGAAAAGCCCAAGAGTTGGTCCATGTGTCGATGGATATCTTCCATAAAAAGGGAACATTTCAAATATCAAACCTCAGTCAAACGTACTACTTAGCATATATCCATCAAGTTGAAATTTCAGCAAGTAAACATAAATCTAAGACAGTGTTTCAAAAATAGACCAACATATTGTATTAAACTATCAAAGAGCTATACTTGCACATATTTATTTACCCTCCCTCTGATATACTGAGGACTAGGGGCGCAACTTTCACTGGGGACGGGGGTGACATGACCCCTCCACATTCTGAAATCACATTTTATAATTGCACTGTGATACAAAACGCAGCACGGGAGAGATGATCAGAGGCAGCTGCTGTCTGTGTTGCACTTTTTCTCCAAGTTGTAAAAGCAAGCAGAGCAGAAACTGCCTACTCTTTAGTTGACTGATCTAGCTGGCAAGGTAACTGCTGTTTCTGCTCTGTATTTATTCCCAGTGCTGCGTTAGCCAATGATTCATCACCTCTTGACTGAAGTGAATGAACTACTAGCAGCTAGTTAGCTAGCTAGTAGCTACCACAGCCAGTTCAGCTCTAGCTAGCCTCTAGCTATCTGTCAGGTAGCATAATCTAACAGCTGTTGTGTGTATGGACATGTTTTGTAGCCTTTGTTTGTCCCATTTCAACAGAAGTAAATTTGATGATGTACCATTAGCTAAAGCTAGCCAAGAGTTAGCTAACATTAGCTAGCTAGCTCACTAACTTTAGCTATTATTTTTGCCTCAATCACACTAGAACTGAATCAAACGATAAAACCAGCGGCTAAACGACTGAAGGCCAATATATTCTGATGTTTCTTCAGCGTAATTTGAGTTTTTATTAGTCAGTATAGCAATGTAACATTATTGATCTGTCAGTTTCTCTAGCTAATTCACTACTTTTCACACTGACACGGTATAAACAGCTCTACAGGCTTCAATGTCATGGTGCACAGTCAGTACACAACAGTATGCTCATCATGTCTTAGCAGGATCAGATGGTGACAGGTGTCCCAGTAGGGTCAGACAGCTAGGGAAGACCAGTCTACGGAGCTCAGGTGAATTTTGCAGCATATTATAACAATCAGTGAATGGATACAAAGTTCCATCTTGAGTTGATGGGAAGGCTACAGTCTGGGATCTGGGAATAATGGTCATTTCAATTATTGAACCATTGATTCTGTTCTTGGAAAATATAATGTATAAATGTACACCAAGGTAATTATTTGTCATGTCTCATCTGAGCAGGATCAGATGGTGACAGGGGTCTCATCAGGGTCAGGCAGTCAGGGAAGACCAGTCTGTGATGGTTGTTTCACGCTTGAGAGTACCTGTAATTATGCCAGTTAGCTGCCTACCATTCAGCTGTTTTTCTAACCTCATTGTCTGAAGCGCTGGCGTTAGGTAGTTAGTAGCTACTGTGCTCGAAAAGTAGCTAGCTTGTTGCTACCTGGATAGCTAACTAAACAATAGCTGGAACGACCTAGCGAACAGACGTGAACTGGCTGAGTCGATTCAGTGGCTAGCTTTGCACTTGGCTGGCTAACAGTAGCTGCTAGGGGTAAGTTATAACCTACATTTGTGTTTTGTTTTTACATACTGGTAACCAGAGTCGTTCAAGGGAATTCGGGACATGGGTGACTAGTTAACGTTAGCTTGGCTCTCTCTGTGTGTTCGTGCCGTGGGAGGAGTTTTTTTTTCTTCCATTGGCAGAAAGCAATGGCTAGCTAGTATGCTAACTATTCTAGCTAACTAACTGGCTGAATAAGTTGACGACGGACTCGCTCAAGCTGTCGGGACTAACCTAGAACTTTACACAACGTTAGACACAGACACGAATGATCTGCTTGGCGTGTTGACACACTGGTGGTTTGTTGTGACTGAGTTTTGGTGCTAAACTGTGTTGTTGAAGGCTGGCATGTTAGGATAGGATTCGGTGCCCTGGACGGTTTTCACGGAAGAATACTGTACCAAGTTAGCTAGCTGAATAAACTAAGTTAGTCTATTCCTAGAAAACATTGAACCGCTGTAGTTTACAACAATTATAGTTTCTGAGGTGGAAGTTGGGAGAGTTATATTTGGGTGTTTCAGTAAAACGTAAGTGAGGGAGGCCCCGCTCTCTCGCTTTCCCAGATGTTTAGATAATTTCATTCCGATCTCCTTTGCATTATTGTAGCCATTTTCTGTAGCCTGTCAACTATGTATCTGTCTATCCCTGTTCTCTCCTCTCCGCACAAGCTATACAAATGCCTCACACCGCGTGGCTGCTGCCACTCTAACCTGGTGGTCCCTGCACGCACGACCCACGTGGAGTTCCAGGTCTCCGGCAGCCTCTGGAGCTGCCGTTCTGCGGCCAACAAGGTAGAGTTCATCTCAGCCTATGCTACCCTCCAGTCCCTCGACTTCCTGGCGCTGACGGAAACATGGATTACCACAGAAAACACTGCTACTCCTACTGCTCTCTCCTCGTCTGACCATGTGGTCAGCATACCCCGAGAGCATCTGGTCAGCGGGGTGGTGGCACAGGAATCCTCATCTCTCCCAAGTGGACATTCTCTCTTTCTCCACTGACCCATCTGACTATCTCCTCTTTTGAATTCCATGCTGTCACAGTCACTAGCCCATTCAAGCTTAACATCCTTATCATTTATCGCCCTCCAGGTTCCCTTGGAGAGTTCATCAATGAGATTGACGCCTTGCTAAGTTCCTTTCCTGAGGATGGCTCACACCTCACAGTTCTGGGTGACTTTAACCTCCCTACGTCTACCTTTGACTAATTTCTCTCTGCCTCCTTCTTTCCACTCCTCTCCTCTTTTGACCTCACCCTCTCAACGCACACCCCCCTACTCACAAGGCAGGCAATACGCTTGACCTCATCTTTACTAGATGATGTTCTTCTACTAATCTCACTGCAACACACCTCGAAGTCTCCGACCACTACTTTGTATCCTTTTCTCTCTCGCTCTCCTCCAACACTACTCACTCTGCCCCTACTCAGATGGTACTGCGCCGTCGCAACCTTCGCTCTCTCTCTCCCGCTACTCTCTCCTCTTCCATCCTATCATCTCTTCCCTCTGCTCAATCCTTCTCCCTCCAATCTCCTGATTCTGCCTCCTCAACCCTCCTCTCCTCCCTTTCTGCATCCTTTGACTCTCTATGTCCCCTATCCTACTGGCCGGCTCGGTCCTCCCCTCCTGCTCCGTGGCTTGACGACTCATTGCGAGCTCACAGAACAGGGCTCCGGGCAGCCGAGCGGAAATGGAGGAAAACTAGTCTCCCTGCGGACCTGGCATCTTTTCACTTCCTCCTCTCTACATTTTCTTTCTCTGTTTCTGCTGCTAAAGCCACTTTCTACCACTCTAAATTCCAAGCATCTGCCTCTAACCCTAGGAAGCTCTTTGCCACCTTATCCTCCCTGCTGAATCCTCCCCCCCCCCACCCCCCCCTCCCCTCCCTCTCTGTGGATGACTTCAACAACCATTTTGAAAAGAAGGTTGACGACATCCGATCCTCGTTTGTTAAGTCAAATGACAACGCTGGTCCTGCTCACACTGCCCTACCCTATGCTTTGACTTCTTTCTCCCCTCTCTCTCCAGATGAAATCTTGCGACTTGTGACGGCCGGCCGCCCAACAAACTGCCCGCTTGACCCTATCCCCTCCTCTCTTCTCCAGACCATTTCCGGAGACCTTCTCCCTTACCTCACCTCACTCATCAACTCATCCTTGACCGCTGGCTATGTCCCTTCTGTCTTCAAGAGAGCGAGAGTTGCACCCCTTCTCAAAAAACCTACACTCGATCCCTCCGATGTCAACAACTACAGACCAGTATCCCTTCTTTCTTTTCTCTCCAAAACTCTTGAGCGTGCCGTCTTTAGCCAACTCTCTTGCTATCTCTCTCAGAATGACCTTCTTGATCCAAACCAGTCAGGTTTCAAGACTGGTCATTCAACCGAGACTGCTCTTCTCTGTGTCACGGAGGCTCTCCGCACTGCTAAAGCTAACTCTCTCTCCTCTGCTCTCGTCCTTCTAGACCTATCTGCTGCCTTTGATACTGTGAACCATCAGATCCTCCTCTCCACCCTCTCCGAGTTGGGCATCTCCGGCGCGGCTCACTCTTGGATTGCGTCCTGCCTCACAGGTCGCTCCTACCAGGTGGCGTGGCGAGAATCTGTCTCCGCACCACGTGCTCTCACCACTGGTGTCCCCCAGGGCTCAGTTCTAGGCCCTCTCCTATTCTCGCTATACACCAAGTCACTTGGCTCTGTCATATCCTCACATGGCCTCTCCTATCATTGCTACGCAGACAACACACAATGAATCTTCTCCTTTCCCCCTTCTGATAACCAGGTGGCGAATCGCATCTCTGCATGTCTGGCAGACATATCAGTGTGGATGACGGATCACCACCTCAAGCTGAACCTCGGCAAGACGGAGCTGCTCTTCCTCCCGGGGAAGGACTGCCCGTTCCATGATCTCGCCATCACTGTTGACAACTCCGTTGTGTCTTCCTTCCAGAGTGCAAAGAGCCTTGGCGTGACCCTGGACAACACCCTGTCGTTCTCTGCTAACATCAAGGCGGTGAACCGATCCTGTAGGTTCATGCTCTACAACATTCGCAGAGTACGACCCTGCCTTACACAGGAAGCGGCACAGGTCCTAATCCAGGCACTTGTAATCTCCTGTCTGGATTACTGCAACTCGCTGTTGGCTGGGCTCCCTGCCTGTGCCATTAAACCCTACAACTCATCCAGAACGCCGCAGCCCGTCTGGTGTTCAACCTTCCCAAGTTCTCTCACGTCACCCCGCTGCTCCACACACTCCACTGGCTCCAGTTGAAGCTTGCATCTGCTACAAGACGATGGTGCTTGCCTACGGAGCTGTGAGGGAAACGGCACCTCCGTACCTTCAGGCTCTGATCAGTCCCTACACCCAAACGAGGGCATTGCGTTCATCCACCTCTGGCCTGCTGGCCCCCCTACCTCTGCGGAAGCACAGTTCCCACTCAGCCCAGTCAAAACTGTTCGCTGCTCTGGCACCCCAATGGTGGAACAAGCTCCCTCACGACGCCAGGACAGCGGAGTCACTCACCACCTTCCGGAGACACTTGAAACCCCACCTCTTTAAGGAATACCTGGGATAGGATAAAGTAATCCTTCTACCCCCCCTTACCCCACCCCCCTAAAAAAGTGGTTGTAAAGTGGTTGTCCCACTGGCTTTCATAAGGTGAATGCACCAATTTGTAAGTCGCTCTGGATAAGAGCGTCTGCTAAATGACGAAAATGTAAATGTCAAATGTGATGGTGCAGAGGTGAACTTTGCAGATACAACCCTTTATTCTCTCAGTGCAGCAAGCACTGGACAAGCAAGAAGCTTCAAAGATTGAAAATATTTTAAGGCAGTCTGACAAACCTCTAAAGTTGATTTCCAAACTGTATCAAGGGTTGATAGTGGCTTTTCCCGATGACACAAAACATGTTTAAAAAATGTGAGGAAGACCTGGGAGATGCTATTGATGATGATGAATAGATACAGATATGTTAGAATTCCCAGTCATGTTCATTTAATGTAAGACATAAAATACTGCAGTTTAAGACCATCCATAGAGCGCACTATATGCCAGTTAACTGAATATTATGCACTCACAAATGTCATTTTTCTGCTGGAGGTGTAAAGCACAAAAGGGGACATAGTTGCATATGTTATGGTCTTGTGAAGGCTGGCTGAATTCTGGCAAAGAGTATGTTCTTTAGCTCAGCTGTCTACAGATTCTCTGTTTTTGTTTGATTGGAAATATTGATACTGGAGACTGTTATCAGAAGAAACTGTGTAACCTAGCATTTACAGTGGCTAAGAAATGCATTGCCATTAATTGGAAGGTTGGTTATCCTCCCACAATGTCACAATGGATGGCAGAAATGTCAAGTTATGTATTACTAGATTTGATGTATTACAAGATAATATTACAAGGGTATATTACAAGGGTATACTGTGCAACTTTCATAAGGTCTGGATTCCTTATATGGAATACTGTACAACAAAAGGAGGTTGTATTGAAAACATGCCCATGTCAGGGGAGATACCTATTTAGGCAATCCCTAGCTGCTGGGCTGCTCAGTCCTGGCCCTGGGGGTCTGCCGTACTGTTGGTTGTCACTCTGGCCTTGGCCTAACACATCTGAAACCAATAATGAATGTTTCACTAAGATCCTAAAGCTGAGTGTGGTGGTTTGGGTTGGGGCGCTGCAGGGCTGTGTACCCCTAGGGGCAGGACGGGGTGACCCAGCTATATATATATATTTTGTGTGCAAGTACTATTAGACCTATGATATGAATTAAATGGAGGATGTACTGTTTCTATGTGTTAATGTGTAGGAGGTTAATGTGTTTTTATTAAACTTTTGATTTTCAAACCTTTCCCTTGAGACATTAAACAAATTTAAATGGAAAGGAAGTTGTGTTGGGGAGAGAGTTGAGTTATTAATTAGACTGGTGGGGGTCGGGCGTGCACGCGGCTCAGGCTGGCTGGGCGGTCTGGCTGAAATTTGATAAGGAGGATGTCTTGATAAAGACAATCAAAAATGAAGTCTTTGTACTTTATCTCTAAGAGTTGTTCATTTGTTTGGCTATTGGTTAAAGGTGCAACACAATATTGATTATTGAATTATCATTGATCTAGTTTAGTCTTATCAATCACTTAAACATACAGTGGGGAGAACAAGTATTTGATACACTGCCGATTTTGCAGGTTTTCCTACTTACAAAGCATGTAGAGGTCTGTAATCATAGGTACACTTCAACTGTGAGAGACGGAATCTAAAAAAAAAATCCAGAAAATCACATTGTATGATTTTTAAGTAATTAATTTGCATTTTATTGCATGACATAAGTATTTGATACATCAGAAAAGCAGAACTTAATATTTGGTACAGAAACCTTTGTTTGCAATTACAGAAATCATACGTTTCCTGTAGGTCTTGACCAGGTTTGCACACACTGCAGCAGGGATTTTGGCCCACTCCTCCATACAGACCTTCTCCAGATCCTTCAGGTTTCGGGGCTGTCGCTGGGCAATACGGACTTTCAGCTCACTCCAAAGCGTTTCTATTGGGTTCAGGTCTGGAGATTGGCTAGGCCACTCCAGGACCTTGAGATGCTTCTTACGGAGCCACTCCTTAGTTGCCCTGGCTGTGTGTTTCGGGTCGTGGTCATGCTGGAAGACCCAGCCACGACCCATCTTCAATGCTCTTACTGAGGGAAGGAGGTTGTTGGCCAAGATCTCGGGATACATGGCCACATCCATCCTCCCCTCAATACGGTGCAGTCGTCCTGTCCCCTTTGCAGAAAAGCATCCCCAAAGAATGATGTTTCCACCTCCATGCTTCACGGTTGGGATGGTGTTCTTGGGGTTGTACTCATCCTTCTTCTTCCTCCAAACACGGCGAGTGGAGTTTAGACCAAAAAGCCCTATTTTTGTCTCATCAGACCACATGACCTTCTCCCATTCCTCCTATGGATGATCCAGATGGTCATTGGCAAACTTCAGACGGGCCTGGACATGCGCTGGCTTGAGCAGGGGGACCTTGCTTGCGCTGCAGGATTTTAATCCATGTCGGCGTAGTGTGTTACTAATGGTTTTCTTTGAGACTGTGGTCCCAGCTCTCTTCAGGTCATTGACCAGGTCCTGCCGTGTAGTTCTGGGCTGATCCCTCACCTTCCTCATGATCATTGATGCCCCACGAGGTGAGATCTTGCATGGAGCCCCAGACCGAGGGTGATTGACCGTCATCTTGAACTTCTTCTATTTTCTAATAATTGCGCCAACAGTTGTTGCCTTCTCACCAAGCTGCTTGCCTATTGTCCTGTAGCCCATCCCAGCCTTGTGCAGGTCTACAATTTTATCCCTGATGTCCTTACACAGCTCTCTGGTCTTGGCCATTGTGGAGAGGTTGGAGTCTGTTTGATTGAGTGTGTGGACAGGTGTCGTTTATACAGGTAACGAGTTCAAACAGGTGCAGTTAATACAGGTAATGAGTGGAGAACAGGAAGGCTTCTTAAAGAAAAACTAACAGGTCTGTGAGAGCCGGAATTCTAACTGGTTGGTAGGTGATCAAATACTTATGTCATGCAATAAAATGCAAATTAATTACTTAAAAATCATACAATGTGATTTTCTGGATTTTTGTTTTAGATTCCGCCTAAAACAAAAATGTTGAAGTGTACCTATGATAAAAATGACAGACCTCTACATGCTTTGTAAGTAGGAAAACCTGCAAAATCGGCAGTGTATCAAATACTTGTTCTCCCCACTGTATTTAATAATGGTCTCTTACCTAGCTTGATGACTGTGAGCATTTTTGCATACTTTTTGTTGTTCTAAATAGAGATGGCTAGAAGGGCCATGGGTCATATAAAACTGTGTAGAAATACCGGAAATGAGCTTTAGACGCCCCAAAAAATGGGTGGACCCTCAGCCCCCCCACCAAGTTATGTCCCCCCCACTTCTAAAACCAAAGTTGCGCCCCTGCTGAGTACTCCATAGCAAACACAACATAGTAACAAAATGCTATCTAATCTGTAAGATCTGGGGACCATCCTGAAATTATGCTCCTTTGAGGTTTCTGATGGTTCAGGCATTTGAATAAACTGCTTGTGTTCCAAGAGCTGCAGTAATTGAGGGAAGTTTGTGAGCAGGCTGCTTGTTTGTAGTTTTATGCAGATCACAGCGTTTTCTCCTCTTTCCCCCAACTGGTGTTTCTAAGCTAATGCAGTAGCCTGGGTCAGAGGAGGAATGCTGATGATGCCAGCCCCATCCTCTGGTCCTGACAAGTTAATACGGACAAACAGAGCACTCCCTCCTCACTGCAGCCATGGCTAGCAGATCGGGGTTAGTTCCCACCGGACTAGGGGGTGTGCATACCATTATGGATGCGTCTCATTTCACATGGATGACCTAACTTCAGAGTGTTTGTTGAAATATGTTATGTGGGGATGCGAGAAAAGGAAAAATAAAGTGGGTGGAAAAGAAATGTTTGTTTGTCTGAACTGAACTGTTACAAATTGTGTCATCATCCGGTGAAATATTAAACTATTAACTTTGTTTACTGTTTGTTTCTTATCCCATGGTCATTTTGTGCTTAAACTAGACAATTTAGGTGTATGTTATTTTTTTATATTAGTAGTGGTCCCTGTACATAGTCTGTCTGTGTCCTGTCTTACTACAGTGGGGCCAGGAGAAGGAGACTTGTTTTGTTACTTTTAACATAATCACTGTTTTGGAAAATTAACACAAATCATGTGTTAAATGAGCCAACATAGTGATTGTGTTAAAAGTAACAACATGGTGATTGTGTTAAAAGTAACAACATGTCGTCCCTAACTAGACACACAGATGTCTAACACAACATGTTTTGTGTTTAACACATCTGTTCTTAGAGTGCAGATTTGGATGCTGACGTGTGTTACTATTTCCAAAATAATGGAGCATGGCATGGACATAGAAATAGAAGCAGGAGGTATGAAACAACTGAATCGAGACAATATCCTCCACAAGGAGCAAGTATGAGAGCCATCATGTGTGTAATGCACAAGAACCTTCCAAATATAATGAGAAATGGGGCAACCTATGCCTTTCAAGGTGCACCTCCACAGAAATAGAGCTGAACTGGCCTAAGACTGGGCTATATCCCAGTTGTTAAAATCACACAAAGAAAGCTTTTCCACCCCGTCAGTGCCTGATCCAACCTGCCTGGTCCACCCGTCATAGAGAGGATCAAACAGGCCAGAGAAGACAAACAAAATCCTACAGATAAGGCAACGGACTCAATCATCCAGAACTTGTTTGATGCCTTATAGAAAAAGCGAGGTCAGATCGAGCACTGATGAAAAAACCCACATCCACTACAAACGCAGTGTTGGCGCAAATGTGTGTTGGGTGAAGGGGAGGAGGGAGAGGTCAGGGTAAAAATGCAGGGAGTGCTCTGCAGAGCGAAGGGTCCGCCAAATTACCGCATGACCCTAATAATTCATAAAGAAAAGGGGAAGTACCTGTTTAATATTCATTATCGTCCCCCTGGACTACACACCTGCAGCAATATGATTAATTTTATTTTCAGCACATTATTCTTGTATCACCTCTCTGCACACACCGACCATAGAGGGCTCAATTGCCTCCATATTTTCACCCACCCATTGAAAGTCACTGCTATTTCTTGAGGGTTTTGTGGGCCCTCTTAATAGAGGGTTCCTGAGTGTGCTGTCACCGTCCCCCATTGGAGCTTGGAAGACATGTTTGATATGTTCATTATGTTACTGGCACTGCGAAGCGCTGATGTTGGTGGCGCTTTATGTGATGACCATGTCACCCAGGTCCCAGAAACCCATTAAAAACATTTAACCGGAGAAAGTGATGCTGTAAGTAGAGCCACTGCTGCCAGATGGCGCCAGGAGAAGGGGAGGTGTACGCTGGGTAATAAAAGACCAAGGTCCTGATCAAGCAGACTTGTGTATCAAGTTCCACAGCTTCAAGTGCATGAGCGCGAACACTGGAACCCCTCTCTTTGATAGGCTGGAGTTGACTGGCAGGAGTGGACACATCATATGACCTACAGTCATGTTTTAATTAAAAAGATGTGGGTAATTCAGACCTTTTAGGAACGTGCTACTGTTAGTTGGCAGCTCAATTGGAGCTCTCCAAGTAGAACAATGCCAACAGAACAGAGGCCATGCAGCTAGGCTGCAGCAGGTCAAGTACAGTCAGTCACCTGCTCAGCTCAACTGATATCCTTCTATCATCCCAGTGAAATGAGGGGCGCATTCCTGACAGATCAATGACCTGACGGCAGTGAGAGGAGAGATTAGGAAACAAAGACAGAGAGAGTGTTTCCCTTTGAAAGGACATTATACAGGTCTGGCTCAGGCCCGTGTTCTGATTGTTACTGAGGAGAGAGAGCGATCTGAGAAGGGAACATTTTTAATTTAACATTAAGGGAAGGGGAAAGCTGCTCTGAGGGAGCAGGAAAGGTATGTAAATTAACACAGAAATGGCAGCTTCATTAAATAGTACCCGCAAAGCACCAGTCTCAACGTCAACAGTGAAGTGGCGACTACGGGATGCTTACCTTCTAGGCAGAGTTGCAAAGAAAAAGCCATATCTCAGACTGCCCATCTTAATATTTTATTTTTATTGGCCAGTCTGAGATATGGCTTTTTCTTTGCAACACTGCCTAGAAGGTCAGCATCCCGGAGTCGCCTCTTCACTGTTGACGTTGAGACTGGTGTTTTGTGGGTACTATTTAATGAAGCTGCCAGTTGAGGACCTGTGAGGCGTCTGTTTCTCAAACTAGACACTCTAATGTATTTGTAATTGCTGATCCTCCAGATACGCAACTAGTCTCAAGAAGGCCAGTTTGATTGCTTCTTTAATCAGCACAACAGTGTTCAGCTGTGCTAACATCATTGCAAAAGGGTTTTCTAATGATCAATTAGCCTTTTAAATGATAAACTTGGATTAGCAAACACAACGAGCCATTGGAACACAGGACTGATGGTTGTTGATAATGGGCCTCTGTACGCCTATGTAGATATTCCATTAAGAATCAGCAATTTCCAGCTACAATAGCCATTTACAACATTAACAATGTCTACACTGTATTTCTGATCAATTTGATGTTAATTGCTTTTCTTTTCGAAAACAAGGACATTTCTAAGTGACCCCAAACTTTTGAACGGTAGTGTATGTGTGTGTCACGCCCTGACCTATAGAACTCTTGTTAGTTTGGTCAGGGTGTGCATGTTTAGTATCTATGTTATGTTTTCTATGTATAGAATCTAGGTATTGTGTTTCTAGGTTTGGCCGGGTATGATTCCCAATCAGAGGCAGTTGTCGCTCGTTGTCTCTGATTGGGGATCATACTTAGGCAGCCTGTTTGCTATCATTAGTTGTGGGATCTTGTTCCGTGTAGAGGCTTATATTGTGTTTAGCCTGAGGACCTCAGGTTTTGTTGTTTTGTTTGTGTGTTTATCGTTATAATAAACATGTATGCATTTCACGCTGTGCCTTGGTCTGACCCGTCCTTCAACGAGCGTGACAGTGTGTGTGTGTCTGCAGGTTTTTCTGTCAGACTCTTGGTTTGGAGTAGAGGAGAACCTGCTGGCCCCCTCCTGATCTTCACCGTCCATCCGTTCCCACAACAGCCCCCTAAGGAGGCGATGGGACGTGTCTGTTTCTAGGAGATAAAGGGTTGCTCACCGCTGGCCCAGTTGGCACACTGGCAGTCTGCTCATGTAACAGGCCATGTCACTGAAACTGAGAGAGGGTAGAGAGGAGTAGGAGGGGGGGAGGAGGGGAGGGGTAGGTGGGGTATGAGTAGGAGAGAGGGATGAGTAGGAAAGAGGGATGTTAGAGACAGGGATGGTAGGAGAGAGGGATGGTTGGAGAGAGGGATGGTAGGAGAGAGGGATGGTAGGAAATAGGGATGTTAGAGACAGGGATGTAGGAGAGAGGGATGGTTAGAGAGCGGGATGGTAGGAGAGAGGGATGGTAGGAGAGAGGGATGGTTGGAGAGAGGGATGGTTGGAGAGAGGGATGGTAGGAGAGAGGGATGGTAGGAGAGAGGGATGGTTGGAAAGAGGGATGGTAGGATAGAGGAATGTTTGGAGAGAGGGATGGTAGGAGAGAGGGATGGTAGGATAGATGTTAAGAGGGCACAATACATCTGGCTCACTAACTTTCATAAGAAAAGGAGCAGCAAAGACAGAACTCCAATAGTGTCAACATCCTGTTATACTTGCCAGAGATAGTGGAGCTAACAAACAAATGATTTGCACTTAACTTGGTGCAAACTCCTTGACAAGAAATGCCTTTGGATTCTCACACATTTCTTTATTTCAGATACAAGTGCTCCATCTGAGGCAAGCATATTGTAACATGTGTTACCATAAAGCATAAAGTAAAAATGAAATGAGTCTATTATGCAGTAGACCTTTAAGGCTGCAGGTATGTGTGTGGTTGGAGGGGTTGCCATTCCAACCCATAAGTGCCTAGCATTGTTTGCTAAAAACAGGGATTTCAGGCCTCTTTTCTCGGAATGATAGTATACAAATAATAGTTCAAAGACATCCATTATGACATTGCAGTAGTGTGCTACAAGGTTCTCTTTCCATGGACCATGGCAAAATCTACAAAATGGATCTGTCTCCAAGTTAAAATGTTAAAGTACTCATGTATTGGCACTAGGCGTCATATCCATATTAGCAATATACCATGACACAAGAAATATGCAGCACAGCATTGTTTACTAGAATGGATGGAATATCCATAGTGGATGGAGGGAGATTCTATCATTGTTTACAGGCTGACCAGGTTACCCAGAATACTGTCTCTGGTAGGGGACTTCTAGAATCAGACTGAGAAAACTGAGAATTACACTGAATTGAATTTAACGCAGCCTTGCACATTTGTCTTTGAAAGTTTGTTGTTTGTACCCCGTTTCTCACCACAAACTGCAGAGCCAGGCATTGAACCCTTTTATTGATTTCACATCTTCAGAGGTGAATGTTTCGGCTGATTTCACACCACCAGCTCTGGGAGAAAGTGCTAATGGCACACCTTCACTGGACGAGCTGCTGAGACAGATTGTTAACTAACAAGGGCATAGGAAATTAGAGGGTCAAATTGGACCCAAATTGCTGTGCATATTAAATCTGAACAAAGGCAAAAAAAAAGATTAAACAACGTCTGAGTAGTTACCTCAGCCTCCTGTATTTGTACATTAACACTTTTCTTCATTATTGAGGCTCCATATTCAATCACAGCATCCTAACTAATACCAGTAAGCCATGAATCTCTCCAGCCTCTTCACACATGAATGCATGCGTATGGAGGGGCAAACACACATACACACACACACACACAGTCGTAACCCTCAGAGACCAATATCAATATCACAGAGTGGACATTCTTTCCACTCAGGCAGATCTGCCTTCATTTTACCAAATGAAGGGTGTCCTATATGCTCCACCGGTGGGAATATCAATAGCCAGCTATAGTATTAGGAAAAATCAATACAGTAGAGTACATGAGTACAAATCTCTCTCCCCAGACTTTTAGGTCCCTTTGATATAGAGTCACAGTGACACGCATCCTAGCTGCTCTTATTCTGCACTCCCCTAAATCATATGATTGGTGACCAACGGACCATGTGACCTAAATAACAATTAAATGGTCCCATCCATTGGTGCCCAGGTTATAAGACATTTGGAAAGAACTAAAAAGACAGTATACTATATCATGTCATAAATGGAACATTCATGTATGGTTTATTGCATCTATTCTGAGGCATGGCCCCCCAGTTGGTTACAGAATGGAGCATAGTGTCACGCCCTGGCCTACAGAACTCTAGCTAGTTTGGTCAGGGTGTGAATATTCTAGATTTGTATTTCTATGTTGGCCGGTGTGGTTCCCAATCAGAGGCAGCTGTCGCTCGTTGCCTCTGATTGGGAATCATACTTAGGCAGCCTTTTGGCACTGTCTAGTTGTGGGTTCTTGTTCCGTGTAAGGTTTGTTGTGTTGTACCTTTGGACTTCAAGTTTCATTTCCTTTGTTGTTTTGTCGTGTGTTTATCGTTAATAATCATGAACGCATATCACGCTGAGCCTTGGTCCGACCATTCTTTAAACGAACGTGACAGAAGAACCCACCAAACGAGGACCAAACTGCATGCCCAGGAGCAGCAGACACCCTGGGGGGGGGGCTAAAAGGGTGGTCGGGGAGTGACAGAGAGGAGCCCCGACCACTGCACTCGTGGGGGCTCAAGGAGGAGTCCTCACTGGAGGAGGACGAAGCGCGGAATGTAAAGGACGGAGACAGTCATAGACCTCCAGCGCCGGTTCCCAGTCCGGTATGCCCTGTACCTGCTCCTCGCACCAAGCCAGTGGTGCGCGTCGCCAGTCCGGCCCGGCCTGTTCCTGCTCCTCGCACCAAGCCAGTGGTGCGTGTTCCCAGTCCGGCCCGGCCTGTTTCTGCTCCTCGCACCAAGCCGGTGGTGCGCTCGTCGCCAGTCCGGCCAGGCCTGTTCCTGCTCCTCACAACAAGCCTGTGGTGCGCGTCGCCAGTCCGGCCTGGCCTGTTCCTGCTCCTCGCACCAAGCCAGTGGTGCGCGTCGCCAGTCCGGCACGGCCCGTGCCCGTTCCACCGGTGCCTGATCCAGATCCGGTCGGTTGCTCCACTCCGGAGCCAGAGCGGTCTGCTCCACCGGTGCCCAGTCCAGCTCCGGTCAGCAGCTCCACTCCGGAGCCAGAGCAGTCCGCCCCACCGGTGCCCAAGCCAGCTCCGGGCAGCGGCTCCACTCCGGAGCCGGAGCCGCCACCGAGGCTGGAAGCCCACCCGGTCCCTCCCCTATTCAGTCAGGTTTGTGCGGCCGGAGTCCGCACCTTTGGGGGGGGTGATACTGTCACGCCCTGGCCTACAGAACTCTAGCTAGTTTGGTCAGGGTGTGAATATTCTAGATTTGTATTTCTATGTTGGCCGGTGTGGTTCTCAATCAGAGGCAGCTGTCGCTCGTTGTCTCTGATTGGGAATCATACTTAGGCAGCCTTTTGGCACTGTCTAGTTGTGGGTTCTTGTTCCGTGTAAGGTTTGTTGTGTTGTACCTTTGGACTTCAAGTTTTGTTTCCTTTGTTGTTTTGTCATGTGTTTATCGTTAATAAACATGTACGCATATCATGCTGCGCCTTGGTCCGACCCTTCTTTAAACGAACGTGACACATAGGATCCATGTTACTCATTAAATGAGGCACCACTAAGCATGCACTCATCCCCAAATGCTTGTGTGCATTCATGCTGTGCTGGATTTACACTGCAGCAAAACATTTACATTTACATTTACATTTTAGTCATTTAGCAGACGCTCTTATCCAGAGCGACTTACAGGAACAATTAGGGTTAAGTGCCTTGCTCAGAGCGACTACAAATTGGTGCATTCACCCTATAGCCAGTGGGATAACCACTTTACAATTATACTATTTTTATTAATTTTTTTTTTGGGGGGAGGGGTAGAAGGATTACTTTATCCTATCCCAGGTGTTCCTTAAAGAGGTGGGGTTTCAAATGTCTCCGGAAGGTGGTGAGTGACTCCGCTGTCCTGGCGTCGTGAGGGAGCTTGTTCCACCATTGGGGTGCCAGAGCAGCGAACAGCTTTGACTGGGCTGAGCGGGAACTATGCTTCCGCAGAGGAAGGGGAGCCAGCAGGCCAGAGGTGGATGAACGCAATGCCCTCGCCTGGGTGTAGGGACTGATCAGAGCCTGAAGGTACGGAGGTGCCGTTCCCCTCACTGCTCCATAGGCAAGCACCATGGTCTTGTAACGGATGCGAGCTTCAACTGGAAGCAAGTGGAGTGTGCAGAGGAGGGGGGTGACGTGAGAGAACTTGGGAAGGTTGAACACCAGACGGGCTGCGGCATTCAGGATGAGTTGTAGGGGTTTAATGGCACAGGCAGGGAGCCCAGCCAGCAGCGAGTTGCAGTAATCCAGACGGGAGATGACAAGTGCCTGGATTAGGACCTGTGCCGCTTCCTGTGTAAGGCAGGGTCGTACTCTCCGAATGTTGTAGAGCATGAACCTGCAGGATCGGGTCACCGCCTTGATGTTAGCGGAGAATGACAGGGTGTTGTCCAGGGTCACGCCAAGGCTCTTCGCACTCTGGGAGGAGGACACAACGGAGTTGTCAACCGTGATGGCGAGATCATGGAACGGGCAGTCCTTCCCGGGAGGAAGAGCAGCTCCGTCTTGCCAGGGTTCAGCTTGAGGTGGTGATCCGTCATCCATACTGATATGTCGGCCAGACATGCAGAGATGCGATTCGCCACCTGGTTATCAGAAGGGGGAAAGGAGAAGATTAGTTGTGTATCGTCAGCGTAGCAATGATAGGAGAGGCCATGTGAGGATATGACAGAGCCAAGTGACTTGGTGTATAGGGAGAAAAGGAGAGGGCCTAGAACTGAGCCCTGGGGGACACCAGTGGTGAGAGCACGTGGTGCGGAGACAGCTTCTCGCCACGCCACTTGGTAGGAGCGACCGGTCAGGTAGGACGCAATCCAGGAGTGAGCCGCGCCGGAGATGCCCAGCTCGGAGAGGGTGGAGAGGAGGATCTGATGGTTCACTGTATCAAAGGCAGCAGACAGGTCTAGAAGGACAAGAGCAGAGGAGAGAGAGTTAGCTTTAGCAGTGCGGAGAGCCTCCGTGACACAGAGAAGAGCAGTCTCAGTTGAATGACCAGTCCTGAAAGCTGACTGGTTTGGATCAAGAAGGTCATTCTGAGAGAGATAGCAAGAGAGTTGGCTAAAGACGGCACGCTCAATAGTTTTGGAAAAAAAGAAAGAAGGGATACTGGTCTGTAGTTGTTGACATCAGTGGGATCGAGTGTTGGTTTTTTGAGAAGGGGTGCAACTCTCGCTCTCTTGAAGACGGAAGGGACATGGCCAGCGGTCAAGGATGAGTTGATCAGCGAGGTGAGGTAGGGGAGAAGGTCACCGGAGATGGTCTGGAATTAGAGAGGAGGGGATGGGGTCAAGCGGGCAGGTTGTTGGGCGGCCTGCAGTCACTAGTCGCAAGATTTTATCTGGAGAGAGAGGGGAGAAAGAAGTCAAAGCATAGGGTAGGGCAGTGTGAGCAGGACCAGCAGTGTCATTAGACTTAACAAACGAGGATCGGATGTCGTCAACCTTCTTTTCAAAGTGGTTGACAAAGTCATCCACAGAGAGGGAGGAGGGGGGGAGGGAGGATTCAGCAGTGAGGAGAATGTGGCAAAGAGCTTCCTAGGGTTAGAGGCAGATGCTTGGAATTTAGAGTGGTAGAAAGTGGCCTTAGCAGCAGAAACAGATGAAGAAAATGTAGAGAGGAGGGAGTGAAAAGATGCCAGGTCGGCAGGGAGTTTAGTTTTCTTCCATTTCCGCTCAGCTGCCCCGGAGCTCTGTTCTGTGAGCTCGCAATGAGTCATCAAGCCACAGAGCTGGAGGGGAGGACCGAGCCGGCCGGGAGGATAGGGGACACAGGGAGTCAAAGGATGCAGAAAGGGGAGGAGAGGAGGGTTGAGGAGGCAGAATCAGGAGATTGGAGGGAGAAGGATTGAGCAGAGGGAAGAGATGATAGGATGGAAGAGGAGAGAGTAGTGGGAGAGAGAGAGCGAAGGTTGCGGCGGCGCGTTACCATCTGTGTAGGGGCAGAGTGAGTAGTGTTGGAGGAGAGCGAGAGAGAAAAGGATACAAAGTAGTGGTCGGAGACATGGAGGGGAGTTGCAGTGAGATTAGTAGAAGAGCAACATCTAGTAAAGATGAAGTCAAGCGTATTGCCTGCCTTGTGAGTGGGGGATGGTGAGAGGGTGAGGTCAAAAGAGGAGAGGAGTGGAAAGAAGGAGGCAGAGAGAAATGAGTCAAATGTAGACGTGGGGAGGTTGAAATCCCCCAAAACTGTGAAGGGTGAGCCATCCTCAGGAAAGGAACTTATCAAGGCGTCAAGCTCATTGATGAACTCTCCAAGGGAACCTGGAGGGCGATAGATGACAAGGATATTAAGCTTAAATGGGCTAGTGACTGTGACAGCGTGGAATTCAAATGAGGAGATAGACAGATGGGTTAGGGGAAAAATTGAGAATGACCACTTGGGAGAGATGAGGATTCCTGTGCCACCACCCCTCTGACCAGATGCTCTCGGGGTATGCGAGAACACATGGTCAGACGAGGAGAGAGCAGTAGGAGTAGCAGTGTTTTCAGTGGTAATCCATGTTTCCGTCAGCGCCAGGAAGTCGAGGGACTGGAGGGTAGCATAGGCTGGGATGAAGTCAGCCTTGTTGGCCGCAGAACGGCAGTTCCAGAGGCTGCCTGAGACCTGGAACTCCAGGTGTGTGGTGCGTGCAGGAACCACCAGGTTAGAGAGGCAGCAGCCACGCGGTGTGAGGCGTTTGTGTAGCCTGTGCGGAGAGGAGAGAACAGGGATAGGCAGAGGCATAGTTGACAGGCTGCAGCAGATGGCTACAATAATGCAGAGGAGATCGGAATGAAATGAACTAAACATCAGGGAAAGGAGAGAGCTGGCCTCCCTCACCAAAAAATATATATATATATATATATATATATATATAACTCTCCCAACTTCCACCTCAGAAACTATAATTGTTTCACTGAACCACCCGAGTAAAACTCTCCCAACTTCCACTTTAGAAATTAGAATTGTTGTAAACTACAGCAGACTGTTATCAGTAGCTGTAATTAAGTACAGCAGCTACCAACCACCTAACGTTAATGCCTCGGATGAGGTTAGAAAAACAGCTGAATGGTAGCAGCTAGCTGGCTCAATCACAGGTACTCTTAAGCATGAAATAACATTGGAAACAATTAACCACAGTTGCAAAAAGTTACCAGTAGCTACCCGCTAGCTAGCTAGCTAGCTAGCTTTGTTGGTCCAAGTAGTGGGTAAGCTAGCCTCGTGCTTCGCCGGGGTCCGCCGAATACAGTCCTTACCTACAATAATTACCTACAATAACCTTCAATAACTACCTGAGTAAGCTACCTATAATACCAAACTACAATACCTACCTACAATCTAAATACATGGTTTAAGCTTAACTCAACACCATATAAGAAGCCAAGCTTACCTTTCATAACGCAGCAATGATTAAACGTTGGGTAGCTAGCACAAAGATATTGTATTTAGCTACCACAGTACAGCCAGCTGGTAGTGTTGGCTGGCTAGCAATGGCTACTGTGTTGACTTTGTTTGAAAAAGCGGCGTCGCTGCGAACGAATGTAGCTGGCTAAAAGGATATTGTTTTTAGTTGCTACCGTTGCTAATAGCAACTCGCCAGCTAATCCAGGAGGTGAGTTAGCTAGCTAGCTGTGCTACACCCGGCACCGCCGAATACAAAAGTAACCTACAATAACTACACAACAGCTACCCACAACAGCCCACGATGCCTACCTATACTACTTAATAATATACAGCCCACGATGCCTACCTATAGTACCTAACTACAATCTAAATACATAGTTTAAGCCTTACTCGACAAAGCCCAAGCTATGTATAAAGCCAAACTGGCAGACTGCAGTCAGTAGCCGAAATTAAGTACAGCAGCTACCAACCACCTAACGTTAATGATAATGAGGTTAGAAAAACAGCTGAAGGTGGCAGCTAGCTGGCTCAATTACAGGTAGTCTTAAGCGTGAAATAACATTGGAAGCAGCTAACCACAGTTGCTAAAAGTTACCGGTAGCTACCCGCTAGCTAGCTAGCTTTGTTGGTCCAAGTAGTGGGTAAGCTAGCCTCGTGCTTCGCCGGGGTCCGCCGAATACAGTCCTTACCTACACTAATTACCTACAATAACCTACAATAACTACCTGAGTAAACTACCTATAATACCTAACTACAATACCTACCTACAATCTAAATACATGGTTTAAGCTTTACTCAACACCATATAAGAAGCCAAGCTTACCTCCTGCTAGAGAAAACACAACCTCTCCAACAAAGACAAATAGTCCCAATAAAGATGTGTAACTTTCAAAATACAGAAATCAACCCTGTATGATGCATTTTGCATCATATGATACAAAACACATAATAATATGATGCAAAATGCATCAAACGGGGATGGATTCTATATTCTGAAAGTTACATATCTTGAAAACTTTATTGGTGAGAATAAAAATATTTTGGGACTATGTCAACAATGGACTAATGAACCAAATACTAAAATATCATTTTTGGGTGGAGTTTTCCTTTAATTATTAATGACAATTTTATGCGTTTTAGCTAACATTTTCCGTCCACAGACTATTTTGGTTCAGAGTGCCTAAAGACAAAACAATCACTAAATAACACAATATGTTTTCCCTCTTTACTTTCAACTTTATTCAGCACTCGGATCATCTGCTCTTTCTTTGAAGTTGTTGCCTGTGACAGTTTTTACTCGGTTTGGAATGCACTTGCTCGTAAGTGACCCGGAGTGTTTAATTCGCCACGATTCATTATTGTTTTCAGTATCTTCTGTATAAAAGCACAAGCAGCCACAGAAAATATGCATAATTATCGCCATTTCATTCCATCGTCCTCTTTCTCCTCTGTGGCATTTCTGTGTGCATACGATTAATTCTGAGCGTTATCACTCGATACACAGCAGATCAAAGTAGTCTCTATGGGGCCTCTGATACAAGAGATACATCCCTCCCAACAAATTATTGATTGGTTGAAACTGGAAATATACACTGTCAATGTGGGTGTTGTTTTCCTCAGAAACAGGCTTATTGTAGGAAGTATATTCATAGTTGTAATCTTTGTTTTCCAATTATGTAATGCATGTCTTGTATATTTGTCCTTCTGATTAAGATTCAAGATAATGCTATTCATGCAATGTTCAGTATTCCACTTCCTAATTTCCATATTGAATTGCTAAATGTAATTTGAAGCATGACTGCACGTATGATGTGGATTTGATTATTTGTTTTATTTTCTCACTGATACCCATGATAAGACGGATGCATGTAACCTACTAGTCAAAGGTTTGGACACACCAACTCATTCAAAGGTTTTTCTTTATTTTTACTATTTTTCACATTGTAGAATAATAGTGAAGACATCAAAACTATGAAAAAATACATATGGAATCATGTAGTAACCAAAAAAGTGTTAAACAAGTCAAAATATATTTTATATTTGAGATTCTTCAAAGTAGCCACCCTTTGCCTTGATGACAGCTTTGCACACTCTTGGCATTCTCTCAACCAGCTTCATGAGGTTGTCACCTGGAATGCATTTCAATGAACAGGTATGCCTTCTTGAAAGTTAATTTGTGGAATTTATTTCCTTCTTAATGCGTTTGTGCCTATCAGTTGTGTTATGACAAGGTAGGGTATACAGAAGATAGCCATATTTGGTAAAAGACCAAGTCCATATTATGGCAAGAACAGCTCAAATAAGCAAAGAGAAACGACAGTCCATCATTACTTTAAGACATGAAGGTGTCAAGGGGTGCTGAAGGTGGGTGTGGTGCATGAATCAAGCGCAGGACGCAGAAGCTCAGTCCAAAAGACTTTAGTGCAATATTCATGTAGAAAATAAGCACAAAAAGCCCGAAGGCGAAATAAAGGCGCACACAGGCGTCAATCAAACGGCACACTAACATGTGCGAAAAACCTCTCCAAAACACTGGAGGGAAGTACGTAGCTCCAACACGAAACAGAAGAGCAATCACACACAAAGACAAACACACACAACGAGAACTAAATAGGACACTAACGAGGACTAACAAGACACAGGTGTACAACATCAAGACAAAACCAAACGAACATGAAACATAGATCGGTGGCAGCTAGTACTCCGGGGACGACGACCGCTGAAGCCTGCCCGAACCAGGAGGAGGAGCAGCCTCGGCCGAAACCGTGACAGTACCCCCCCCTTGACGCGCGGCTCCAGCCGTGCGCCGACCCCGGCCTCGGGTACGACCAGGAGGACGCGGAGCAGGGCGCGCGGGATGGTCCCGGTGGAACTCCGACAGGAGAGATGGGTCTAGGATGTCCCTCCGTGGCACCCAGCACCGCTCCTCCGGGCCGTACCCTCCCACTCCACGAGATACTGGAGACCCCCATCCGGCGTCTTGAGTCCAAGATGGACCGAACGGTGTACGCCGGAGCCCCTCGATGTCCAGTGGGGGCGGAGGAGTCTCCCTATCTCATTGTCCTGGAGTGGACCAGCTACCACCGGCCTGAGAAGAGACACATGGAACGAGGGGTTAATATTCTTATACTCAACAGGTAGATGTAACCTATAACACACCTCGTTCAATCTTCTCAGGACTTTAAAGGGCCCCACAAACCGCCGACCCAGCTTCCGGCAGGGCAGGCGGAGGGGTAGGTTTCTGGTAGAGAGCCAGACTCGATCTCCGGGTGCGTACACCGGCCCCTCACTGCGGTGGAGATCGGCGCTCGCCTTGTGACGAAGGACGGCCCGCTGCAGGTGGGACGTGGGCAGCGTTCCACGTCTCTTCCGAGCGCCTCATCCAATCATCCACCGCAGGGGCCTCGATCTGGCTCTGCTGCCAAGGTGCCAGAACCGGCTGGTAACCTAACACACATTGGAAGGGGGTTAGGTTGGTAGAGGAGTGGCGGAGAGAGTTCTGGGCCATCTCGGCCCAGGGAATGTACCGTGCCCACTCCTCCGGCTGGCCCTGGCAATACGACCTCAGAAACCTACCCATATCCTGGTTGACACGTTCTACCTGCCCGTTACTCTCCGGGTGGTACCCTGAGGTAAGGCTAACCGAGACCCCCAAACGCTCCATGAACGCTCTCCAAACACGGGAGGTAAACTGGGGGCCTCGATCAGACACTATATCCTCGGGTACCCCGTAATGCCGGAAGACGTGGGTAAATAGGGCCTCAGCGGTCTGTAGGGCAGTAGGAAGACCCGACATAGGGAGAAGACGACAGGCCTTAGAGAACCGGTCCACAACGACCAGGATGGTGGTATTCCCCTGAGAGAGGGGAAGGTCTGTCACAAAATCCACCGAGAGGTGGGACCATGGTCGTTGTGGAACGGGCAGGGGTTGTAACTTACCCCTGGGCAGATGTCGGGCGCCTTACACTGGGCGCACACCGAGCAGGAGGAGACATAAACCCTCACATCCCTAGCCAAAGTGGGCCACCTGTATTTAGTGCTAAGGCAATGCACTGTCCGGCCAATACCCGGATGTCCAGAGGAGGGTGACGTATGAGCCCAGTAAATGAGTCGATCCCGAATCTCGAGCAGAACGTACTTCCGACCCTCAGGACACTGTGGAGGGCTGGGGTCGTGCACGCAACGCTCGCTCGATTTCGGCATCGACCTCCCACACCACCGGTGCCACAAGGCAAGACTCCGGTAGTATGGGAGTAGGCTCAACGGACCTCTCCTCCGTGTCATACCGCCGGGACAGCGCATCTGCCTTACCATTCTGGGACCCAGGGATGTACGTGATTTTAAATACGAACCTGGTGAGAAACATACTCCATCGAGCCTGGCGAGGGTTCAGTCTCCTCGCTGCCCGGATGTACTCCAGGTTCCGATGGTCAGTCAAAATGAGGAAAGGGTGTTGAGCCCCCTCAAGCCAATGCCTCCACACCTTAAGGGCTTGAACTACAGCTAACAGCTCCCTGTCCCCAACGTCATAGTTACGCTCCGCCGGGCTGAGCTTTTTTGAGTAAAAAGCACAGGGGCGGAGTTTAGGTGGCGTGCCGGACCGTTGAGAGAGAACGGCCCCTATACCAGCCTCAGACGCGTCTACCTCAACCTGAAAGGGTAATGCGGGATCCGGATGCGCCAGCACCGGAGCCGACGT
This sequence comes from Coregonus clupeaformis, assembly GCF_020615455.1. NCBI lineage: Eukaryota > Metazoa > Chordata > Actinopteri > Salmoniformes > Salmonidae > Coregonus > Coregonus clupeaformis. The sequence goes on from NC_059196.1 coordinate 2,747,827, forward strand.
AAACAGGTCCTTCAGTCTCCTAATGGCCCTGTCCGCATCAGCTGACCACTGCAGGCGCACCGGACCCCCCTTTCAGAAGGGACGTGATGGGAGCTGCCACCTGTCCAAAACCCCGGATAAACCTCCGGTAGTAATTCGCAAAGCCCAAGAACTGCTGCACCTCTTTTACAGTGGTTGGAGTTTGCCAATTACGCACAGCGGACACACGATCCACCTCCATTCTCACCCCTGACGCGGACAACCGATAACCCAAAAAAGGAGACCGACTCCTGGAAAAACAGACATTTCTCTGCCTTGACATATAGGTCGTGCTCCAACAGCCTCCTCAATACACGACGCACCAGGGTTATATGCTCGGCTCGGGTAGACGAGTACACCAGAATGTCATCAATGTACACGACCACCCCTTGTCCCTGCATATCCCGGAAAATGTCATCTACGAAGGATTGGAAGACTGATGGAGCATTCATCAACCCATATGGCATGACGAGATATTCGAAATGACCTGACGTGGTACTAAACGCTGTCTTCCATTCGTCGCCCTCCCTAATGCGCACCAAGTTATACGCGCTCCTGAGATCCAATTTTGTGAAAAACCGCGCTCCATGCAATGACTCTGTCATGGTCGCAATCAGAGGGAGTGGATAACTGTATTTCACAGTAATCTGATTGAGACCACGGTAATCAATGCACGGGCGCAACCCTCCATCTTTCTTCTTCACAAAAAGAAACTCGAGGAGGCGGGAGAAGTGGAGGGCCGAATGTATCCCTGTCTCAAAGATTCGGCTATGTAAGTCTCCATAGCTTTTCTCTCCTCTTGAGACAAAGGATACACGTGGCTCCGTGGGAGCGCTGCTCCTGCCTGGAGATCAATCGCACAATCCCCCTGTCTATGAGGAGGTAACTGCGTCGCCCTAGTTTTACTAAACACGAGAGCTAAATCCCCATATTCAGGCGGAATGTGCAGTGCGGGCACTTGGTTTGGACTTTCCACTGAAGTCGCCCCCACGGAAACACCCAGACATCGCCCCTCGCACTGAGCAGACCACCCATCGAGAGCCCTCTGTTGCCACGAAATAGCAGGGTTATGGGTGCTTAACCAGGGAATTCCCAGCACCACTGGGTACGCAGGAGAGTCGATCAGATACAGCTGTATAGTCTCTTCATGACCCCCCTGCCCACACATCCTAAGTGGTGCTGTGATCTCCCTAATCAACCCCGACCCCAACGGGCGGCTATCTAAGGCATGAACGGGAAAAGGTTTGTCAACAGGTAGGAGAGGGATCCCTAAATCTACTAGCGCCTTATGCTGGGAATGAGGTGCAACCTGTGGAAAACACACAGGTATACAAAAGTGCGCAACAGAAAGCTCTGGGTAAGTGGGACGTCTACTCACCTGGGAGGCCCCCCCAGTGCGTGGCCTGTTGTCTTCTCCCCCGGAGAACCCTCCCCAGCACCTGGCCGCAGTGTGCCCTCCACGACCGCACTTGGTGCAGGAGACAGGCCCCCTCGGGCTCCTCCTCCTCCTTTCTCTAGCGCCGGCACCACCGAGTTCCATAGGGCTCGGCTCGGAGGTGCCGGAGGGCGGAATGGACGGACCCCCCTCGGGACGTCCACGGGTGGCCAGCAGGGTGTCCAGACGGATGGACATATCGACCAACTGGTCGAAGGTGAGATGGGTATCCCTGCAGGCCAACTCACGTTGAACATCCTCCCGTAGGCTACATCGAAAATGGTCGATGAGGGCCCGTTCATTCCACCCTGCGTCCGCCGCTAGAGTCCGGAACTCTAGAGCAAACGCCTGTGCGCTCCTCCTCCCCTGTCTCAGGTGGACTAGACGCTCCCCCGCCGCTTTGCCCTCAGGTGGATGGTCGAACACGGCCTTGAAGCGGCGGGAGAACTCGGCGTAGGAGATGGTGCTGGCGTCCATCTTCCTCCACTCGGCGT